>NC_041711.1:30953574-31279824 GCF_900700375.1 Denticeps clupeoides | reverse complement strand
CAAGGTAGTACTAAATGATTTGTCGTTTCATTTAGACCTTTCGTTTTAACATTTACATTATTTTGAAAATACATAATAATAATAGCAATAAAGTTAAATAGCATTTGATTTTGCATTTTCACAGTATTATTACAACCATTAAGTTGAATTTTTGCTAATTTTTAATTATAATAATATTGTCATGATGCATTTTAAAAGGGGCAGAAATGATATGTGTACAAATATTTAGAAATTTAATTCAGGAACACAGAAAATCATACATCGTCATTTTTACCACCGATGACAAAAACAATTATATGTATATGATTTTTGTACTTTTTACATTTTTTGTTGAACTCATTAAAAGTCCACATTACATTCCTTTTTTCTACAGAGGAGAAACATTAAATGTACATTTCCTTCCAAACCCTTTTATGAGCGAGACTAAAGGGCCTGTGTTCAATGTAAGCTTTTCTCTCAAAGCTTTAATTGAGGCTAATTCTTAATTTTTATGACCATTAACTTGATTGTATTTGACCAAAACTGCAGTCATCCTCTTTTCCTATGCTCTTGGACATTAGTTTCCTCTCACCCAATTATGGCAAAGTCTCTGGCCTTTATTAAATAAACTCAGCTTCTTAAATGCGTAGTTTCAGCAAAATATAATAAGAGCGGCAATGAACACAAGGTTCATTGATTGACCTTGTCCTGTTTCCACACACCAAGCTCTTCCCTTTCAGAGTTAAAAAATTTGAATCAGATGCTTCACTCTAGTCACTAGATGGCAGTAGATAACTCCACAATCGCTAATATCAAGCATGAATTTGTGGACTGCTTTTGCATAGTTCTCGGAGTTCACCGCTGATCAATTTGCCCTTCAGTAAAAGGACTAAGTCTAAGTTCAATTAAAAAACATAATTTAAACTATCTTCAACACAAAACATGGGTGGGTAGCTACATGCCAAATCTGATTTCATTCCATTGTTATATTCCAGTTCATGAATAAACAGTGGTATTGAATCTTTATGCCATTTGTACATATCTGCAGGTTATGTACAGTCTTTCGATTATTTGAAATATTATTATTTGGAAAAGTATAAGACACTCGAATACATTTTTGTTTCCTAGTCAAAAGGCATTTTAGTTTACATTATATTCAAACTTCTTATGAAATACATTGTGTTATGAGTGCAAGCCTACAATGCAAACATTAGCAAAGAATGGATAGTTAATTATTTGCTAATAATTTTTCCTTACGATTGGCACCTGTTGGTGTTATTTTGATTATGCTAAAGTTGTAAATCTAGATTTTTTTTAATAAAAAAAAAAAATTTAAATCTAAGACTCCATAGACCAAAAACAGCAATTCAACCATCTATTGAATAAACGACAGCAGCAACAGAACAGGAGGAAATGCAAACTTCACTAATGAAGTGAGTGTCTGACCACAGCCACTTCTGGAGACCTCTCCATGTTACCTTGGCTCAGCACAGATCTATACCAATCCAAATCCATATCAATATCAATTTACTAATATCAGTAATGATCTGGCTCCCCTGGATCCGCTTTGACATTGGAGGTGCCGCAGCTTCTCAGACACACTCGAACATGCGTTTGCGAGCCCTTGACTTAGGCGTCAATAAGACTGACAGTCGTGAAGGGAGTATTGACAGTTATCAAAAACGCCCTTCATTTCATCCCTGTCGACAATTAGACTCCATATGCTGTGCATTATGGGAGTGTTGCGTGTGGCCTTGGTATAAGGCACTCTGGGGTGAGGGCTGCAGGACTTTATTGCGTGCCGCCCCACAGGCAGCCGGAATTCTGCAGCGGCATTATGACGCTCATCCCAAGACGGAACTATACCCACCAGAGTCTCTACTTACAAACGAGCAGAAAAAAAAACCCAAAGCCTTAACTGTCATCTTAAAAGGTGACCTCTGGGGTGTACCCCTCCACCCACCTTCCATCCCATCTGCAGCTTTGAAATTGGAGGATTATACTAATGTTCTGGGAACAAAGCAATCCAGGCTTAAACAATTTGGTCATAATTTTCCTGGATTTTCTATTTTTTCCTAGACATGATTTTTTTAAGCACAATATCCCTTTCAGATACTCTCATAAAATTTAAATTCAATACTCTATTTTTAGTCTTTTTTAGACTTTCCTCTTCTGTCAGCTTTCAGCAATTTACACCAACATCTCATATGTAAAGACTACAGTTTCATGTAGATTAAGAAGGCGTGGGTCAGAAAAAAGCCTGGCCAGAAAAAGCCTTCATCTTTCAAGCAAACATTAAAGCTTAACTTGATTTTAAACTATGCACAATATGCATATATGGTGCTTAGGAGGGGTTTGCTCTTGTGTTTGTTCAAAGACAAGCATTTCGTTGTAGTTTGTTGCTTTTGCTCATATAAACTTTTATTCTATCTTTTGTTTTGACAAGTAGTCAATAGACAATGTAATGAGCAAAGGGATTATAAAATGACAAGGAGCCTTTTGTGCCAGTACATGATAATTACTTTCAGGCATGCTTTCAATATTTAACCATGGTGTCTCACGAGACAAAAAAATCCATTTTGCATTTCTCAAAAGCATGAAAAAGCATACAAATAAACAAATGTTGAAGCGAAATATTGTAATATTTAATTTACATGAATACAAGTAAATTTGTATAAACACAATAATTCAATCATTTATTATAATATTTTTTAATGGCGCCATTATACCCTACTTTCAGATTTCTAAAATCTAAATGTCTAAAATGTTCTGCTTCTTTAGCTCAGGAACTTCGTTGAAAAGAAGTGCAGGATTCTTATGTTCAGTGGTTTGGGAAAAGTCACCTAAAAGTTTGTCACCGAAAGCGGCAATTTAACCAATGAAAAGGAGATAGCAATCAAACGACCCTCAAAGGAAAAAAAGGAGAGAGTAGAAGGAAGGAAATCTCGGTATTGGACAATTATGCACCTTGCAACCTCAAATTTATGCAGTTTATTTGTGCAAATGCAAATGAAGAAAGAAATAAATAAATCTGGCCCACAGGATCCGCGCCAGCCCCATATCCACGTATTTAGTAATAATTGCAATGCTAAACACGCGTGGCTAGAGTTCCAAAGTATTGACTGGCTCGAGTCGCTTTAATAGCAGTGATATCTCTGCGGATTCTTGCGCGCTCACATCCCCGATATGCGATATGAACTAAATTAATACCGGTTTTGAAACGTTCAACTGGGGTCGCTCTCATCCTCCCGACGTCGGCTCCTCTCGGTCGAGAGGTCTTCTCCCCCTTGCACCATTTTGTTTTCCCACCGTGAACTGCGGTCAAGGAGCCCCGGTCTGTTTTGTAAGCATGTGCACATCCTGATCTCTCATAATATTAGTTAAAATCAATGTGCTGCTTTTTTAATTATTGCTCATGGTACAAAGCGGGGAAAGGCTCATTTAAGGGGGGATCGATATGGGAGAGCGATTGGTGGATGGTGGAGCTGTACATCAGGCAGCTTGATGTGAAAATCATTGGTGCCTGCGCGGGCTGCGTCTCACACTGATCAGCCTGGTTAGCCCCCCAGTTGGCTGCAGGGTCTGGGTAATGGCTGAACCCTCCGTGAACCAGCATCCTCTCCCGCCCCGCCTGCTCCTCCCGAATAACACACATCATACGCCGTCTATCAGAAATAGAACGGCAGCGAGACGGGAAAAAAAAAACAAAACAAAACAAAAAAACTTCTGTCTCCTCCTCGATTTTTTTCCTACCCCTCTCTCGCTTCTTCTTCTCCTCCTCATTGATTATCTGTGCTTGCTATTTTTCTTTCTTTATTTGTCCTTTTCCCCCCTTTCCATTCTTCCCATCTCTCCTCTGTCCCATGGTGGGTGAGGACATTGTGCTTCTGTGTACGCCTTTATTACTGTCTGTCTCTCCGTCCCCTCTCTGGAAGGCTGCCCTGCTCTGCAGCTCCAGGCGCTTTTAAAAGGTTAATAACTCGGGGCCTTCGGACATTATTTAAGAGTGGCGAGAGTAGGCATATCTCTGCCCTGTTTTCGGTTGCCGTCGGCTCACCTTTGACCTTAGCACTTACCTGATCTCCCTGCCCACCAACTTTCAAACCCCCACTCACGCTTTTTCTAGTTTCTTTTATCTGTTTCTCTCTCTCTCTCTCTCTCTCGGTCCTAGATGCACACTCAGATCTCCTTCATCATGCGCTTTGGCCCCGGAGCGCTAAACTGATACAAATGACGTTCATTTCTGGATGTGTGAGCCGCAGCGTTTCCTTGGGCTGCGCTATGATTTGTCACCATTTCTGTCCCCCAGGCGCCTTGTTTTGCACAAAAGATACAAAAGTTAAATGACCAAATAATTGTTTTCATCATTTAGGCGCTCAACACCTATCAGTGAGTTTGTACATCAACTTCTATTGCCTGGTAGATGATTTATACTGGCCCTGTGACTAACGCTAAGAGTCCAACTTGAGGATATCAATCCTACTAAGCAGTGGCCCAATACCCAATCAGCATCTGAGTAAAGCTGCTTGCACATTCAATGTTCCAAATCCTTGCGAAACATTGCCGGCAAACTTTCTCAGCTGCTTCCAAAGAGATCTTAAAAAGGCCTGAAATATGTTCAGTGGCGTCATCCTCTTCTCCCCCGGTGGATTTAGAGTGACTCGCGGTGACCACAGAAATAACACGGGCAAGGCTGCTTCTCACAAGAATGACTTTCACACTCATCACACCGGCCGGGAACCCAAAATAGAGCCATGCCACTCTCCGGCTGCGGTTGGGGCTCTGGGGAACGGCACTGTCGGCAGGGTTCTGGGATTGGTGTGCCCCGATTCAGTGCTAATCATCAGCTAAACCTGCTCTCCAGCTCGCCCGCCTCCTGGGGCCAAGGGCTGCAGACACAACGCAGACACGCTGCTGCTGCACATTACAGAGAGCATGTGCGGAAGCGGCACGATACAAGCACAATCGCTGGTCCCTCCCGTCTTACTGAGACGATGTTGTGGTGCGTCTACCAAATATAGTCTCATGCACATAAATTGTCTGTTATGACCATGTGAAAAGGGAAAACAACATATCCAAGATGGGCTGCACAGAAAACATATATTTGGCAGTATTTGCATTGGGTGTGTATCAGTAAATTACATGCATAATTAATTTTCCCTAGTAGGCCAGTTCAGAAGTGTGTCAATTGAAAGGAGTATGTGCGTAATACATTTTATTATAATGAAGGAGGGTTCAGGACGCACTATTTCATCAAGTGACAATGCACTTCTCAGCCAGGTCGGAGATGAAAAGATGCATTTGGATATGGAATGCATTTATGGATACGATCTCAAGGACACAAGAGATCTATCTAAACATAGCTGTCAGGGGGGTTGTGATGGGGAATTTTATTTTAGGACACAATTTAGAAGAAAAATAGACAAAACAAGAAAATCATTACTTTTTTTATCATAATATTAGTCAAATAAGCTAAATGCATTAAGCTGCTATTACAACGACAAAACTAAATCGAGATTTTTGTTCCCCACATAAATAAAACTAGCAATGTACTTGTCAGGCCTTGAGGCACTCAGAACTGACAGGTTGATGAGAACTTTTCATAATTCAGTGAATTATTACCTTCCATTTTTAAAACAGACCACTGAATGTGTGTGTGTGTGTGTGTGTGTGTGTGTGTATAGGAGAAAAAAATTGTGTATAAAACCACACCTCCTGCCTTAGCTCAAGACCTACGATACAGCCAAGACAGGGCAGGTAGTTGTGCTTCAAGGATGATGTTTCATGATGTGTACATACATTTTCACTCACTTGAATACATTCTCTTTCTGTTCTGCACAATGGTGTATAATAAAACTGCAATCTGTTCCTGCTGGTTGGCTCTATGTAGATGTGTCCTTTATATCTTGCTTGTCGTGTCCCATGACAGTATATCTCAGTTTATGCAGAGTAAAGTGGTGGAGCAGCAAAATGAAATGCGAGCACTATCTCCATTCATCTCCTGTCCCCTTTCATTCTCCACTCTCGCATTGCTCTCAATACCTGTCATCTGAGCACCCACCATTACAACTGATCCCTCATATTCAGTGTATTTTTTTATTTCATTATTTCTCTCTCCCCTCTCTATGATTAGCTTATTCATTCTTCACATGTGACTGGCAGCCTGTTAAGGTCATATTAAACCAAACCAATCCACTTTAAATGGTTATCTACGACGTGCATTAAAAAGCTCTTTGCTGGCCTTTAAATATTGTGATTGGGTCATGGGGGGTGGGGGTGTCGCTGTTTCGGAGTGCTGATCTCTCTCTCCCAGGAGCCCGCTTCAGAATATAAATTGAGTAATATTATAAAGGCGGGTGGTGCAGAAGGGCCGGATAATGAATAGGATTCATGATCTACAGAGGAACAGGGGGTCATGCAATGAAGTGAGATACTCTAATAACAGCAACCCTAACCCGTGCAGATGATGATACATTAACTGGGAGTTCCTTGTAATTCTATTTTTTTATCACCTCCCTTGCTGTGATATAGATATATGTGTATGAAAAGATTAAATAAAAATCTGCCCTGTTAACATCTTGAAGACTTTTGAGATAAATGCTGCATCCCAGTAGAAATGCTGTAAATCGTACCTAATCTGATGCAACATAATTAAATCAGACTGGAATATCAGACTGTTTCTGGATCATCTGCGAATGTCTCAAGGCCTCCTCTAGGTCCTGGATCAGATTACTTGAGTCCCTAATACGAGTTATTAGATTTAAGATTTAATCCCACCGCTTAGACATCTCCGATGACTACTGTTTGTGCTGGGAGAAGAGACTCAGTGTATGATCTGCATTTAATTTGCATATTAACCTCAATATCTTTTGTCTATCTTTTTTCTTTTGCTGACCTCTATCATATTTTTTACCATGAAAACCATGAAAGTGCTTAATATTGTGTAATTCCACTGATGTATAGACTCTGCTGGTCCTGTGAAGATCTTTAACTGCAGATCCTTCAACTTCTGTCAGTTGATGTGTGGGTCTTCCATTTTTACATTTACATTTACATGTGTGTGTGTGTGTGTGTGGGTCGGTGTGGGTTGATGTGTGGGTCTTCCATGTATAGCACTTTTTTTTAGCACATCCCAAAGTCAAATTCTCAACGCATTCCTGAACTGTTTTGGCAGGGCACATTATTTTGCTGAAAAAGACCCTTGCCATCAGAGAATACTGCTGCCATGATTGGATATGTGGTCAGCGCATGGTTTTTAGGTAGGTAGTATGTATCAAAATATGTGTGAATGCGCAGCGTCCATGGCATGTCTGGAAAGAGTCCAGTGTCCACATGATCGGTAATGAAAAATGTAAGGAAATAGTTCACATGTTCACAAACCCAGTATAAACTGTAATGTTAATGTACCAATTCTCCTGCTCCAAACTGAATTACACAAAAAAAACTACATTACATTATGTACATTATGTGCCAGTCAAATTGCAATGACAGAAGAGAGTGACTGCTGTCTATTAATCTAATTTGGTTTTATCTGATGGGCAACCTACAATACTGTCTATCTGTCTGTGATGATTTACATTTCCACTCGTCAGATTGCCATTTGCACATTTTAATGTGTGGTTATATTTATACCAAAGGTTTGTGTAGAACTTTGCCAGCTGTGGAAAACAGTTTTGCTTCTGTACTCCTGTACCACTATGGAAAGTGAAAAAAAAAAAAGTGAAAGTGGAAGTGAAGTGATTGTCAGCACACAGTGACACAACGAAGTGTGTCCTCTGCATTTAACCCATCACCCTTGGTGAGCAGTGGGCAGCCATGACAGGCGCCCGGGGAGCAGTGAGTGGGGACGGTGCTTTGCTCAGTGGCACCTCAGTGGTACCTTGGCGGATCGGGATTCGAACCGGCAACCTTCTGATTACGGGGCCGCTTCCTGAAACGCTGGGCCACCACTGCCCCAAAAGTGAAAGTGAAGTGATTGTGAAACACTGCAGCACAGCACACAGCGCACACAATGAAATGTGTCCTCTGCTTTTAACCATCACCCTTAGTCAGCAGTGGCGATAGTCAAATTCTCAACGCATTCCTGAACTGTTTTTGGCAGGGCCCATTATTTTGCTGAAAAAGACCCTTGCCAGACAGACGCCCGGGGAGCAGTGTGTGGGGACGGTGCTTTGCTCAGTGGCACCTCAGTGGCACCTTGGCGAATCGGGATTCGAACCGGCAACCTTCTGGTTACGGGGCCACTTCCTTAGCCGCTAGTCCACCACTGGCCCACCACCACTTGTTCCCATTGTTTTGCATTGATCTACTCAATTCATATGCATGGATATTTTTGCGGATATAAAACCTGAGTCGTGCCCTTCAGACTGCGCTTTAAGCCCCAACTTTCTCGAGTAAGCTTTCTGTCAGTGGATCTTGATGGACCATGGAGGGAGAAGGAGGGGGTGTTTGCAATCAGGCACTGGGAAAATGGTTAATTCCACTTGTGATGACACTAGCTCGGCAAGCACAATAGTTTTCAAGTGCTGACATTGACCAGTAATGACTAAACGAAAGGGGGGAGAATGGAAGAGAGAGAATGCATAGAGAGGGAGAGCGGGCGGAACACAAAGAGACACTAGCAAAGTGTGTGAGAAATAGGGAACGAGAGAGGGGGGGGGAGAGAGAGAGAGAGAGAGAGACTCAGCTGCATTCCACAATCACTTTTCAACATCTACAGTCCTAGGCCAAAATGCCATTAATACAAGTGTCAGTGGAGTGAGTGGAATAGGGCCGAGTCGACGGCTTTGAGTGGCTGGAGGAGAAAATGCCCTGGATCCTTGGGGGGACAGGCCTGTCCAAGACACTGCCCGTTACTCTGCCTTTTGTGATGCTGCCGCTTCGTCTCCCACTTTCGTTTTATTTGTGTAAAGATTAAATTGCACATGATTTCTAATGTTTTGGCTTCTCGGCCTGTCATAGGTCGGCGACCTTGGCGGGGCTCAGATAATAGATACATCTTCGGTTTGTCTTAGAGTGGAAGGCTCATCCGCCACAGCCCATTGACCTGCTATTGTCACAGAGCCTAAGGCAATTAAGTAAAATACTTGATAAGGCAGACTCATGTCCTTTCAATATTTACTACGTCCCCCTGTGCAAAGAGCCATTTAGCTGCAATATCAGAAATGATCTCTAATGCAATTACAGCTGCATTTAGAATGTGCATTAGTGGCAATCTTCACCCCCTACAAAAGGCACAACACTTAGAGCAGCGGAGATAACAGATGCTTTGCAAAGCTTGTGAGTGATTTAGCCGGTCATTCTTTTTAGACCGGCTTTTCTAAGTTTCCTGCAAAGGAGGATTTCAGTTTGTTGATTCATGCATTTATTGGATTACAGATCATTTACACAGTCTGAAGAGATTATTTTTTTCCTGGTAACATAACCATTAGTACTTTGTGCTGTGTGTATGCATGTACATATGGTGCCATTAAAAAGTTTGGACACCCAAACAACAACATTTATTTCTTATATAGCCCAAAATCACACACAGGCCCTACAGTTGACACCCCCGTCACAACCATCTGGCACGGCGATGCAGGTGAACAGAGATGGTGAGACGAGATGATGAAACTGGGGTTTAATTGGTGAAGAACAGGACAGGGGAGACATCCGATAACATGTTGAACGTGTAACATCATAAAGACCCGGCCGAGAACAGACACGAACAGGGCAGTTTTATACAATTTAACAGGTTCCTGGACCGGAGTAACCCCTTCCGGACCAGATCATGACAGTATCCTCCCTCCTAGGCGCGATGCCCGGCGTGCCAGCCAAAGCAGTCCACGAAAATAAATGATGACTGGTCCGGTATTCATGATGGACGAGTGGCGGTAGTCCTGCGCAGACGGCTTCAGGCCAGTGTGGTACCGGCACCTCGTCCACCGTCCCCAGGTGCCCGCCACTCCAGTCAATTTCCGGCTCACCCCGCTGAATGGCCGCTTCTCACCATCAGCGCCACCAGACACAGGACTGTGAGGCAGGCGTCGGGACCCTGCGGAAGATGAAGTCAACTTTGGCCAGGGACAAGGGGGCTGGCGGCGTCCTCCCGGCGAGTTGCGGCTCCTTAGATCTCAGCGGGGCGGCGTCGGCTGCGTCCAAATTCTGTCACAACCATCTGCCATGACGATGCAGGTGAACGGAGATGATGAGACGAGATGACGAGGAAGAAGGATGCATTCGGACGACGTCACGAAACCGGGGTTTAATTGCTGAAGGGCAGGACAGGGGAGACATCCGATAACATGGTGAACGTGTAACATAACATAGACCCGACCGAGAACAGACACGAACAGGGCAGCTTTATACAGTTAAACAGGTGAAAACAATTAGGAGACATTACACAGGACCCGAGTAACCCCTTCCGGACCGGATCATGACACCCCCACACTTGACCCTTCTGCGCAGAAGGAAAACTCCACACAAAAACAGTGGACTGTTACATCTATATTTACATTCATGCCATTTTATCAGACGACCTTGTAAAGAGTGACTTATAATCAGGAGAAACACTGACAGTCCCTCTGGAGACACTCTTGCTAGGGGACCCAATGGTAGTGAGTGCGGTTGGAACCTGTGACTTTGGGGCGTGTTGTGTATTACTTTTATTTTGTACAATTGTGGAGTGAAAGAAGGAAAGGAACACTGTGCAATTCATATTTGAGTTTTCAGGTCATTTACATTTACAGCATTTGACTGGTTCTCTTACACAGAGTGGCTTTGAAATATTTTTTGTTGAAATCCGTCCCAATCTGTACATTTTCTTGACAACTCTGAACCCAACCCCCCTGCACTGAGGTCCTTTTCTAAAGGTTCCAGACCTTAATTAGCTTATTGTTCACAATCATCATTAGGATAGACCAGAATATACACGTTTCCTCATATGCATAGTGTTCTTTGACATCGCTGTTATGCAACAGAAAAGTGAGTGTGCTTAGAATATTCATGAATTGTGTAATCTTTAACTTTTGGTGTAATCATCCCTTTTTGTGGTTAGTTCATCTTCTGCACATTTAAATCAGTAGCAAACCAATGAAGCCACCCCATATCTTCTTCACGTGCATTGGGTTGATGTAATGAAACCCAATGTTACTCCTTACTTTCAGCCCCACACTCAGCAGTGTCTCTAGTGCTTACGGTCTCCAGACTGTCTGAGGCCTAGACTCAGTTATTCCGTCTGGTGACAAGTTGGAGCCTGTTAGGCTGATCCCCTCTCTGTCTCTCTCTCTCTCTCTCTCTCTTGTTCTCTCTCCCCCTCGTAATTGACTTCCCAGTTTGATAACACATGCCTGTCTGATTGGAGCCTGTCTGTCTCACTGATGCACAGAAAACGCGCCTCTTCAATAGCAGATCAATTACCCTATTAAACAGGGACAAGGCTCTCTGGCATACGTTTGAACCGGGCGATGGCATCACTCTAGGTACAGGTGGCACCAGATCATGGTTTGGTAGCAGGACTTGGGTGAATTTTCTTATGATAATGCGATTCATTACTTCACTGATTCACAATATCTATTGCATATGCAGTATATACACATAAGTAGTAATAATATGTGGTAATAACAGTCTTTTAGAGTCTAATTTAATTTCAAACATCCTGCAGCCCTTTTTTTCTTTTTTTTTAGCTTTTAAAGCTGCCTTCATGTCACCATTGACATGTTATCCATCATATTTTCTGGGTTTTCATAATTTTGTAGATTACTTTAAAAAGATTTATAATTTTGATTATTTACAATTAACTATTTTGTGCTTAATTACATTTTATTTGTTTCTTTTGTGTATTTAAAATGCATCTTAAAAATGCTTTATTCAGTTTGATTTTCCATCGTCTGTTTTCTATTCTTTTTCCTTTGGAAACGGAGTTGGCCAATAAAAAGCGAGGTCACACAGTGAGTCCGTACACTTGTACGTGTTTATATCAGGAGAGAAGATCTGATTCTTCCCCACGTTTCTGAAGTCTATCCAGCAATTGTGCCCTTCCGTAAGCAACTTTTATGGAGGCCTCATGAAAAGCCCGCAAGCTGAGAGGTCAGAGGGCAATGTGCTGATGGATTATGGGATTGCGCTGTGCCCCGGTCTTGCTGACAGGCTTTATTGGTTGGGAGGATGAGCTTGTAACCCTTTATATAATTATTGTATTAAAGCCTGTGTTCCCTTGCCTTGCTGGCACTTGTTCCTGGATCAATGTGGAGATAATTTCAGAAATGAATAGTTAGTATCGATCGTCCCCTTAGTGATGGCTTATCAGCGACTCAGACAGGTCATTGTAGATTATTGCGGCAATGTCATTTATGGTCTCTATGATAGTATTTGTATTTTTGGACTAGGACGATTTAAACAAAGGCAATTCAATTTGCAATGGATTTCCTTGTCTTTTTTTTCCACCGTCCCCATTTGGTGAACAGTGCACAATAAATCACAATGTTTTGTATGTTTTTTTTCCTTCCCGAGAAAAACCTGGTGTTGGGGTATTAGGAAGGTAGAGGAGGAGTAAGGGGCAAGCGTCAGCACTTGAACTCTGGGCTGAGGAATTGAGTGTGCTCTGGTTCAGACACAAACATGACCTTTTGGGCCTGACGTTGAGGTAGGGGCTCGGCCTTAATGTTTATGTTTGCGCTTCCTTCTCCGTGGCGATGTACCTCCAACATCCATACTGCCAGAAACATAGTGTCTGTGTTTCACTTGACAAGCCAAATGCATGCAAGTGAAGCAGTTGCGAGCTGATATGCTAAAACCATAGTTACAAAGCATACATGGTGCGAATGTGCGTTTACTCAGTGATGGGCCTCTGGGTTGTTCACACGCTCGTACCTTTATTTATTCATGCTGATATAAAAAGCCAAGCCCTTGCACCCTGTTTGTATTTTTTTCTTAAGCTTTTAAACTGAGAATGACAAGATGTATCCATCAGTGGCTAAAGCTCCATTTCAATAGGTGCTCAGGGGGAATCATTCAGAGAAATGCAATTTACTCAGTATTGGTCAGTTGGACCCCTGACCTCAATCACTTGACACGGTTACCTTGGCAACCTTGTGAAAGAGGACAGGATCAGATAGCAGGATGAGACAGCTCACAGAGCAAGGACAGGTCTTTCTGTGGAAACGGATACACACGCTTTAAGAATGATATGACAAGTTTGACTTACTGTATCTGTACAATGTGTTATACTGCAATAAATGTTTTTATCTTTTTTTTTTATTTTATTCAAGATTTGGAGGGCATACTTATCCCCAACCCCAGAAGATGTGATGGCAACATTAGCAGCCTAATAACTATAGCTGATGAACAATTGGAAAAAATATATAAATACCCAAAAACATTTTTAATCTCAATTAAACTTCTGTGTTTCTGTCATTCTGTGATTAGTGAGCTTCTCCAGAGTGTATGAACACGTCCCATATAATTACATAGTCGTGCCATCCTTCATAAATGTCAAAGCATGTCGTTTTTTATTCCTGTGACACTTTAATTACATCCAATTATTTCAGAAGTGTTCAGTGCCTAATTAGTTGTACAGTTACATGTTGTTAATAGGATGGGGATCAGATGAAACAAATGAGCATCATATATCATTTCAATTAAGCGCCGTGATGGATTAATTAATGCGCACCTATTAAAGTGGAGTGGGGATTACAGAGGGTGGAGGAGTACATTTTAAAAGTGCTCTCACTGGAATGGGATGAAATATAACTGTGGAACAGAGGATGTCATAATTACATTGCGGTAATTAATGTCTGTCATATGAGAGCGGCTGAACTGGACTGCGTACTGCTGTGAGGGGGATGATTTTTTTTTTTGATGATGATGATTATGATGCTAGGCACAATCTGGGCTTCTCTGCTATCGAAATTAGTAATTTGTTACATATTAAGTGTCCATCTAGTCTTCCAACCATTCATGCATCCATCCACTTATTGATCAGGGACACTGGAAGGCTGGAGCCTATTGTATCAAGGGACGAGGAAGAAAGTCACCCCTGAAAATTATGCTTGCCTGTTAAGGCAGCTTCAAACAGTGTGACAGCATTACATGTCAAATTCAGTCTATTAAGCTTAAGTCATATTCCATGCATGTCAGATTGTTGGATGCAGAATGTCTGATAAGCTACAGCACAAGCAGATGTCTACAGTCTGCTTATGACATTCTAGGCATGCAAATGACAAAAGAGGCAATTTGCATCAGACCTGGCCAGAATACTGGTGTAGTGTAAATCACGTTTTTTTTTTTTAGCAAAGTATGTTAACACACACAAGGAATATGGTGTTTCTCAAGCAACAGAGTACAATAAATAATCTGCCGAACAATATACAGATCATTAACAAAATATGCATAGTGCAATACACAAGTTGAAATACATGTAGGTTCCACTGTCGCTACGTACTATGAGATGGCGGCATGGCTCTATTGAGCATGACACACTGAGCAGTATACAACCAATATGCAACTCCATACTTCATACAGGCCACACTCTCATCTGGGTGAATTGGAATTAGGGAAGGGGGATTTTCAGTGGCATTCAGACAAATTTTCTTTTGGTCTCTAACCATCTTACCCTCTCACCTGCTTTGGAGAGACTGAGGGTGCTTATTGTCTATAATAACGATAAAAAAATGTGTGACATTCTGACATTCTTTTAAAATGATCAGAAATCTGCATTCCCTTAGCCAGAACTGGACGTCAATAGCAGGAGTCAGTTCAGTCAATCACACTTTCTTTATGAGGCAGCAGAAATAAAATGAGGTGTGACCATAACGGTGCAGGTCAGCACTAACAAACAACAGCTCAGGATGAGCTCCGTCACACTTTCCCCCAGACATCCCTCACCGCATGACAGAAAAATCACCCTCTCCCGCAGCCTGTCAATGATGCTGCCGAAAAAGTCCATCTGTTTCACACGCTGGCGCAGAATATTGCAGGACCTGGCACAATTTACATGATAAATGTGTCAGAATGCACTTTCAGCTTAAAAGAGCCCATGAAAGTCTTTCTTTAGCAGCTCCGGTGTGGCATTGATCCCTCTAACGGATTCCTGGTCTCAAAATCTCACCAACGCAATTTTTTTTTCTTTCTTTTTGGAAACACTTTCATTACCTGAGCCCCCTTATTTCAGGCCCTGCTGACACCTTGCATTGACACATTACTGTTCAGCGAGGGTTATGCTCTCATTGCATCTTCCCCTGGCTGACCCAGTACACATCCCCACGCTCACTCTTCATTTGAGCAAACAAAAGCAGCACATAATGATCACCTCTGCCATTATGCAGCATTGATTCGATCTGGTCCAGGGGATTGTGAATTTATTTCCCTTTTTTGCTCCACCACGGAACGTGTCTGAGAGCCCGCTGGCCCCATCCACGGATATGGCTGTGAGTGAAGCCCTATCCAAACAAATGGAGGAGTTTAGGGGAGAGAGCCTGGAGCGCTGCTCGTCCTTTAATTGCCATTTACATACTAGAGGAATCATTCATTTCTAATTCCCCTATTACAGCACTGCCCTCCCCTTGTGTCAATGTCAGTCCTCATCAGCGTCACAGATCACAGATCACCACGGATACAGCCCCGCGCCCTATTAAAGCCTCATGTTTCCTGAAAGGGAGAGAACAAGTGTGGCGTATTGGCTTCCAGATGTTCCGAGCAGTGTTAGATGCTCTTTTATGAGTATGATTTATTCCCCGAGTATTAACCTCCCTTTGACCCCTGTGCAAGAGCACTAATGTTTAACGGATGTCTGATGGAAACAAATAATGAAAACAGCTCATTTGCAGCATTTATCCACTCTTCCTTGCATTGTGAGCCTCCCGGATGTAATGTCATCCATCTCCCTACTTTTATCGAACACTTTATTGAGAAGGTGACAGACGCTGCTTTTTCATTTCTGTGCAAGTGGCTGCAGAAAGGGTTTCTCTTAACCAAGAATCTGTCCTGATACACATTCAGATACACAGCAATGAGTGCATTTGGTACCAAGTGTAACTTTATGTATAGGCCCTATACAAGAACAACATTTCTCAAAATTTTGAAAAAAAAAAAGGTTTTATTACTCTGCAGTCCGGTAAACCAATGGGCTGTAAATAAAAATTTCTCGTTGAAAAAAGAATGTGATGCTTAGACGAATGCAGAAACTGATTCAGTACTTACAGACCGAGGGTATTAACTTCATTTTTGGTAATGGTGCTTTGAGCCAAAATAAAAACACATGTACCATAATGCATTTTAAACTGCCTTAATGGTAGAAACATTTAAAGTCATACGGTGGAGAGCAGAGGTCAACTGATGCTCACTGTTGCTTTAAATGGAGTATTGACCCCCAACACTGAACAGCACCCCAACTGTAAAAATGCATGGCAGTGGAATTCTGTGTAATCATGCTGTACTTTGCAAAGAATACGTATATAAAAAAAAACCCTCACACACACACATACACACACAATTGTCTGTCAGACAGACTAAATTACATATTGATCAGTTTTAATTGCGTTTTAGCCATCAAGAGAAGCTTTAGAAATTCATAAAGGAGAAATAATGTATTTTTTTGCATGATTAGCTCCGGGCCATCCACAGGAATTCCATCACTTAACCCCCAGTCAGAGGGGATTATTGAGCTTTATGATGCAGCCAGTGAAATATCAATAGGCCTGAATGGGGGCTATGAACTTTTTTTTCGGTGCAGCTCTTTTGTTTGCTTGTAAATGAGTTGCATCATGCGGAATGGCCGTGACCACAGAGCCCACTTAAAAACAGACACATCTATTGCATTAACAAGTTAACACAAACACCACATACTCAACCAAAAGGACAATATGCACACATATGCAACAATCCATGAACAAAACTGGATGCCAAGTGGTGTACTTCAAAAAAACAAAATTTGTTTAAAGAGATAAAGTGCAAATGCAATCTATAGATAGATAAAATGATATATCGATATTGTTGTGTATTGTATTGTTGTGTTCTCGCCCCTTTCACTTTGAAATCCATGTAAACTATTGGCCCACAGTTTAAAATCGGTTATAATTGTGCTGAACGAGCAATCAGCTTTCCAGAGCAATGCTGTGCACGTTTAATGCAAATAAAGATATATTTTATCTCGCAAGGGCAAAAGTGCAGCACCTCTGGTGACAATTATGACTGATAAGTTGGCCTAGATTTATAGCAAAGCCATTGTAAGGGGCATGAGTGAGTGCTAATCATTCGCTTTGGTTGCAGATATTTGTACAATGGCAAAAGGTCAGCGCATGGACTCTGAAGCAATAAATCATTCTCAATGAGAAACAAGCGTGCCTTATAAAACGGGGAGGAAATCTATTGTTGAATTCATGACAGCATGCTCTAGAAACATTGCGGTACCTGAAAATATGCATTGTGTGAAATGTGTTGGATTTAGAAGCATTATTTGCATGCCGTTTTTAAGTGTGAGTGTACTGCTTTTGAGAACAGAATAAAAAGACAGTATGTTAATGAATGGCGCATTTCTGCCTCGCTCCCCCAGTCTCTTACACAGAGACAGGTTAAGTATGTTATACGTAGAATAATATCTTCCCACAATTGGATCTGTCTGTTCATTTGGTGACACCAGGGGCGAGCCGCTTCAATTATTCCTTGATCTTCCCCCACCAGCAAGATAATAATTGGAGGTTGACAAAATTCAAGACCAGGTTGGAAGGATATTGATTTCTTTGTGTCCTGCTTCAGAGGATGAGAGAAAATAAGACATTAAATTTACTGTCTTCATAAAAGTTTTAGTAAATCAGGCCATTTGAAAGGCAGATATCGACAGCTTTTTCATTACCATACATAGTGTTCTGTGGAACATTTTGGATTATTAGCACTAAGGGTCTAGCTCCTTTGTCTTTCATGAACCAATAAATAATAGGTCATTTTGAGGTTTTGTATGTGACTTTTAATCAGCTCACTACACTTTTAACCCCGGCAGGGTTATAACACAATTGCTGTCTGTTTGCCCAATGGTATGGACAAATCTAGAGGCGAACGCTTATGTTCCTGTCTGGCTGGGCAGCATATTAGTAAAGTATCCCATTTCTCACGTGACGGGTAATATGTAGATGTGCAGTTATTATACCACAGTTATTTCACTCATTGCATAAAATGTTGACAGTCACAACATTACATGAGAGACGACCCAGTGAATGGCATCGCAGAGGAACCCATTTCCATCAGGGAAATTAAAGGTTTTCATTAAGGTTTGACATTAGTTTCAGAACAGGAACCAACCCCAACCATTTTTAAGCGATAATAATAATATTTACCATTCTGATTCCATAAATTCTATGAAATACCACTTTTTTCCCCTTACCAGTCAATGTGATATGTTGAGCATATTAGATTTTAACTTGCAGAACACACTCCTCAAGATGCATGCTCTCCCACACAACGCACTGACAATTCTTGCTGAAAGGGGGGATAGGGTCTCAGAAAGCTTCACTTCCAAAGCCCACGAGGTCATTGCACTTCCCGCAACGGACAGACTATTAACTTTTTGATTGGCATTTCAGCTGACGCTGTCTCTCCATCAGCGAGTGCCGTTGATTCGTCCGTGTGTGAAAGTACACATAAATACTTGGTGGATATGAACAGCGCTCCTCAGCAGGTTCTCAGCGAGGTCGACCATAAAGATAAACCGCCGCGTTTCCCTGATGTTGATTCTTTCCTGGCAAGAAGTCATAGAATAAATGAGTTGGAACACTCTGCGCAAGCGATGATGCTGACAGCATTTCTCCACGAGTAGCCTCTTTTCTCACCCTCTATTCCTCACATTATCCTCTAGTTTGGAGAAGGAAACAAATAATCTCACACCCCTTGTCTGAGGAACCGGATGATTTCAGCATTTCGCTTGAAAAATGGTGCTGCAGATGCACCGGTGGAATATTGAAGTGATAGAAGTTTGCAGGCTCGCTCCCCTGCTCTCTCTTTAATTACTTGTTTGTCTTTTATTGGGGCAGAAAATATGGCTGTCAGGGTTTATGGGGGCAAAAAAAGGGCTGACCTGTTTTATCTGCCCTTGCATGCGCATCAGTGTAATGATGACAAAACGGGATGTTAACTAATGATTAGTAGAAATGGTTGCAGTTAATTAGTTGGTCCTTCGTTTATCGTTCCATTTGCACATTTTGGGGAGCAATCGTTATTAATTAGGGCCATCATGCCGAAAGGGGCGAGGTGGAACCCTACAGCCAAGTTAATCAGGCTGCAATGAAAGCTCCATTATCCTGTCCCGTCGTGTTGGGCTGTGATCTATTAGCATTATCTAAAAGCTGCATTCGGATCAAAGTAAAAAGAAGACAACGGGACATAAACAGGCCTGGCTTTGATTGGACCCTCTCTTGGGTCAGTGGTTATATAGGGAAACCTCACATGATATTCTGTGGCTTTTTTGTGTCATTGCATAAATTCCCTCAGTTGGTATTGAGTGGGTCAGAGGGATCCGTTAGCGCACTAATGCGAGGGCAGAGCCACTGCAATGTGTTCTGCTGACACTTTGCAGCCATAGTTGGTGGGGTGCAGATAACACTTTTTCACCCACTACTTCGAGTCCTACAACTGCTGCAATGCTTTAAAATTTGTAGCATACCGTTTATATGCCTTATGGCGATATTAAGTTGTGTATTTATAGGTTTATTCAGGGTTCTGTGGCCAAAGCATCATAACTTCATAAAATTGTAAATTTAATTTGAGTGAGCGCTCAGACAAAATCTTGTTACGAGTACAAAGTAACTGTTCTTTTTAAAAATAAAAATCATTCCTCACGATGAAATATTTTCGGGAAGGTTTGAGGATTGCACCCCACCCCCCTTGCATTTTCAAATTAAATGAACACATATTTTGTTCTATTCTGGGGTGGAATTCAATTTATGCTCGTTCATAATAATATGTAATGCAGAGGTGCTGAAATTGAATCACGGAACAGTCAACGGGTCACGAGCACGAACTCTCCGGACCTGACCGGGCGACGCCTTTCAGACGCTGCAAATGATGGGTGCGCCGCAGTCGCTAAATGCGCCGCTGTTTTTGTGCTTTGAAGGGTGTGTAACCCAGGTGAGTGGGAATCAAATCATGCTCTCCTCTCAGAGACTTTAATACCATAAACGGGTGAGGGCATTCATCACAAATAACCAGGGATCGGGAACCAAAGTGCGAAGGGAGGAAATCAATACATTTTCAGTGGCTTTGGGCTTATTAATGTAAATGAGCACAGATGTAAGGTGATATGCACTAAAGCAAGGTTATTGAGAGGGAGAGAGGAACGGAGGGAGGGAGAGAAACTCCCTACACCCAGCAAATCAATTGAATAAACTAGAAAAATTATTCAGATGGAGCAAATATGAACATTAAAATAAACAAATAACTTTAAAGGAAATCAATCATATAATTTAAAGAGTAAACAGCCTGAACCTCACCAATCTCCCCCATGGTTTAGAGGAATAGAGGATTTTTAATTTTGCCATTGATATAATGCCAGCCTTGAAGATTTTGCAGATGGTCTGGACCTGGAGAAGAAAGAAAAATCAATCGAGTCTAGTTCTGTGCTCTTAAGGGGTGTTTGATATTTACAGCAGGGAGGTTTGGCTCTTTGTATAAATTTACATTTTAAGAGATAAAGGACCTCTGTATTTTGTCTTGTTATTGTTAATAGAAACTGTCGACTTTTATCCTGTCCTAGCGCCGGACAGCGGGGCCGTCTTTGTGCTTTGTATGTGTGTATGTGAGCGCCAGTGTGTGTGCGTCTCAGGCAATTTTCAAGGCTTTATTTTCTTGATACACAAAGCCGGGCTTTGTGCGTGTCTGTTTTTTCATTCTGCTTCCAGAGCGAGCCAATCGAGGTGGCATAATTGCATCAGAGTTCCAGAAATATAGGCTTGCAATTTGGGGCGGGGGGGGAAGGAGCGGCCGAAGACGAGGAGGAAGAGGAGAAGAAAGGGAAAGTGGAAAAAATGACCTCAGACAGGTTCATTTTACGCGCAACGCCTGGACACGGAGGTTAAGGTATTGTGACAGCAGACAAAGTAAGAGTATATGTAAATGCACATGGCTCTTATCACTTGTATAATTCTATGCAGGCCTCCACACTCGGTACCCTAAATTATATTTGGAACACATGAATTCCAATAGAGAGTCTAACACAACCACTTCCATGTAAATGGCACAGGTAATGCTTTAAAACACTGCAGTCACGGCAGAGGGGTGCCGGCGAATAACAACAAAGTGTTTACATCATTTGAATGATTTAAAGGCACTTTATGTGCCCCCTTTAATAGACTGCACCATGTTGGAAGTGACTTCCAGGTCACATCTTTCTTTTTTTCCCTGTTCCTACTACGTCCCGACGCTATTAAAACAAGTGTCCCTGAACGAGGGAGGGAAAGAATGAATGCGGGGAAAAAAGATGTAAAAGTTGTTTTTTTTTCCTATTCCCTTCTCCTTTTAACTTTTATGGGAATGAAGCTGATCAACAGTGCAGGGCAATAAATACAATCGTTTTAGTTTCATGACATCACTTGACGCCATCTTCTCTTGCCTGTAATATTGAGTTTTTTATGTTGTAAAAATGTTACATTTTCACTCATGCAAATCTAACACAAAGTCTTACCACAAAAAAATCAACTTTTAAACTTCTGTTTTATATATATATATATATATATATGTATGTATGTATGTATGTATGTATGTATGTATGTATGTATGTATGTATGTATATATATATATATATATATATATATATATATATATATATATATATATATATATATATATATATGTGTGGGGAAAGAGACAGTGGGCGATATGAGGTGTGACCCTAAATGTACAACATAGTCTGCTCTGCCTCCCGTGTGTTCACATCTCACCTTATATATATATATATATCTATGCAGTTATATATATATATAGGCTTGCAATTTAGATATATATATATATAGATATATATATATATATTATAAAAGGTGAGAACACACGGGAGGCAGAGCAGACTATGTTGTACATTTAGGGTCACACCTCACATCGCCCACTGTCTCTTTCCCCACTCCCTTTCTGCCGCTCCTCTTCCATCTATCCCCTAGACTCAACGCTGCCGCCGTAGAAAGAGGCGTATCTCTCTCTTGTCCTCTTTAATTTTTAATTACTCTCGTCTCTTCACCTTTGCTGCACTCGAGACATCCTTGAATTAAGTGCTGAGGAGGGTGGGGGCCCGTGGCCAGCCACTCCGGGCTCACAGACTGGTCCGGTTTCATTACGCAGACGGACCAGGCGTGGTGTCCCACCGTTAGCCCACGTGACTGAAACAATGCAATCATACAGTTTTCTCATGTTTATCCTTAATAAAAGATTTAACCACTGGTCCTCAAACTGTCCTAAGTGTCAATTTGTCCAAGCTATAGTTTTGTTTGTGTGTGTGTGTGGGGAGGGGGGTTGGATGAAATGGGGGGGGGGGGTCCCCATGTAAAGTGAGAGGTGCTATTAGTGCCAGTTTGATGGCGACTGTAATTGATGGGTCAGCACAGCTTAGAGTCACCACTAAAGCTTTGTTAATTGTCATAAGAAGTTCAAATTGATTGGGCCCCTGCATTAGTACATAAATTTGAATTGATTAATGTTTTGTTGTGAAATGAACGCGTATAATGGATGGGTGGTGCGGTGCTGTATTTATCGGGTTCATTAATGCAGGCCTGGGGACGAGAGGTTGGGGAGGGCTTGGTTCACGGGAGAAGAGGGTGGAGGGACGCCGGACTGCCAGCTCTGCGGGAGCGAGGTCAGGTCGAATACTGCAAATGGCCCAAATAAACCCAAATCACATCATTTACAACATTTTTAGAACATCATAAGAGAGAAAATAAAGCAAAATTTTGGTAGTTGCATTACTATTTTATTATGTGTAGTTCTGCACATTTCAGCAAATCTACTGTTGGGTCTGGCATGGCCTGATGTCATCTTCTTCCTCTCATATACAGTTGAGGACATGTCCCACCACATGGTGGCACTAGTGAGTACGCATGTCAGGCTCTTTAACCCCAGCAAACTGTCCCTCAGCCCCCGAAACAAGAATGCGGCACATTTCCACTCGTTACTTCATGTTCAAGGTACACATGGAAGCTGTAATTCGGGTCGTCTCGGGTCGGGTCGTCTGTGCTCCAACTTGACTCGGGACCGGGCTGAGACCTGTAGCTGCTCGTCGTGTACAGTAAAAGGACTCAGAGGGACGCTGACCCCCAGCTTAATGAAGACTGCAGGTACAGGATGGAGTGCAGTAACGTGAAGCCGTTCCCCCCTTTAATGCACTTATTGGCTCTGCCCTGGCCGAGATGAAGTGTTTTAATATGTTAAAGACCTGGGGCTGTGGGAGGAGAGGAGGTGGTGAGCCTCAGTCACTCCTTTCCTATTAACTCCACTAATTCCCTCTCCCTCTGTAGTCATAACGTCCTGCAGCATGTGAGACGCTTTTTTAATCTTTTGGATAATGAACATAATTCATACGAGCGAAAACGTGAGTTCTCTTCGCAAACATTTTTTTTCTGTGGTTGGAAAACCAGAATGCAAGTCGGTCCATGCGATGTCCATCTCCGAATAAGGGGTGCAGCGTGAGAGGAGACCAGAGCAGGAAATCTGCTTTCTGCCCCAGAAAAGGGCAGCGGGAAATGCAGAGATATCAACTTAACCAGATTTCACACAAGCACATGTTATCAAAGCACAGTCCAGACATTTAACAGGATTACGTTGTAATCATACACCTTACACTGTCAGAGGAGAGGCTGCGACAATAGCAGATTAAGCTTGTCAAAGGACACAGCAGTGGCGTATGAATGCATGTAGGAAGAGGATAATTCATATTTACAATATGGAGATTACGGGTGGTGTGGTCTGATAATGTGTCCTGCAGCACAAAAGCTGATCTCTCTCTCTCTCTTTCTCTCTCTCTCTCTCTCTCTCTCTCTCTCTCTCCATTGGTCTCCCTGGCCGAATGCTGGTTAGCACTTTGCTATCACCTCAATGGACTTTTGGAATGATCCGGATGTCCCGGGCTTTATTAATCGGCATATTGTTCAAGCTTTAGGTTTCTGTTTTGGGTTTATTTGGATCCCGTGTGGGTTTATGCCCACCCCTTCTCTTTTTTAATAACCAGAGAAACAATATGATTGTTAGTCAGGTCTCTGACTAATGGTTTTTGAAGGAAACATGCTTCAGGGGTGTACTGGCATTCACTGTGCGTTCTAGAAAAGATGCGGGTAGGTCTAAAGATAGTTATTTCTATAAATTGCTGGAAAGGAATAAAGGCAAGGGGATGTTTTATTTTTATCAAACTTTCACATTAAAATTAATTTACCATGTGTTATATAACACTTCAAATTAGCATCTATTGTATTTTCTTATATATATATATATATATATATATATATACACACACACACACACACACACACACACACACACACACACACACACACATATATATGCACTTATGTAAAAAAAACTTTGTAGCCACATGACCAATTTAAAACAGACCAGCAGTCAAAAATACAACCCAATAGCCAGCTTGAAGACAAAAGAGGGGACATATTTCCTGTGAAGGTTGAAAGAGACATGGATAAATAGACAGTTTTCGTTGCAAAAGCACCGCTCGGCTGCAGTGCACTGCAGAATTAACGCGTCAGTGTAGAACTTAATCAATTACGCTTCAAAGTGGGAAGCTGGTCCTCAACCCATTTCCACCCATTCCCACTGTCATGTTGCTGTGTAATAACTCCCTTCGCCTGTTGGCTGGAACCTATTTGTATGCCGCTCTGTTTCCCCCCAGTACGGACGCTCTATTAATCTTTCTATATGAACAGTTACTCCGCTTGATGAAATTGGGCCCAATGAGGCGGACCCCCAGTGCCTGGGATAAGGCTCATTCATCTTTATTTGATTCGTTGCTGACATGGGAGCGCAGGGATGACAGAGGTTAAGTCAGTGAGTGGCCGTTGGCTTCTTGTTTGCTCTTTCATGTTCCCCCTTTAACCATCTTCCTTCAGGAAAGAGGGGGAGTGGGGGTTGCAGGGGGCATCTGATGTCGATTTCACGGGGCCACAAACTGGAACATCCGATAACTTTCCGCTCAGCCGATTTCACACAGTCTCTATTGAGTACATCTCCAACTAATAAATAAATATATAAATAAATATATAAATAAAAACTGCTTGTCGTCTGTTTCAGTTTTGGCCCTTTCTGTCGCCTATGACTGCTGAAGATTTTGATCTGAGGAACCAAAGGAAACATCTGAGTTGCGTCACACTGCCTGTCCCTGACAAATCGCACAAGATCACTTCATCAGCACAAATATCCACAAATTATAGAACCTTCTCTTCTTGCTTGGCTTGTCCTTCATTTCGAGACTGAAGATGTTCAAGTATTTTTTCTAACTTGGTTTATACAATTCAAGTGGTCCAAGACCACATTTTTTTCTTCATACTCCTCAGGAAATATGTCAAATTAGTGCATGGTCCAGATTTCTACACTATTTGTAAGAGAGATTTTTAAGATTTCTTAAAAATCTGGCTTTATAGTCCGAGGCGCACGTAGAGACAGCAATCCTGGGAAAGTCGGATTTGAGAGATGCTGCAGGGCAGAAACTGGTCATACTTAAATATTAACTCTGGCCGTTTTGAACGATCCCGCTAACACAGTTTAAAATATTCCTTTTGTCAATGTTTAGCCAGATAGGTCAATGTTTGAGAACAAGGCATCAGCGGCGTGTTGTTCTTGGACGACGGTGGTTGAGCTGCGATGCGTAACGGTTTATTTGCAAAGTGTGTTTAAATAATTAGCAATACGATGTCCGTAGCGCAGAAGTAATATCAAATTGCCAGTTTCCATGGCTCTCATTAGACGGTGGGGCGATCCAAGCAGGGCCATGAGCTCATGTCTAAACTTCACACGTGGGGTGCGGAATACATCCAAGTCCGACGGTTCATCTGAATTCACCCTCCAGTGCCACTTGAGTTTGTTCAACGGCGCTCGGATTACAGACGAATTCCAGGCCGGACTTACAGGAAACCCTTTCTGCATTAAGTCCATTACATTAATTAAGAATGTTTAATTCCTGCAATGGAGCACGCAAGCGAGGCATGAGTCATCCCTGGTCCTCTCCAATCTATTTTTAAATGTAAAAGGCGCCATGTTAATGGTTTGGCGCTAAGAGAGAACTCAATACGGGCCTCATTTTCTGCCGTGAATGCATGCAGGTTCAATATTAGCACTTTATGAAAACTAGAGGCTGGGGAATGATGTTTTTAGTGCATGAATGATGAGGCCGTGGTTTGAAATGGGAGATTCTAGTGTGTCTGGTCTGCCGGTTTCTCTCCTTCGTCCTCTTCGCATGCACCGAGACAAGTGCAATCACATCCGTCATGAAATGCAGCCCTTTTCCCCTACCCCTCTCTCCCTTGCAGCTCAGTATTAAGCGTTAATACGAGACACATGAGCCGTTGCGTGTAAATTAGTTGTATAAGTGAAGTAGGATGCTTAAACCAGGCATGTTGTGTAGGGCCATTTGATGTAGCCCTGGAGCAAAGCTTAGGCTTTAGGTTCACAGTACCTGTGCAGAAATGTGTCCAAATTGGCAAATCCACAAAGACATTATGCAGTTTGTCCCTCTATTGCCATCTGCTTAGCCAGAAACAATACTGATGATTGTTCATGTGTGTTCCCATTTTGAATGGCAGGAGATGATCGCTAGGCTGGGGCATTTGTGGCCCATGCCATGCGGTCGCTTTCTAAGGTCCCAGCGCTCTCATTTGACAGTGTGTGTCTGTGCATGAATGGTGGGTATTGTTTCATCACTCCAGGGGTGCACTGTAAACCTCTTACATGCCGAGAGCCTTCAGCGTGACTCCAAATACGACAGAGGAAGTCACAGGAGGGTCCGCTGCGCCCCCTCAGTCTGCTGTGAACAAGCCCAACCCTCTGCAGAGATGGATGCAGAGAGGGTGACACTGATTATTGTAGCGTAAAAGCTTTTCATTGGCAGCCAGTCCTCCTTCTCCTGCCAATTTGTTTCTGTTTCTGCTGTTACCGTCACAAAAGATTATAGCTGTATGACTCTTATGAGTCACCTGTGCTTCAGAAATCCTAAAATGGTTAAAGAAGTTAAAAGGAAAGGAACAAAGTTGCAGTTGAAATGCAAAGCAAAGCTTATGGCCTGACAAGCTTATTATCTAAAGACATATGAAATGGCAAGGACAATCCCTGAGATTGCATGGCACGATGTGGTATATTTACAGACTGGTCATAAATTGAAGGAAAAGGAAATTAATTTGTGGATTATTTCGCTCCTTTTTTTCCTGTTTGTACCCTTAGAGAGATTTAAACATCATGTTGGTGAATAATACTATGATGAAATATGTATGTTCTAGTAAGAGGTGTGTCTTCCTGGAGAATGGCAGGTTCCAGATAACTGTCACTGAAAAAGATATAAAACTTTTCACAAATACTTCAAAGAATGGACCATATATTTCGGACAATCGTTTCATAATGACCTGTACAGCCAAAATTAAACTTTGGCCTCTATTTTAGTGTGTTAGGCTTGTTTGCTGGTATTAGGTCAAAGGCATCAACAGGATTTACATTTTATAAATAGATAAATCAAGAAAAAAAACCACAATCGATAATGATATTATTAATCATCAGGCTCCGCCCATTTACAACTCTGTTTATCGAGATTGTGATTAAAGATTGTGTTTGCCTTTAGCCTTACTCAAGTGAACAAGCCCCACACCCTTTACATATCTATTATAAAACAGATTTGTAAAGTGTAAAACATGGCGGAGAGCATTAATATTTTGCATTATTATATATTTTGCATTAACATATTTTACTGTGTTACAAATAAAACACTTTCTAAAAGCAGCGGGGCAGGTTGAAGCTCCGTGCCCCGCTGCCCAGTCATTTGGAGCGGTGCGTCTCACATCACGGCTTCTCAAGACAGGCCCTGAGACAGAGGCGAGAGGAGCTAAGCAGGCCTATACTCTCTGACTGAGGCTAATGGATTTATCAGAGAGCTTATTTCATGGCCCCTGCCTTTGATTTATGAATTTTGATTTCGTGGACAGGGCCTTGCGTGTATCGATTGCAGGAAATGTCAGGCAGGCAGAAGGTAATCTTGCCCTGTACATGTGGAAGTACTGTGGTGCATCTCCACGAGCGAGCTGGCTGTCACCGATTTAAAGTGACACGCGGGCCATTGCAAGTGTGTGCGCGCGCGTGTGTGTTCTCAGCAGCGCTAACGGTTGCGTATTACATCATGTAGCGCCACTACTGAGCGTGTGACGGGGGGCTGTGGGGTGTGTCGCCGCCGGCCAGGGAAACAGCAGTAAGGCAACGCTGTAAAATCTTCACTGAGCTCTACTCCCATGCACACGGCATCGAAACACATGTTTCCACGTCTTCACAAGCAGATGTTGGTAAGGCAGCGTGTGTGTGTGTGTGTGTGTGTGTGTGTGGAGAGGGAATGCGTGCTTTGGCAGTGTTCAAAGTGGAGATGGTGCCCTTTGAGGTTTGGTTGTTCTGACGGCACTAGGACAGACAGGGATAATGGAATGTCATTCTGTCAGGTTCTTGGCTGATTAGGGAGTGTTTGTTATTTATTGATTGTCTTTCATGGCGAATTATCTATGCACAGGTCAGTGCGAGCGTTTTATTCATGGAGCCCCGATGGCTGCCTATTCCCATCCTCCCACCGAATCAATGAGCACAAATAAAATGGAATTTTAAAAACGGCCGGAAATTAGCAAACATCTCGACATGAGTGGTGACATGCATACGTTAGCACTGATTGTGTGCATTCTGCCGCTGCTCGCTCGCTTATGTCAGACCCAACACGTTTCCACGTTGCCCACGTTTCTGCACGATTTCCATTGTAATTGGCTTTTAATGTGTCTTCTAAATGAGTCCCCTTTCAGGCTAAAACCAGGAATGTCTAGTTACATTAACGGCATATTTACGAAGTTCCTAGCATGCCGACTAAAACCGTATCATAGCACAGCTTCCTATTAATTCCAAGTTAGTAGGTATAATTTCTAATGCACTACAGTTCAGTTGAATTAGTTATAACGAAGTCATTTTGAAACAGTAAAACGTACAAATTATTCGTTATTTGGATTTTTCTTTTTAAATAGCAGCTTTAAAAATATCCAGTTGACGGTTGTTAAGGCAGCCCGTAGCTCAACACACCCAATCTCTGCGCCATATATGTGCTTGTTCCGTGTTTGTGGGGTTAGGCGCTCAAAGGGTGGGGGTTTGTTTATTAGATAACATCAGTCTTTTACAAGAGGGCCATAATTGCGCTGTTGCTGTCGGTTGCGGAAAGGATTTCCCCTCAGCTTTCATTTGGCGATTGCTTTGAGGCTTTTTGTTTGGCCTGGCTGGCGATAGGATGGGGGCGAGTGGCCTCGTCATCTTGAGCATAAAAGGTGGTGGTGTCGGGCCCCGTCTCGGACTCCGCGCCTGTCCACATCACATTGACTTTCTGTCAACACCTCCCGTTTATTGTTTGTGAGTTTGATTAAAAAAAAAAAAAGAAAGAAAGACAATGAGCAGACAAAAATGCAATTACTCACACGGCAGGAAGTGGCATCTAGCCCTCATACAGATAATCACAGACTAATGTGACATACTGTCGCCACAGCAACGAGGCTTAACCTCGGTGGCCGGAGGGAAAAAATTCAATATGTATCCCATCTGGGCCGGAGAAAAGTCTGTCTACTGTATGTCTCTTTGGTATAAAATAAGACTGGTCCTCTTATAATGCCTTCCTGGGAGAACCCATGGTCGTTCAATACATGGTTCTAGAAAGAAGACACAAAGGCATAAACAACCACTAGGGGCAGCAAGCTACCTTGTTCTTTGCAATGTGCATAGAACCATTAGCTGCTCGAAGAACCTTTATGGAACCTTGACTGTAGCGGAAAATGGCAGCGCTTACCAACAGCACCAGTTTTGTCGTGGTCCAGGGAGATCCGAAGCGGAGGGCTGGTTACCCAGCAGGTAAAAGAACTAACCGGTAACGGGTGGACAGACAAAACTGAGCAGGAACAAGGGGGGAGCTGGGAACCAATTGGCATTCCCTCGAGCCCTGTACTATCATTTACACCAACCACACACACACACACACACACACACACACACACACAGCGAGCGCGGGTGGTATCTGTGCGTCTGCTAATCGCCTGCACGTAAACGGCTTCCAGATGTGCCCGTCTCCACGGCGACTCCACCCAGCCCAGATGCCCGAAGTGCGAGGGGGGCCTGGGAGTGAAATTGGGCACATTTTAGCAATCATTTCGTCCCATCTTCCTGAAGGGGAACTTTTATTAATAAAGCCTTTTCATCTCTGTCTCTTTGATTAGTAGGGGAGAGGATAATGACAAAATCATGGGAAGAGGAAGGGGGTTGGGGCGGGAGGGGAGTCTGGTTTGAGGCTTTTTTAAACATGTGCTTCAGCGGAAGAAATCTACTGCTAAAGGAAAAAAGGGAGAGCGGGACATCATCAATAGTGCTGTAAGTGGTTCCAGTTCAGCGTGGGCCGGGATTTAGTCAGTAGTTACACAGCCAGGTGTCTGTAATTTTGACAGCTCGTTATCAGACGATTTCTTGCCGTTTTCCCCCCTTCTTTATATGTGCAGGAGAGGTCCAGGTCAGGCCCATGGCTGACATCTCTCGGCATCCAATCAAAATGCAGATACTGCCCGGGGAGGGCCGTTGGCAAACAAATGTGTTGTGTAAGAAGAAGAGGGAAGGGGAAGGAGAACGGGGGTCCTTCTTATTAAATAAAACGGGCCGGCGGTGACCCGACTCCCCCCATCCCCTTCCCGGGCATTCAGCGAGAGTCACGCGGCCGCCCGATTCCTATCACCGCGGACGCCAGAGCCTTGGCAAGGTGTCACTTCACGTTTGCGGGCACCCGGTGACGGTGACACACTCAAAGACATATAGGATTCCATTATTTTGCCTCATATGAGGCTGCCATGGCTCATTTCTGCAGAGCTGTCATGTGAACGATGAGGCGTGTGGCGCCTTGCTCTCTGCCTGTCAGCCCGCTCACCTTGAAGACAAGAGCAGCGGAGAAGCGCTCGGTCTCACACGGGACACTGAGGGCCTTAAAAAGAAATTATTCATGCATCCCAGGTTTCTTTTGAATAGATTAGTGTAAGAGCAGTGAAAATAAACATTAATGTATGTCATATAAAGGACAATGAAAACATATGCCGTGTATGTGTATGTTTTCTAATATTACTAATATTCCCGACTTTGTAATCTATGTGACATTTGTTTCCGTGTTTTCACGCACCACCGTATGAATAATAAAACCTCACATAATTAAAAGAGATACATTATTATAACTTATGACTTATAATAATAATGCGTCTGCCTCAGGCCGATGGCTTTAAACAGATTATCCATGTTTTATTCCGCCCTGCCCAGGCCACAGACAGTAATAGCGCACGGTAAAGTTGATTAAGACGTGCTTAGTGGATTTAGAGATATTGTTCCTGGGGCAATTCATAAAGCATAAAATCAATCCCTGCGCTAAAACCCGCCCTCCTTCAGCTTTATCAGCCTATGATTCATAAGCAGGCTTGGCAAGGCGTGGGTCCGGCAGATTAATTTTACGAAGCACTTTGTGTTTAGCTATGTAAGATTATTTCAAATGCGGATGAGATTCTTGTTTACTTGCTTTTTGACATGACACACGGGGTCATGTATCAGTGTTTTTGTACTGTGAGATGGGTTAATTCTCCAGTCCAATCAAACGGATCTGCTGCTGCCGCAGTAGGCGCGTCTACGTCCCTTGTTCAGTAGGGGGTCATTATGTGAACTCTGCACATTTGGATCTGAGATTGCTTAAAAGATGAATGGCGGCGTATGACATTTTACGTTATTTAACATTCATACATCATGCCAGGCGGCTTAACTATGAAGGACATCTAGAGTTTAATGTCCATTAAATCGCGATACTTCAGCGTCAGTCATAATTCATTACTAATGTCAGGTATATAAAGCATATGTGCACAGCGAGATTCTTAAACATTTACTGCAGGCATTAAGTGCAAATGTGTTTGTGGTATGTTTGTCTTTGGCCAACAAGTTGCAGCAGCAGTTGAAAATACATTCATAATTCAGAAGAGAGTGAGAACAAGAGAGAGCTAGAAAGAGCGGGAGGGAGGGAGGGAGGGAGGGAGGGGGAAAAAAAAAGTCTCATTTCAGGGAAGCTTGGAAGTTGCCTTCAGTGACAAATTAAAAGCGCAGTAAGATTTTGCAACCTTGGAAAGACATTGAGGCTGTTTCACCAAGCAGAAACGAGAAAGAAGCCCTGTTACAGCCACCAGTCAAACAGAAAATAAAGACTGTCAAGCTGTACACAAGATCCAAACGGGAGAAACTCTCCGGTTACGTTTCCCCTCCCTCGGTCAAGCTGCAGGAATTGCAGGAATTAGCTATTATGATCACTTCGGCCCGAGATCTTCCGCCAGGGGAGGTCTTGGCTGTCAAGATGCCTCGGTCGTGTGTCGGGCGGAAGACAGAGGGGCTGGCCAGTGTCAGGGCGGGAATGAAAACACGGGCGGAAAAAAAAAACGCCGTAAGGTTCCGAACAAAAGCAGCGCTTGCTGTTGTGAGATTGCTTGTGTCCTGGTCAGTTGTGATTTTACCTCGCGGGTACCGCGGTGATTGTCGCGTATTTTACACGACTTCAGACCAAAAAAAAAAACGTTTCTCAGTGGGATGGAGCCAAGGAGAGGCAATGCAAGCCGTCAGGAGGGAAATCGGAATGGCTGGAGAAGTGGAGATTGATTTTTCCCTTTCTCTGGTATGAAAAGGTCACTTTGATCAATGCTGCATAATTGGGTCTGTATTAGGATCATATAGGGTCATTTTACTGTTTAATGATGAAATATGAAATATTGGGTGGGTAAAATTGCAGTCATTAGTGAGCACTTTCAATTACGGGCCTTTAATTAATTTGAACCTGACCCTGGGTTCAATAGTCTCATACGAGGAGACATAAAAGCACCTCTTCCACAAACCACAGTCTCCCAGCCAATCGTATCCACTTACAGCGTGATTGACATGCATAGTCCTCACACTGAAAAGGAGCAAAGGCTAAAAATAATATGCGTGTCCTTTCTCCCCCAAGCTGCTCTGCGAAATCTAATGTAGGGGACCTTCTTTTGTGACAGGAGACATAATGAAATGTAAATTCAGAGCAAATATAATTTACTTTGAACTTCAAAGTACCTCGGCCCACAAGTAAGTCATATTTAAGAACCATCACTGCACGGAGGAGTCGAAAGATGCTCTGTCTTAATCCGACTTGCAGCGGTGCACCCCCAACTTGTAATGGAGTTCATCAAGTCGTAAAATGGCTTGTGTTAACTTTGTAAGAAATACTTCATCAATGTCAAACTCAAGGCCCGATCGATTTTTTTCCCCTTCCCTTATAAATGCTTTTTGTTCCGTGTTTCCTTAAGTAACTTCATGAAGCGTTCCTGAAATCCAGCTTTACATATGATAATGGCCTTGAGTGGTAAACCACGGTCAGACAGCCTACAGCAGGGCATGCAGAGGACACCGGCGTGGCTAAATGCACTAAAAGGCTTCTAACAACGTGTCTGGACTCATGTTCCCATAATGACAAGTGGTAGATTAATTATGCTCAGTATAGGTCATAATTATACATCCTCACAGGCGGCTGTTTACCTTCCACGGCCCTGCACTCTACAGGTTTTAGGTTACAGTTGATGAGCACACATCGTATCTATAATCACTTTATGCAGATATTAATTTCATTTTTTTCGCAGCATTTGTGAGATAGTGAAAGAGAGATGATTTTTCTTGTCCCGAAAGCTGGCTGAAGCACACCGGATCTTTTTTCAACAACTTTTTTTAGGAAATGGACTTATGTTGTCACTGCATGAATGTATTTAAATAAAAAATTCCAGATTCTGAATTCTAAACGTGCGTTTATATTTTCATGCTTGTTTTGCTTTGGTCCCGTATTGTAGAAATTGAGCTCAGAACTGGCAGTTTAGCGAATTTCCCTGCTCCAGCACACCTGATTGACCTCAAATTTGGCTCGACGATTGTTGTTTTTAAATGTGGAGAGCTCCATGTTCTAAGGTCCAGATCCCTGGTTTACCCTAACTGCTCAAGATGGGGAAAAGAAAACAATGAGACAGGACAGTGGTCTAAAAATAGCCAAAAAAAGTCCCTCACAGATCACTCGCAGTCCGTTTCTCAAAAGTCCCGGGCAGCAGTGTGACCTCACTGTCCTCATATTTCCAACAGTGCCCCATCTCTTAACTTCCATTTCTTACATGAATGACAATCTTCAGATAAGAAGCTTAGGATTAAGCTGCAGCTGCTTTGAAAAATATATATTTATTTCTACTGTATGACCCAGGTATATTTTTACAACTGACATTTTGCAGGTTATTTGTTTGCCTGTATATCTCAGCTGTTAATATCAAGTATTTATTTCACTGCAATGAGCGCAACTTGCATGAAACACATTGTCCTTTCATTGGATTGAAGAAGAAAAAAAATCCAAATATTAGTTGTAATTCGGCGGTAATATTTCATTCAAATAAATGGGTTCTGCCATAGCGTTTACAATACTTCTTATTTGAATAGTTATGAAAAAGTTCCTTACGGTTACATGGAATTCCCTTTTAGTTTCTTTTAAAAGGAAAGTGCCTTTTATATAAGTATCCTAAACAAACAGCAAGCACTGGTGCTTTATTTAATAAATCTCTCTGAGATTGTGGCCCTCCCATTCCCTGAAGGGTGGGAGGAGGAAGAGTGGGAGAGAGAAATCATCAGTAATCGGGATGTCTTAATTCTCTGACATAAACATACATACAGATTAATGAAGCCTGTGGAGATGCTGTGGAAGGCAGAGATTGCTTATCGATCCATATCAAAATTTTCATGCTAATCCCAGCCAGGAGACAGAGCGTCTGGTATCAGAGTTAATAATCTGATTTCTAGGCTGTCCGACACAATTCCAGCGTGAGGGCCTAATCAGGCTCCCGTCCTCCTGCCTCCGAGTTCCTGCCTGCTGCCGCTGCTGGCCGCTCGGCCCCTGCCACTTTGGCGACAGTGATTGAGCATATGATGTAAACATGTTGACAAATTAAATTTTTTACATTTCAGGGGAGATTTGTGGGACGGCGAGGTGGATAGGGGGCCCAAAAGCTGCTGACCTCCATAAAGGTGTGATTATAGAATTCCTCGCCCTGGGATCATTTTTATTCCGCTTCCCTCACGTTTGACCTCTAAGGTGTTGCTAATGACAATTTGGGAGAGAGGAGGATATATTGAGGGTGCCTGGCATGTTGACTTCCTTTCCATTTAGCCTTCCACCAGCTGATGTTCGCTCTGAGACAAGGTTATTTTTACAGCTCACATCCCCCTTTTGAAGCGTTGTTGGCGTGGCTGAGCGTCTTTGTATGTACATTATGGGTCCCCCTCAGTACCAGTGCTTATATGATCTGTTGTTCCTACCATCAAAATCACCAAGCACACTAGCCTATGCATTTTTTTTACAAACAATTATCAAATAATATAACTAAATTGTTATTTCTAAATATCAAAAACAAAAGAACATTTTACCCAACAGCTTTTTGCATTTCACACGTCAGCTTGTGGATTATTGCTGAATGAACAGCACAATTTATATACCTAGTTTTATATTTATTCCTAATCACTTTTCTGTACTTTTGTTATATTAATTTGTTTTTCTTCATCATTGTGAGGAGTTAGGTAGTTTTAACAATATTTCAGTTTGTTCAAGATGGAACAATCCCATTGGAAAAAAAAAGGTTGTGGATTGCTGAATTTAATAGGTAAACCTAATTTTTTTCCCCACTACTGCAAATTGTAAAAACGTCCTTATGGTTCCTGACATAACACAATACACTAAAGCAAACAAACCAAATAATTTGTCATAATAGCCAATGCACAATGCAAGTTTGCAACTGCATGTCAAAATGTGCATGGGCATACTGTATATGCAAAGCTAATACTGTCAGCGTGGGAGCATTAGACGTGGATAGAGAAGATCACTCTTCATTTGCCGATCAAGCCAAAACCTTTTTTGTGTGTGTCACTGGAAAACAGACCTACCTCAGTGTGACTGCTCGCCTCAGGACCATGCCGCACAGGCCGTGTGCTCAGGGCCGGCGTGCCATCTCCCTCCGAGGGAAGTAAAATTACCTGCCTTCTCACCGCAAAGTGAAACGAGAGCCCCTCAGTGGAGAGCCTCCCCCGCCACGGCAGCGGCAGGCAGACGCACCGCCAGGCGCCTCGAGAGGAGTGAGCTGATGTGTCTTAGTTAGGCCAATATCCTCGCCTCCCATTTTTCTCTATTAAATCTTTATCACATACTCGTCGAGTGTCACTTGACATTTGCATTTTGCCGCGGCGCGGAACTGGAAGGCTCAGGGGTTCTCGCTGATGCGCCAGGCTCCCTCTTAAACATTGCTTTGTTAGCCAGCCGCCTCATGTCATTTACAGGACTGGGTCTGCGGCTCTCTTAGCAGGAGAGGGGATTGTTTTTCAGGCCTGTTATTGTCTCTATACACGAAGACCTCAAGATGGATCTGAAGGCTGAATTAGATGAAGGAGTGAGTAAAAGAGACACTTTTTAACACGTTCAATTAAATGATAAAAAGCCATGTTATAACAGATCAGCCACAATATTAAAACCACCTACATTAATCTGTGCATGACCTTTTGAGACCTCTGAACGTGTCTTGTTGTATCTAGCACCAGGGTGATAGCAGTAAATCCATTAACTGCTTGGTTTGGGAATGGTCTGAACTCCATGCAATGTTCCTTGCAGTGCAGCAGGATGCATTATCCTGTTGTAAGTTAGGAGTGCAGCAATCTTGCCTTACTTCCAATGTGCCTTGTCCTTCCATCTCCTCCCCATATAAACAGTAATTATTCAGAGCAGGCCACCTTCTACTGTTGAATTGTAGTCCAGTTCTGATGCTCGCATGCAGGTTCTATGAACTTCTGGCAATGGACAGGTCCTTTCTTACCTGTCTGACCTTCTTCATCATAACCAGAATCAAGGTTTCCAGCAGTTCACTAGCTGCCTTTACCTTCAGGTTCACACACTACACACATATGAACTTCAAGAGCTGTCATCGTGCTATACAATATAATTGCCTGTTCTCACTTTTAATGTACTGGCTGGTCGGTTTTACATAATATAATAGATATGAAAAATCTCACTGGACTCCATGATGAATTTCTACCATCAGTTTATTTGTCTGATCGATTAGGAAGTTATAGAGTGAACAAAGCGGTCGGTGGACTCAGGGTTTGTTCTGTACTTTGCTGACTTCGTCTCATGTACGTTCTGTTCTCAGACAAAGGATGACTGGTGTTTTATATCAGAGAAGGTTATCCAGTCGCTCAGGCTGTGACAAATGACAAATGAAATGTGAGGCTGGACAGGAAAGAGAAATGACACGGGGCAGAGAAAAGAACCAGTCAACGTTGCTTTAACTTTTCTCAATAATCAATCTCCTCATCTTGATGTTTACAAAAAAGAGTCGATAGCAGGAGAGAGGGCTTTGTGATTGACTTTGATTTCTCTCTCAGTCCAAATCAGACTTTATTGTCTCGCTCTATGACATTGATAATTTGTAATGATCTGGGGGGGATAGGGGGTAAAGTCTGTAACTGTGCTGGGAGGGCTGTCCATGGTGACGCAACTTTCTGCTCAATCTGCACACGTCTCCTTTGTACACAGAGCGACACCAACTGCCAAATATAACACACGTCCTCCAGGTTCCAGGAAGATCTCCTAAATGTCCTTACAAAAAAACATGTTTTTTATTGTTATCATCACATGAACATCCTCTCTGATGTTCTGGTTATGCAGTGTACTCTATAGAGTGCTGTGCAGGGAATTAATTGTGAGATCAAACGATAATGGTGTTCTCATGGCCACCTCTTAAGTGTCTGTAAATGATTAGTGTGCAGTGAAATTAAAAGTCTTTTTTTGTTGTTACCTTTCGTTCTGTATTTGTGTTTTTACGGTTGTGCTCCATTCACAGTCTTGAAAAAAAAGACAAGAAAAAAATCATATTAACTTGACTTATTTTTAATTAAACGTATAACAAGATGAACCTGTTAAAAGCATTTTCATCATAAACATTTACACACTTGCCGGTGGCCCTGGCTGCATTTTGGTCACATATGGTCAGCTGACCTGCAGCACAGCAAGATGGCAGGGTTGGTAGTAGCCTAGTGGGTAACACACTCGCCTGTGAACCAGAAGACCCGGGTTCAAATCCCACTTACTACCATTGTGTCCCTGAGTAAGACACTTAACCCTAAGTTGCTCCAGGACTGTCCCTGTAACTACTGGTTGTAAGTCTGATAAATGCTCTAAATGTAAAGACAGCTGGTTATAGGTTATTTTTGGTTGTTGGACCTTTCACATCCAGCAGAGACACTGGCTTGTGTTAAAAATCTGTAGGTGTAGTCCCATATGTCTTACTCTGACAACTGTGATGCTGATAAGCACACAAGCAGCATTCATAAGCTGTATCTATACGTGGAAGCATGCTGATCTCTATAAAATGTCGGGGTTTTCCTATTGTGTTGAAGGCTTGTCCCTGAGGCTCAAGGGAGACTTAGCAATATGAGAAGCTTAGAGAATCCCGTTCAGATCCAGAAGGATTATGTCCAGGGTAATGCACTGTGTCAACAGCATGCCTCTTCTAATGAGACAGGTGTACTGTACTCGCTCAGGAAAACGACCATCATCCATGTTGTCCTCCATGTATTTCTCTTTTTGGTCCTGTCCAGTGGCATGTCTGGTTCACAGGAGCCGCATGGTCTAATGATTGGCATTAAAGTCTGTTTAAATCTTTAAATTAACCAGTTTATGACAATTGTCACACCAATATGAATCTTTAATTGCATTAGCAAATGTTATTTGCCTTTTATCATCTTTTTTTGTATGGATTTTGACGTGGGCTGCATAATGGCTATAATATACAAACAAACTGTTTTCAGTCAGCAGGATGACATTTAAAGAAATATTATCTGAGTTTTATTCACTTATTAATTGTTATAATAAGTGTAATGAATAAAAAGTCACCAGAAATAAAAAAAAAAAAAACTCTTCATAGACGCTGCTTGTCTCTTTATGACTGGCAGAAGCAAAGGTTTACGGTGGGGACCAGACCCTCGAATCACATGGGGGACTGTGCAAGATGCCTTGAAGGGTGAGAGACCAGTAGTGGCCGACAGATGTTGGTTTCTTGCCAGGTTGGCCAGGAGGAGATGTGTGCCCCAAGTGGAGGGCCACCCCACACAATAAGACCGGAGGTACTTCAGTTCTTTTGGGTGGATCAGAACTGGTGCCATGGTGAATCGCTGTTTGAGGTTGTCAAAGGCCTGTTGGGCCAAAGGCATCCACAGCAGTGGGGTGGGCTTACCCTGGAGCAGAAAAGTTAGGGGCTGAGCCACCTGATGAAGCAACATTTAAATTTGGCAAACAACAGGAAGTTCTGCAGCTGGCATGGTGGATGGGGTAGGTTAGTCGGTGGTCATGGTTGGGTCCATGGTGATCCTCTGAGGACTGATGCTGAAGCCCAAAAAAATGATGTGCGTCACATGGAATTAGCATTTCTCCAGATTGAAGAAGAGTATGTTATCAAGGACCAGTGCAACACGGTCTGGACATGGCCAGTGTAGGTTGGGAGGTCAGATTAGAAGACCAACAAGTTGTCAAGGTAAACAAAGAGGTTGAGGATATCAGGTAGGAAATCGTTAACAAAGGCTTGGAATGCTGACCCCGAAGGGCATGATGCAATACTCATAGAGGCCCATCAGTGTGTTGAAACCGGCCTTCCAATCGTCCCCGTCCTGGATTCGCACAAGGTGGTAGTCGATGCAGTGCCGCAAGCTCCCATCTTTCTTTCCCACAAAGAAGAAGGGTGCTGCTGTAGGGGAAGTGGAGGGCCATATGATGCCACTGGCCAGGGATGTATTCTTGCATGGCCTTTTGCTCAGGAAGGAAGAACAGAACACAGATGGCAGGGCCAAAAGGAGCAGGTTGATGGCGAGAACTCGATGGTGTAATTGGCATCACTCCGATTTCTTTGTTTGATGGCCATGAAGTGAAAGAATGCTGCTCGTCCACCAGTCTGTTAGGAACGAGGATGTGAGCCACGTGGAGGACTCAGAACAATGGAGCTTGTGCTGGGGTCCTGCAGTAGCTTGAGAAGGCGAGTGGGTGCAGCTGCATTCAGAAGCATGGTCGGAGCCGCTGGGTTTCACTGTGGCAGAAGGAGGTCGTGGGGTGTGCAGAGTTGAGGGGGCACCAACCTAGAGTAGTTAAACAGGAAGGCAGCCAGCTGTAATCGGGGTCAACAAGCGTGGATGGTTTTGAGAGCGGATGTAGCATCGGAGATGGGGTTGGAATCTTAGTCATGGAGGAAAAGGCAGTCATGTTTCGCAATGACAATTTTTGACAAATGACAAAAGCATTGTCTGTTCAGAGGAAGTCAGCATGAGTTAAAATCAGTCCAGAAAACATCTTACAGCAATTTAATATTAAATTTGACAAATTAGTTAGCGGTTGTTGTTGCTCTTCTTCGCCTCTTTATACTGTCTGTTGTCCCAGACGTGTAGTCCTTCTGGATCATCAAGTTCGAGGTTGGCCTGGTACCCTCTGGTGGCCTGGCGGGCAAGCAGCAGCTGTGACAATACCAGTTTAGTGTCAAACCATCAGTTATTCAGATCTAACAGTGACTTTTGTTGTTTTTTTACATTTGTTTATACTGGACAGAAAGGAACTACATGACATTTCTGATTTTGTCACTAGCAAATGACTTTTTTTTTTATCAGTTGCCATTGATGATAGGAATGCATAAGGTATCCTGGACAGGAAAACTGGAATATTTGTTTTCTTTCTGTGTCCTGCAAGGTGACGTTTTTTTTTCCAGGGGTGTTTTTCCCACACTTGGCAGGGCGTATAGAGTTATAATTCTCCCTACTTCAGAACCAGCTGTAAAGCTCTCTTCTCTGCAAGCCCAGTCCTCAGACACGGAGCATGCAGGCGACCCAAACCCTTGTAGCCCCCCCTCCTCCCCCAGCTTGTCAAAACATTTGTGAAATCCTATTTTCTTTTAATAAAGTATAGTTTTGTCCTGCAGATGTATGCTTGGATAAGATGTCATACTCTGTCTTTGTTCGGAATGGCGCCCCGCTGATGTTCCTAGGCAGTGAGAAAATTGCCTTAATGAAACACGTTGCTGGGAGTGACTACAATGCCACATTCAGAAGCAGCATTATGCACATGACATATTCAGGAGGTTGGAGTGGGAAAACTATGAATATAAAGTAATCAGTGCAGGCACATACACATTTCCACTCCTAGACAGGTTCCCAACCTTTGTCAAAAATGATGATTTCATGATTCCCAGGGTTGTAAACATTCTCTCTTTTTTTGCCTGGGTACATGCTTCAGCCACACAGTGCTTGTCATTGCTGTGTACTTCTGAAAATCGTCCTTTCCCCCTGCGTTTGCCCTCGCTTCTCTCTTTTGTGCTCTGCAAAAAAGCCTGAAAGAGCTGAAAAACCTGCCGCAACCTTGGTGATGGTGCTCATAAAGTAGGCAATTTGCAATTAAAATCCAGATACTACCACTGATTTAATGAAATCTGTTACATAAAACAATCCGTTTCTTTGTTTAATGGCGAGAAATGACACATTCCAGCCCCCCATCTGTAGCAGCTTCGTATGCTTAATGGGCCAACGTCAGATTCAGTGCAAGTGTGTATGCGTGCATTAAAGTTAAAGAGAGGAAGGGGAGAATTCTTTCTTCACCCACCGAGATAGGGGAGGTTAGTCCCGGCTTTGTAAACAGAAACACTAAGCTACCCCAAGAGTGCACTGAAAAGCGCTACGCACGTTTATTACAATTTCAAACAAAATGCTAATGCCATTAAACAAATGAGGTTTAGGCAAATTTAGCAGTGAATTTGATATTAGCTGAGCCTGTGATATAGGACATCATGACACGATACACTGGGCTGAAGCATCATTCCCGAACCGGGGCTTTCATCGTGGCGGCTCTCCAGAGAATATTTGTAATTAGCATCATTTGCCTAATACTTCAGGTTAATTAGAATATTTAATTGAATAGCTTTAATCTTCGGAGATGACTATATAATAATCAAATTAGCGGCGGCAGAAAGCTGCTTGCTGACTGAGGCAGGCTGGCACGCTCCCGCTCCCTGACACACTCCATGTAAGATTTGTCCCAGGCTTACACTCACACGTATTTAATGGTCCATTTCAACAGTGCCATCAACATTTGGTTATTTGTAAAAGGAGGGAGAGAGAGAGAGAGAGAGAGAGAGAGAGGGAGGCAACGACAAAAACAACACGAAGAAAAGAATCCATGACGGAAAAAAAAAGGGCTCAAGTTCCCATATGGCGCCCTGGCAAAGCCACTCTCCCAGTGAGAGGGCATAAGCATCAGAGACGATGCCCTAGAGACAGGCCGGGCCGCTCAGTGCGAGCTCTTTTCTCCCGCCTGGCCCATTTCTTTTCAGAGCTTGCAAAAAGTGACCAAATGAGGCCGCTGCATGAGAGGTTACTATGGAACTATTGAGGGACTATTAGGGACAGATGATTTGATTTTTATAATCGCTTTCAGAGGCTGTTGATCCCGTAATGTCTGGACTGGCCTTGTTGTGTTAGATCTCTCAGATTTCTCTGGGTGGGATCTGTGGTTTCTGTGGATCCCTTTTTTAAAATAATAATAATAAAATAACTTAACAGAAGAACTTAATTCTGATGTATCCTAGCACTTTCCTGATGTTATAGTTCTAGGCACCTTCCAACTGGAACTTTTTATTTTTTGCATGCAGGCACATACACACACACACACACACACACACACACAAGCACAAATGCTTGCATTCAAAGGCGGAACATTTTCTTGTCAGAGGCGAGACAAACAAACCAATAAAAGAAAACGGCTAAATATTACAGTGCATTCAATAGCAGCAAACAGATGGTGGCTAAATGAAATGAAATTACATTTACATTATCCTAGCTTTATGGCTCCGCACTAATTGAGGCTGTTATAATTCCTACCTTTCTGCTCTATAATGAAGTGAATTAATCCATTCAGAGTTTTTGTTAGCCTCATCAGATGCCGCCGCCACCAATGAAATGCTGCAGTGATCAATTTCGACCGCTCCGTATGTCTCTGCCATAATAATTCTTTGTTTCCGAATTTTATTAAGTATTTTATGGTTCTTTTTGGATGCTTTTATTATTGTTTTTGTTATTTGTGTGTTAAAAATGTGCTGTTTGGGCTATAAGAAAGTGGCCATATGCTATGAAGATGGAGAATGGAAGTGATGAAAATATTCCTTAGGCTTCTTTCCTAATTTGTTTCCTGGCTTGTTCCAGCTGATTCTCCATAGAGGCGTTATTAAAATGATAATGAATAAAAGTGCCATTACTCCTGGCTGCCACGCTGAACTGGCCAAACGTGCCCCTGCGCTCAGCAATAATTACACTGTTCTCATGACCACAGCTCCACCACACCGCCGATCAGCTCCCCGCACACCCGTGTTCTCCTGGTCCTGGGAAAACAGACGGGTTCTATGCATAAGCCTATATATCTATTGTGCAGCCCTCAATGGGCCGGGGTCTGGGTTAAACTGCACGGGTCAGGGGGAATTTCGCATCCCTTGCATCCAGACAGACAACCAGGCAACTTATATTAGGTAAGTATATATTATCACACTCACAGGACCAAAAATTACCAGAATGATCTTAATTTTCTTCATGTTACTACTAATAAAATGGTATGTTCCCTGATTACATTTTGCCCTGTTACACAACTATTTTAAACTTTTGTGCTCTATCTGCTTTTGTGCCTCTTTTTTTTCTTATGCAGCCCATCCATCCATCCATTCTTTTCAGCTTATGTGTCAATGGTGTCCCTGCTTCTTCCAGCTGCCTATCCAAAGGCTGTCCCAGTGCTGTTGACTCAGAGGATTATGGGTCGTTAGGAGAGTCTGTGGGGTGGCATGTGCGGGTACTGACATCACCCCCGAGGTCTTGGATGAGATTGCTATTATTCCTCCCATGTGAAGTTGGCGGGGTACTTTTGTGTAGTATATTTGCGTTGGAGGACACATGCTGTTACTGTTACAAGTTTGCCCATTCTGACCTCCCGCCGAGCAAATTGCCTCATACTAATCATACAATCAAGAGGTAACTGCTGTCTAAGTGCCACTTATGCATTTCGTTGTGTCTCTTTTTCTTGTGCGTCTGTAAACTAAAGGGTAATGATTGGCAGTTACCTTGATAGTTTTTCACAAATTTCTAACACTTCCTCTAAGTAGAAAAAATGTCCTGCTTTCTGCATAGTCTCACCATTAAATCATTTCCAATCCATTAATGTACACTTCCTGTTCTTGGAATGAACGTCATTGTAAGAGGACAAATGGTTTGATAGATTTGTAAGACATCTTGTACACGGTTTCTTGTGTTTGGAAAATCTTTCCTTTTAAAATACTTTCCAGCGTTAGTCGTATTTTCCTTTAATGCTTGAAAGAGAAAAGAAGGGAAGGACACACAGTGTGTAATTTCTCTGCATTACAGATAATTAAAAGGTTGAACATGTTTGTTGAATGGATTCTGGGTTATTATCATTCCCACAAAATGTCATGTTCTCATAAACATTTTAATTTTAGACTATATTTGGGTGATTAAAGATGATTAAAGCCACTCCAATTATACAGAATACTTAATTGCCTTCAAGCATTAAGAGTTTTATATGAAATGTGTGGTGTAGTCGGAAATACAAACAGGCTTAACTGTTTTACTCTGTCACACCAGACAATCATAAAAAGAGAACACTTGTCTTGGAATTTTTAATATACAGGAAGCATTTGGATGCATGAAATGTGCATTTGTGCGCATGCACGAATACAAATCTGGCCACCTGACGACTTTGTCATGCAGCCTTTATAAAATGACCAAGAAACTCTCCTTGGTGCTGAATAATCAATGCAAGCTTTGCGGATCTGTATAAGTAAACAAGTAACACCCAGTGGTCAAGTCATAGTAATAAAAGAAAGTATTCTGAACATCAGTAATTACAAATTGTACATTGATAATGTATACTAATAATACATTATAAATGCACTGGTATGGAAAGTGTAATTAAAATGTCAAGAAACTGATAAAAAATCCACTTTTTTATTGCAGATATCAATGACAATAGTCAGTTTTTTATAAGGTAGAATTTGGGGTGTTTTTTTGTTTTAATTCAGACACAGAGACATCATGATTGAATCATCAGCAACTGTACTGAGTTTTCAGAACTAACATTACTGTGATGCCATCAATGTCACAGGGAGTCACGTGACAGTAGTATGGTGCAGGTCACTCTATGGTCACTTTGGCCCAGTCTCTGTCCTTCTGAAGGTTTGATTAAACAGGAACAGGCATTACTTTCACTTTAAAAGTAAAAACTCTACCGACACGGGCTCCTTGCCATATATCACACCACATTATCAATGGCTGAACTATCTCATGTCATTACTTCACATCAACCTTCTGTGGCCATATCCCCCCTGATCTATATATGAAACATCCTCCTGGGGATTGAAGGAGGAAAAAGATGGGAAAGCACTTTATTTTATTTTTTTTCCCCATCCCTGCCTGGGTTTGCGCAGTGCAGTGTTCAGCCCCATGCGAGTGAGACAGCGAGGCTCTCCGGACATCGCGCTTTGATGGAGTATGTCAGTCCAATCAACCCGGCTGCTGCCGCCTGATTGGCCCTGCCAGCCCATGAGGTGCAGCGAGGAAGGCCTGATATTACCTGTGCAGCCGCCTGACAGCGGCAGCAGCACAGCCCAGTGCACTGACCTCACCGCCGGAAACAAGCAACACAAGGGAGAATACACATGGTCTACGTATGTCAAGCAGTATTTCTTTAAAGAAATATTTTCATCGAAACACTACAAAAAAAGTCTTTCCTTTTCATTCAGATGTGTCATTCGTGCACATAAAAAAGTACTTCGGGGAAATTTTCCTTCAGCTTGATGAGCCATGCCAGATGAGTAGATGAGGTTAATTATTATTGAATTGGTTCTCCCTGCTCCATTGGTACTCAAAGGTTTCTCTGATTTTCTCATTAGACAAGACACTCCAGTAACATGTAGAAAGTTTTCATTTCTGATAAAGGAGGGGAAAACTGTAAGTGGTTGCTTCTCCAATAACGCAGTGGTGCAGTGAAGCTTAAGTAGACTTATTCAGCAGCTTAATTGAAACACCCCCCCCCCCCTTCTGGCAAGAAAAAGAAGACTGAATGATATATGTAAATGACATAAAACTCATAAATGCAATTTAATAAATCTTGCTTCTAATTAGTGACTGGAAGTAGCTCTGCATGAATGTAATATAAAATTGAGAGCTGACAAACTGTGTGATTAATAATGAGTTAATTGCAGTTTTGCGATTCTTATGACCCAAAATCGTTGTAAACCACGTGTCACATGATATTGTGTGAATTTGCTCCTCGGCCGCCATCTGACTCCAATTTATAATGTTTAAAATGTTTTAAATTATGGAATATTCATATTGCAATGATTATGCCACTGTGTCATATATATACTAATTGTAGGTTTAAAAAAATCTGAAATGTGTAGAGTGTTTTTTTTTTTTTTTTTTTTTACTGTTGACCTTTTGTTGACATCTCAGCAGCACTTGTTGGTTGGTTGTAATCATGTTTTCTTTATGAGGCTGAAAATAGCCCGCCTGTCACAGCTAACATGATCAGTGGTTAAATATGCCAGGCCTTGCATGCCACAAATTATCTGTAGCAAATGCATGATCTGAGCTTTTTACGTTCAGACACGGCATTAACGAGAGAATGATAATATGATTTAATTGTTTCAAGCTTGAATAACAGACACGCCTTCTGTTTCTTGTTTTAGCGATCCATTGTTCCTGTGCTTCAATGTCAAGAAAAGTCACCTTTACGCACAAATAGTTTAGTTGTTTTAATGAAGAAAAAATAAGAATGGAAATTCAAGATATTTGTTATTTCAACTATCACGTCTGTAAAGTCCCCACTGACTTCAAGTTAACGGTAATGGAGTGTGATTGGCCATGCTCTGTGAATTAGCAGTGCAGCACACCCTCCCACAGACCCCGGTGTCAAACTACCGAGCACCACCATGCAGGAGCGATGGTGCCGTCACTTCATACGATTTCATACAGAGTTTAATCCTACATTACAGGCAGAATCAAATACTTTTCATTTATTTCATGTAGATCTAGACTGGCATTTGTTATTGGGATTCATGACTGGTGCCGGTGAACTGCGACTGGTCACGATCTAATGTTAAGATAAGTGCTGCCCAGATCATTCATGTTCATAAAAAAAGTGTACAACGCACATTTCAAAAGTCAGAAATCCATCCACTCTGTAGGCTGTAGGGATTCAGCCCTGCTTGCTCACCATCTATCTTATAAACCCCGGCATTTACTACAGAGCACGGAAAGGCGAGGTAAGTCATTCTCAGACACTGGCGTTCCTTATCCGCGGCTCTTTTTCCCCCAACTCTTTCCAGCCTGTCCCACTCGTATACTCTGACACAACACGGAAGAGCCTTTGTCACTGGTTATCAGGGGGTGATATATTGTTTAGCCCGCAGAGAAACATCTGTTATGCTTTAATCTGGGGTGCATAGGCCAGTATTCATGGCCTCCAGCTGCAGAGAATCACAGAGAAGGAAGAGTCCACTGCAAACAGAGAGCGAGAGGGGGCAGATGCTGCTTTTTATTATCATGTTCTCCATTTTATTTATGTACTAATTCATTACCTTACCACCCAGCCACAGACCCACATATATATGTGGACGTATGACACTTTTTTTAGAGCGCACAAACACACACAACATACATACACTCACACACAGTCTAATGCCCCTTCATATCCATACATTAGTTCTTCTATTGCCCCTTAGTTAGTCTCCAGTGGCCCTTCATTGACAGCCTCCTGCGGGGAAATTTATGTCACATATTTAATATGGACATCGGAATGATTATCAAATCCATAGATGCCAAGAGAGTCCAATCGGCTCTAAATAATGGATGAGGCAAGGATGTGACTCAATTTGCGAGCAGGGGGAAAAGTGGGGGCAGGGGTAGCATCCTTCACCGCTTCCCCCACCTTTGTTTCTCTCTCTTTCTATGGGTCGATCTTTCCATCCCTCCATTGACATCATTCAGGGTAATCATCCTTCAAAAAAAACTTGCTAGTAATAAAAGGAACAACTGTGGTCAATACGGGGAATACGGAGAGGGATGACCTCTTGCACGTGGCTGTGTATTAATGGCTCGCTTCATAGAAGCCGACAGGCTTAGCGCAGTAAGGCCTCTGCTGAAGCAGAGCTGCTTGCCTGCTGAGCCCTGCTGAATATGAGTCCAAGCGATGGCGGAATTATTAAAATAATGATACAGACACTGTTTTTATTCATCGATATGCAACGAGATATGTTGTCTGTAGAGTCAGGACTTGCAAAAAACATGTTTTATATGTGTGTCTGTAAGTGTTTTATCCCGGCCGTTGTTCCTTAATTGGTGTGGCCAGTGTGTAATCTGTGGTCGACAGGAACTTGCGTTCAGATTGGGCGGTTTTGAGATTAATGGCTCGGGAGACATTGTTTGTCATGAATAGATATCGAGGAACCCAGTTCTCATTTAAGTATGCAAAGTAGTCTCAGAAGTTAAGTTCTTACAAGATAGTTTCACCATTTTCTGTGTTTTCAAACTTTTTGTGCTGAAACAATCAAATATCTGGCAACACTGCTTAAGCTGTTGAAGGGAGTGGGTTTAAATCCGGAAAAATGATTCATTAGTGTGCATGAGAGCTGTCAATCATGGGCTCTTCCCATTTTAAACTCATCATTACAGACAGAAATAATGATGGTCTTGAGGATGCCTTAGATGTGTAAAAGCCCCACATTAATCATCTAAGAGTTACTGCCAATTATCAATTGCATTAAGTACACAACATTAAATCATTTTCCTTGAATATTCATAGACAAATCCATAACCAAGTGATCTTCATGAACTAAACTAGCAACGTACCCTCAAAAGTTATTCACTAAGTCACACATTGGTGACTTAATGGAAAATATATCAAAGGCACAGTTACTTACTATTAAGTATTTGTCCAAAAAAAGTGCAAACAAATTGTCTTGTTTAACAAAGACATTACTGATCTGATACGGTTTTGCCCAAAATTCATGTTTTGAAAGTCGAATCTCTCCGATTTTCTGCCTGCAAATGAGACACGGGGTACAAACAAATCCCCATCTTTGTTTGAGGTGCATGCTAATCGACATCCTTCTTTCAATGCTTCACTTGTGAACCAGGTTTTTTTTCCTTGCAATGAATAGCCAACGCAGGGTGCTTAATATGAATCAAAAGACTGCATTATAAAGATTTCATGAAGCGTACAATAAATCCGTTTGAAGATCAGATAGGTGCCTCAGAAATGGCTATTAGTGCAGTAGTCCATTACCAACCGCGCACAGCGCTACATCCAAATAGAGCGGGGACGTTTCCAAATCTGTTGTGTTCTGGAAGCCCATTCTCCGTCTCCCACCGAGACCCATCCATTTTGGTCCTCGCAGGGTTAAAGGGTCAAATTAGCCAGCAGGATTGCTTTCTGAGGACGGCACGCATAGATGGTGATTATCCCCCAGCCATCATTGTTTTTTTTTTGTTTATCAAAAAATACTAATTGCTTTTTTTTTTAGGGTTTTAAAAAGATTAAAAGTTAATAGGAGCAACTAAATAAACAGAATGCAATTGCACAGAGGCTGTATGAGATGGTAATTAATTTGTGGCCACCCCTGCGCTAATTAGCTAATATAAAGGGGGAAAAAAAGAAGTTAATGAACCCTAATGTAACTGATACACTGGGAAGTCAGCCTAATGAATTTATGAATGTGTGAACAAATTAACTTCTATCACTTCAAGTGTGCACTTCGGCTGCGTGCCTTTTTTCAGAGCGGCGTCAACACGCTTCACGCAGGGTAGGTGCAGAGGGGACAGGAAGAGTGAAGTCAGTCTCCGCGTGATGATCCCTCAGATGCATTGTGGCCCTGCAGATACAGTATGAGCTCTCCACAGTGATTGGGCCTTTTCTTTACATCGACATGTATGCCAGTTAATAGTGTTTGTGCAACACTGACTTGCTTGGAGTGTGAATTTTGTTGAGGCAATGGGTCCGAATTGCATGATGAGAACGAGGGTATCTGTGTGTCCATGTAAATACAGTAGACCACAAGTAGACCACAGTAGACCAGAGCGAAAACTCCAGAATAATCATCCCGCCGTCCTCCTCCAGCAGATTCACTCCGGTCTGGTTTTTCTGCTGCTGATGGGAGACATGTGGCGGCGCCCTCTGCCTCGCTGCCCTCTCAAAGCATCACTTATTTCCCAGCCACTTTGTTGGGGTTGTGGTGACATTTACTGTTGACACGGCTGAGTTCAGAGTTCACAGGCAATTTGAATGGAATTACAGGCGGTAATGAATTCCTCTGGCGTGCCAGACGGCCCCAGCCAGGTAATCAGGTAATTGCAGCTTTCATAAAGGTGATTTATGCAGGAGGTTGGGGCCAGGAGAGTTGTCACTGTTGGAGTCCAACCTGTAAAACAACACTTGATGACACACGATTTTATGAGACAGTCATCCTGAGCAAAGTCCCCATAATGAATGATGGGCGAGCGTTGGCCCCAGATTGCTGGATTAGTGTCATATTATATAAATCTGCAGCAGCAAATGGGCATCTCGCCTCTCTCCATTCATTTCCCCTCTCGTCTCCATTATCTTAAACGCTGTGCCACAGGTCATTTGTCATTCGAGGCTGATACACAGTGCCGTGAGGCTGGATCTGAGCCCACAGTGGACCACCAGCAGACTTGTCTGTGAAGTCTCGCCCATATGTGGACCTTAAGTGATTACCAACCGTTGCGTAAATATGTCTCCTATAGCAACCATGACATGGGTTCTACTGCTCACTGTCACTGCATACTCTTCTAATATTTTCATAAAGATTACACAGTATCGTATATAACTGTATTTTTTTCATGTAGTGAAACTGTAACTGTAAATATACTGTAATATAATATAAATCATTACATCACAATTCTGGGGAGGATGTAATCATCCGTCCCATGCATCCTTTGGTGCAAAATATTACATACACATCTAGGTGTAAAATATTATTTACATAAGATGACCTTTCCTTATTATTATATTCAGAATATAAATGATTGAAAGACTGGAAAAAATCTATTCGTTAGATGGCAGCCTGCAGAACATTGGAATAGAGAGCATAACAATATGTTTCTGTTGTGAATGAACCAAATTTAATTCCTGATATGTTCTATCATTGAAATAGTGAGCACATTTCGTTGCATACTCTGTCCTTATAGTATTTATGTTTATGGTGGAATGGAGGTTATGTTACCTCATTGCATTAAGGTTGAGCTGAATTTCCAGTCTCTGCTGCTATGTTCCTATCTCAAGGTGCTGTCATGGAAGCAGATCTATGTCCAGCCTGGCAAAGCAGGGGAATGTACCTTCATATCTCTCGCTACACTACAAATTGCCCACAGGCTTGTTTAAAGCTTCAACTGCAGCAATCTTCCTCTTTATTACCAAGGCCACCCCCCTCAATGTAAGAAACTCACAAACATATTCAGCAGAGACGGTAAACATGCAGTACAGCCAATAGTTTCACTTACTTACATCCTTGGGTCAGAAATGACATTTTACCTTCACCATGCTCAGTCCCAGCACAGACATACATGCCTGCAAATATACAGTTTCCCCCACACCTCACCTTTCCTCTGCCCGGCTCAAGTGCCCTCTTTCTTTCATAATGGAAAACTATCGCAGAACCTTTCCTCCAGTCAGTGGGGGTCATAAGGTCATCTCTGATGTCACTTCTAAAGTAACCAGTGGCAAATAGGTCTTGACGTGCTCTCTAATAGGAGAATGAGGGAGGATGGCTCTCTTGGCTGGTAGACTGATGCAGCATATATACACACACACATAAAAAAGAGAGAGAAAAATGTTGATTTGCTTTTCTTTTGATTTGCTTTCTTTTAAGACAGTGGTACAATCAGCTCAAAAGGGCAAAAAGGAAAACCGAACAAACCCACAAATGCCCTTACAACCGTCAAATATATTTTTGCTTTAGAAATAATTAAGAAAAGTCAGAATGTGCATTAGAGGTCACATTAATGACATTGTATGTCCTCTCTCCTTTGCACATTTACCAGATATTCGTCTTCCTTCCTCCTCGTGCTTTCATGAATGTTACTTGTTTTATGTGTAAAGTGTGTAGCAGCACACGTGCTTCGAAAGGCTTCTGAAAATGAGCAGCTCGGTCAGACAGGGGCTTGTATGTCTGCTTTGTAGTTGGTGGTGACGTGTGCATGTAGCCGTTGTGGTGCCATCTTCAGCCCTCCACTCTGGTCTGTGTCCTTGCCTTCTGTCATTCCTACATGTGTTTACATGACAGGGATCTTCTGCTTTGTTCTGGGTTCCAGAGAAAGCACCTTCAAATGAAAGAAATCCAGGTGAAACATGCTCCAAATATTAAATTGGCTTCCGTGAGGTTAAAAAAAGGACTTTAAATGCGTAAGCGTATCTCTTTTTCTGTCTCTTTGATCTTGGCGAGACACGCTCTGTATTATCCTCCCTCTTTTCTCTCCCTGCACTGGTTTAGCGGCAGCGTGGAGCTGTAACAGATGACTGACTGAGCTGGAGAGTGGCATTTTCTGATAGAGTTACACCCCACAAATGGAGTCAATCAGGAACAGAGTGAAAAATTCATTTTCTGACGGGTGGCAGCAAGATCGCAAGGCCCGATGACAACAAATCCATAGCAAAGGCTGAAAAAGAGAAGGGGGCAGACAGAAGGAGGGAATAAAAAAAAAAAAAAAAAAGCCCTGACGGTGTGTAAAACAGGAATCCTCTCAGCGGATTCGCGGCCGATCAGGGCTTCACCTTTCAGCTGTCTATAACACAATTTCATAGCAATTATTACCCCCACTGAGCGTGTGACAGGCAGCCGGCCCTGTGCGGGAGTAATCTGAAAATGACGGATTGCAAGGAAGTGCTTCTGTGATTTGTAGCTAAACCGAGGCCGCACTGTATTTAGCGCAGCTTTTATTTCTTCCCGCTTTTCTTCTTCTTTATTTTTATTTTTTTTAACGTGACACCCAAGAAGGGTCAGAGGCGAGCAGCTGTTGCCATCTTTCAAACATAGTGTCATGACAGAGGAAGCAAGCGCAGGAGGGATACATCTTGCACAAGGGGTTTTATTAACAATACAAATAAAAATTGCACAAGGGCCAAAAGACAGGAACAAAAAGGAACAAACAAAAACTAGCCCGCAGGCATGTGTCGACTGACAGGAACTGGAAACTAAAACGTAAGGTAAGTCTCACAGACGTCCACATTAATGTTGCAGCACCTGGGTGCTGCTGACCTGCTTTTAAGGAGTCCTGAGAATTCATGCTTAATTGGCTTCAGCTGAGATTACTCAGGACTGCCTCGGCACCAGCTGTGATGGACCAATGACCGTCACACATATTGTCACTTGTGATAAACAGCAGCAAAGCACACGGTGAAATGTGTCCTCTGCATTTAACCCATCACCCTGACTGAGCAATGGTCTCGCCATGACAGGCACCCGGGGAGCAGTGTGTGGGGATGGGGCTCCTTCAGTGCGCCTGCCCAATCTGTGGTGTCCAAGGCAGCTGGACGTCACAATATACATATATGTTTACTGATTACAGTTTTTTAGAATTTCAGAAAGTGCAAACATGATGTCTAAATGGTAACCCCATAAAAACCGTGAATTTCAGTACATGTATTAATTAAAATATTAGGTTATTAAGACACCAGACTTACTATAATACTTACTGAATCATTATTATTTCATATATCTATTGGATACATTTATTTAAAATTATAATAGCAGGCATTCAACTGGTTAGAAAAAAACACTTCTTGTAAGGATTTGTGTTTCTGACATGAATGATGAAATAGGTTTATTGCCTGTTATGTACAAGCATAAATGAGCATCAGCAGAGCATTTATTTGCCTTCTCATAAGTTTTTGGTCCAGTAAAAACCACATGACTGCTCATCTGGTTTTCCTTAGCGAGAAAACGGAGAGTGAATATATGACAGTTATGTGATTGACCATTTATTGTGTGAAGTGTGCATGCTCACAGATATGAAAATGTAATAAAGAAAATCTTGTGGAAAAGTAATACTCTCTTTGGTTTGCACAAACCCATTTATAAAAACGCTCTTGCCCTATTGGCCTCAAATGTCCCATTAATCCCTGGTAATTTGCGGCACCCAAAATCCAAAGTCTATAAGCTTTCCTCTGTTATATTTCCTCTGCATTAACGTGTCACCTTGTTCCGCCATGGCAGGATGTGAGGCTAATGCAACGTGGAGGTTAAGAAAACATCGGCCGTGCCGGTGACCGATCGCCTGTCAGCCTTCGCACAAAAGTTTAGAAATTTGAGCCACCTGTCATTTTGGCCGGTGATTATGGATCTCTTCCTCTGAAGAGCTGCAGCACGTTGGAGAGCGGCGCTGCCTGTCGGGGGCCTCCTTCCTGGGGCGCTTGCTGAGATCCTCCAATCACCACGGGTATTTGAAGGAGGGACCATCTCGCTGTGTAAACAGAGGTCCCCGTCCTGGCCCCAGCAAAATAGCCTCCTCTGTTGGCCTTCATTTGGGGTGTGAACACTATAATCCAATTTCACTTACAGAAGTCATACCAGGCAAATTGTGTCTGGCTAATAATACCAAGTCTAAATGAGATTTTGGCAATTATAACTGTGTGGATTTTGGGAGGGGGATCATGAGGTCTTTCTACTGGCATACCATAGACTTTTTTTGTTCAAATGCATTTAGTCTGACTTTTTTGAGTCGGAGTTTGCTCAACAAACCCTTTGCCATAAATTAAGTGTCAAGCCAGAGCAACGGTCTGGATATTTCTAGCAGTCAAAATGCCTTAAACAAATGGGTGAATAAATGATTAAAGAAATAAAGTGAGCCCATGCGGCTCCATTAATCGGCGTGAATCAATTCATTGCTCTGCTGTAGCCAGCCCTGTGATGGAGAGAGGTGAATAAAAAGGGGGAAGAAGCAAGGAGAAGAAAAAAAAAAACTGTTTATCTTTAACCTCTGCCTGAACTGTAGACGACCCTCTCAACAACCCCCTTGTCAACTGCATTAGGCTGTAGGTTGGCCTCGGAAAACTTGGAACGGGTGAGGTGGGGGTTCAGCACCATTCATCACAACTGTTAAGGTTTGCGAGGGAAGAGTAACCCAATCAGCTTTAATTGTAACCTATCATAGGAGATTTACTCCATAACCAAAATACTATAGTAATTGCATTACCGCCATTTGGGATGATGCCTGGTCTCACAGAAGACACACACACATACACATACACACACCATATAGTACATACACACTGAATGGAAGATTTCATAGAATGTTTAATCAATACACTGAACCTGGTTCTCAAAGTGCTACAAAAGAAGTCAAGTATCGCTTCAGGACTTGCTTGCTTGCTGTCTGTACCTTGGAGAGGAGAAACTAATCGCCCGTCCTGCCCTATTCGGATACCAGACTGGTCTTTCAAAAATGCATCAAAACACAAACAAATCTGTGAACTTCTGTGGCTATTTTAGATACTTACGTTAGCACGGGATCCCTGAATAAATTCCCCAAAACATCAGAATCAAAATCTGGCAACTCTGAGGGCGAAGTCCACTAGTGAACTATTGGATCTTGCAATCTCAGATGTCCTCATTGTGCTACATCCTATACGGTGTGACGGAAATGTCCCTGTTATGTTCACTGTGCAACACAAGCAGTAAAATGGGTAAATCTGTCCTTGTTTGTTGTCACACGCACCTTTGATTTAACACTTATTGCAAAGACACGTTTGCAACAACAACACTTAGACGTGTGACCAGCGGTGTAGAGGGGCTGGTGATTTGCGGTGTTTGTATGTGTGTGTGTGAGGGAGAGGGAAAGGGAGACAGGAGCGATATCTGTAACCCCTCTGCCCTCCTGGCTGGCCTGCCACCGTGGCCATGTGCTGATGTGGTCCGCCGCGGGGGGCTGATGGGGCTTTGAGGGGTGGGCCGGGGAAAACACAGCTGCCGTAAATGAGGCCACTGCATGGAGGAAGCACACAGATGCCATAAATGACTTGACATGATGGAGGGATGGGAGACCGATTCCAACTCAATCAACCAAGATGGACCGAACATCTCAGAGACAAATAAAGCCGAAGTGCAGTGGATTTCAGCAATACGGCAATGTTTCGCCCCATAGCATCGCATCCCAACAGAAAAAAAAAGATAACATTACGCTCTACAGACTGTGTTAGATCTTGGACTGTCCACAAACACCAGAGCGTTTTGAAATCTATTTTAAAAAATGTTCATATATTAAACCAACATATTCCAATGACATCTAATTCTATAAACGAGCTGGAAATGAGTCTGTACCATGCGTAATTAAGCCCCCCTCCCCCCTTAACAATGTTTCTACCTTGTACACCTTTGAACCGGAGTGATCCCAGTTAGTCCTGGTTGGCTGTGTTTTCCGAGGTTGGCACATTATGGTCCTCTACCTTCCATGGACTGGAGTATTCATGATACTGGATCAACAGAAGGCCCCTCATTAAATTCTAATTCAAGTCGAATTACCAACGACCACACAGCATTATTAACTGAGTGACTTGAGCAAAGGGTGGGTGCTGTGCCATGAGCAAGGGTGTAACCATAAGTAACCACGTAACACACATTTTCAACATTTTCATTTATTTCCCTTTCCGTTGGGAAATACATTTTTAATGCATATCATTAACAAAAAAAAATATATGAATCATTACTGACACTACAAGCAAGGGCTTATAGTCCTTTTCAGTTCAATATGTGAATATATTTCCAGTGTGTGTTTGCAGTTAAATACTGTTACACCTGCCACTACTGGTAGAACATTAAAACCGGTTAATAATTATGTGCCTGCAGGCCACGGCCTCGGCGCTGAATTGCAGATGTCTGTCAGCGCCCTGTGTCGCTATACTGTGCGGAGGACTGGTCCATCTGTTCTTTTGGTCACCGTGCTGGATAATGTGTCTGACAGACTTCTCTTTTCTGTTTTGACACAGTCATTGGAAGCGTTTTGATCCTGCCCGTGTGTCCCAGGAGGGTGGGCTCAAATTGGATTTTTCTGTGGGTGCTCGGAGGGGAAATCACAAGGCACTGGCCTGACCCCCTCAATGCCGAAAACCCCCACTGGGCTGCAGTGAGCACCAAGCATAACACACACACAAACACACACAGGCCCTAACTCTTACAACCATACATCAGGGGCAGCGGTTGCCTATCAGGTAAGGAAGCGGCCCCGTAATCGGAAGGTTGCTTCCGTTGCTGAGCAAAGAACCATCCCCACACACTGCTCACTAAGATGATAGGTTAAATGCAGACGACACATCTCGTTGTGTGCGCCATGAGCTGTGCTTCACAATGACAATCACTTCCCTTTCAAGTAGATTTATTCATCATTCAATCCAAATCATACAGTCCAGACACATTTATATATATATATATAAATGTGTCTGGACTGTATGATTTGGATTGAATGATGAATATATATATATATATATTCATCATTCAATCCAATCATCTTAGTGAGCAGTGTGTGGGGATGGTGTATATATATGTGTGTGTGTGTGTGTGTGTGTGTGTGTGTGTGTGTGTGTGTGTGTGTGTGTATGTGTATATATATATATATATATATATATATATATATATATTTTTTTTTACATTTAAACACTTGCATCACACAACACTGCCATTCATATGTCAGGATGTAAAACACACCTACACAATCACCTGGACACACACAGTATCAAACACGGTAAACCACATATGATCAGGTGGGACAGAAGGGGAAAAAATCTCTGGGTTTTAACTTTTTAAAGACTTTTCAGCATTTGTTCTGCACACTTACCTACCCACACTCCAAGGGGACGTAGTGACTGGGGTCCCATTTCGGAGCCAGCGTGAAGCCGTTGAGCTCCTCAGCTGTAAAATGAAAGCACCGAAGCGCAGTGTGAAAATGTATTAGCCTCGCTGAGATAAGGGGAGCCCTCAGCGAGCCGTGCATGCCTTCAATGGGGAAAATAACGCCTGGACAAATTGTTTTTGGTACATTAAGTACCTGTTACTTTATTTCACAGATGGAAAACAATAACGCAGACTCTGGGGTTGGAACCAGCACAGCGTGAGAGCACGGTGATATATTTATATATATGTTTTTTTTTTTTAATCCTTCTTTCTTTATATGCAAAGGGATTTTCTTGAGGACTTTATACTCAAACAATTCAACAGATTGACAAATACAGCATATGATGATAAATGACAAGTGCCTGCTGGGCAGTCAGCGTGCTACTGGGGGAAATCATCAGGAATATCCATGTTAATAAAAATAAAATAAAAACGGGCCAAAATGGTCTCACTCAGCACACAGGCGGGGATTTTTCAATTAATAAGCGTGCCGCCGCGCCAGGGCCACACAAATTAAATGAGTGTGTCAGATCCAGGATGATTTATACATTTAGACTGATCTAACAGCTCCACCGAGCAACTATGACACGCTGACATGCCAACAATGGATATGAAAAATGAGGCAATACCACGGCGCTAAATCCACAAGTCTCAAAGCCAAGCGCACCCTTGGAGTCAAAATCCAACACTTACTTAAGAATATAATGACAATGGCGCAGAGTAAGGAGGGGAAAAAAATCCCCCCTAGATTCCTGAGGCTGCTTTAACAGAATAATGCAGTGTATATATGAATTGAGTGAGGGGGACAAATTGTTCAAAGTGGCTCAGGAGGTGGAGGGACACTTCACTTTCAGACGCCTTTGTGCTGCTTTTGAGATCAAGAGACAAGACTCGATTTGCAAGGTCAGAGGAGAGTTTTATTACCTTTTCGCTTTTATAACACAAGCTTCTTTTTTCTTGTTTCTGAACATTCTATTCTCAGCTATTCGATTGATTGGCGAGTCGTGTAGGCTCAGTATCAAATGTGCATCTGTCAATAGTGATATTATAGACAAAAACTTATAAATAAAGCTGCATTAAATATGTTAATGCATAGTAGCCTGTTCATTATTAGGGATTAGAAATTATTTACGGTCCATAATCAAACAGATCAACGTCACTGGAAAAAAGTAGTGCATCTGTAGTGGGTCGTAGGTCAGATTGATATCTCTTCAGAATCTACTCAAAAATGTGAACTTTTTGGGGTGTATTTCATAGCACATTTTGAATAAAGAAAATCTTAATTTAACACATAGTATTATTGATAAAAATATAAATGTCTCAATACATTAAACAAATAATTAAGATAATAATTAAAAAGTCACAGATTCAAACCCCACTTACTACTATTGTGTCCCTGAGCAAGACACTTAACCCTGAATGTCTCCAGAGGGCCTGTCCCTGTAACTACTGATTGTAAGTCACCCTGCAAATGGCATGAATATAAATTTATTTACCTTACCAGAGGTAGAGGGCGACAACTAGAAAGTGGGTAATAAACACAACCTCAACACCAGCACGACACAGTGGCAATATGGAAACAACACACCATTACATGCATCAACTTCCCACAACAACATTCAACCCTGAAATCTCTGCCATAGAAGTCAATTGCTTTGCTGCGCAGGACTGGCCTTCAGACTGGCCTTCACCAATTCCTTTGGAATCAACTGAATGTTCATGTTTTACTAGATTAAGTACATTTTAACTCAACATATTTTTAGTTAATTGCAGTGTGCCGTTGCTCCACCCTGGCTGAGATGCGGCCATCCACCACCACACTGCTTAGAAATAAGCTCAGGCTGGTGTGTCTTCCACAAGTCATCGGTGTTCCAGTGAACTGGAATATTCTTCAATGTCCTTATAATTGTCTGCCTTTTTGAAGCTTATTCTTGTATATTCCTGAGATGCATTTCTGGAAATTATGTTTCTACCATGTATACCTGGGGAAAAAGCAGGTATTCTGGACATATATAGTATTACATTTTCAAAGTCTTAAAATTAGAAGCCTCAACATTTCCACATGGGTGTAAACGCTGTTTGTCCATGGTCACCCTTTAACTTGGGACCACACTGACTGTTGTGTAATCACCACCTAGGCAAGGGAAGCACACACATGGCCCCTCTCTTCCAGATTTTCAGCTCTTCCCATCTCTGTCTGATGAAAACAGTGTTTTGCTTTCTCAGAGCTCAGCAGATTTAGAGGAACCAATTACCAGTCCAGTGATTTCTGCTTCCATGCGCCCCGAGGTCCAGTCTGAAAATGATACAGTTTTAAAGGGGTTAAATTTCATTGTTTTCTATTCCCCTACCTCTCAAAACAGCAAAATATTTCTTTTTTGATGGCTGGAAAAAGAGGGAAACAATAAAGAATATGAAAAGCCCATCTTCACAGAACATTAGACATCGGAAAACAACCTACAGCTATGATTGGATATATCAAAACTGACAAGTTCAAGTTGATTGCTGAGCGCTTCTTGATTGAGCCATATTTCACGTGGACAGGCGGGACTCATCTCAACTCATGGCTGAATATTGCCACTCCTCTCGCAGAATTGTGTTGTGGTGCTTTCTCCCTTACTCTGGATGTCGGGTGGAACTGGGATAATTATGCAACTGTTGGTTATGCAACTGTCTTAGGTGTCCCTGTCCTTCATTAATGGAGTCAGAAACTTTTACCTGCCGGGTCTTTTAAGCTTTTCTTCCAAATTCCTCTTCACATAACTCCTAATGTGATCACTCGCACTAATTGGGGACAAATGTACAAGCATGTGCATGAATAAACACTTGAGGACATTCTCTTCTAAATTTATCTATTATTCATTCACCATCTGACATTCCGGCCTTTTAAGTAGTTTGAATTAGATTATGATCAGGTACAGTGATTTTACCAATTAGATAGGCCCACAAAGCAGGAATGGATAGGGGAACAAAGAATGAGGAAAAAAAAGAGAAAGGGGGCTGACAGGGAGTTAAACCATTTGAGCAACAGAGAGAGGCCAGGCAGCCAGTGTGCCGTGATTGAATGATCCCATTTCTGGGCTTTTTGTTAGACAACGGGCAGCGGCGTATGAAGATTGATACAGAAGTGCTCGACTCGGTTTGCTGGATCATCAAACGGATTGATATTATACTCCCTCTCTGGATGAAGACAAAGTAACTGTTATCATACTCAATACAAGGGCTTGTCAGAAGCGGAAAATCATCCCGTGTCAGCGGGTTATGGGAGCGTTTCGCAGACTGTCGTAAGAATTTATCTGGCAGATGCCGCAGCTTTTTGCTGAAGCTGCGCTCCAGCGTTTACGGTGAAAGGCTGAGCCTCCCCGTAAAGATTCAGGCAGCAGATTGAATTACAGGGTCACACTAAGGATGTCAATTTTTCCCACTTATGTCATGGTCAACTTCTGATGAATGAAAGCAACAGGAATAGAATACAAAAAAACTAAAAAAATGTGAAAGAGTGCTTGTTATTATTATTATAAATGATTATAAATTATGAAATGGTATATTAATGTGGACGTGGACAGTTTGGAAATACACAGAATTCACTGTGAGAGCTAATTCCCAGAATTAGATTGTGGATCTGAAGGTCAGATTAAAAGACCCCTGCCCTTGTAAGACAAGCTCCTGCACAATTGACCAGTGAGTAAAGGATGCAAAGTCCCATGAATATAAGTACACACTCCTCTATGTGCAGGATATTTTATGCATGCTGTAAAGCTGTCAGTTTCATTTGAGTGTGTCCTCTGTTTTTTTGTCTGCACTTTAAAAAAGCATGTCTGGGAAACTCAAAGAAGTGATGGTGGTGGGGGTGAATACAAGCAGTGCTCCATTCATCATTTTTATACGTCTTTCCAGCAGATTGATTGCGAGTCATATTTAATATGGAAATATTAAGGATAAAGCCTGATTCATTGACAAAGAATAGTGCTGCTTTATTCAAAAATCATCTCAAATTTTTCATTAAAGGACCCCAATTATGATTTTTTTTTCTTTTATATAGGTCTTACTTGTCCCCTAATACTGTATCCGAAGTCCAAAATTCAGCCTTGGTGCAGAATTACAACCACTTTTAGCCAGTTCCACAATGAGATTTCCCCAGGATGCCCCATTTCAGTGTGTGTAGCTTTAAATACAAATGAGTAGGAGAGAGGCGGGACCAGGAGGTGAGAGGCCTATAGAAGTGATCAGGCATTCACAGAAATTATGTCATCTGTTTCGGGCAAACAGAACATTGTGTCGGCCTTTTTCCAGAAAAAAAATGAATTAACCCACTAGTTCTTCAGTCTCACGTTACACAACTAAAAAAATACATTTGTGCTCAAAGAATGAGAAAGGGGAGGTAACCATTCCTCTTATGATGACATAAGGGGAGACATTCCAGATCCAAGCATCTGAGCTGCTGCTCTCTGAACGGCGAAGCAGAATGGCCAAAGCACTCTTTATACAGGACCATATTAGGACCATAAACAGGATAGGGGAATTAGTATTAATGTCGAATAATATCACAGAGAAATTTTCATAATAGGGGACATAAGTCAATCAAAGTTTTATAAACAGGCAAAAAGAAAGCTGTTCAAAACAGTACATAGTAGAGTACAGTTTCAGGCATTCAGAGTAAAAAAAAAAGTTAAAGAACAGATTGTTTTATACATGTTTAGTTAGGTTAATAGTGTATTTTTAGTTTAAGCAATAGAAAACAAAAATCTTTTCCGCACTGACTTTTAGGATGTTGTACTTCGGGCACTTCTAATAATGAAAGGTAACTGAGTCCAGGCATGATTTGTTGACCTATCCCAACTGATCTAATATATCTGGCATATTCTCTATGTGAAATATAGGGAAAATATGTTGCAAGTATTACATGCAACAAGGAATCCACTTGAGTAATATGAGAACTATAGTGGTGGTGCGAACTGGTAGTGGCCCAGTGGTGGCCTAGCAGCTAAGAAAGCTGACCTATAGTCGGAAGGTTGCCAGTTCAAATCCCGAACCACCAAGGTGCCACTAAACAAAGCACTGTCCCCACATTTTGTGCCACTTTCAATAAACTGGATCTCTTGTTTGTCTTGAAGAATTTACTCAGTGAAAGCAAAGGTTAAATAAAAGTGGCCCAATCATAGATACCTGAAGAACTCCATACATCATAGTAGTTGTGTGCTCTTGTGCAGGCTAACCACAGGTAGTTTAAGAGGTCTTATGATGTGGCCTCATGATGCCGTGACCAAGAGTCTGATGGGGTGATTGCTTTTGCCGTTGCCACAACCTGGTGAAGTGGGGAAAAGAAAGGACAGCATCTGGGGACGGGCGGCTCTCCCAGCTGTGTGGCTGCATGATCCATCTCCGTTTTAGGCCATGTCAGGAGTGCTTTGTATGATGATGATTTGACATCCGGCCCTCCTCACCCCACTGAAATCGAGCAATCACCGTCAAGGCGGTAATGTCAGTGCACAGCCATACGTATAATTACCAATACAAATAACTTGGTCTAAGCAGCAAAACAGCAACGAGTCTTTTACAGTAGATTGAGGTACATGCAATGTTTTACAAGCCATTCCATTTTTATGTAAGAATAAGTAGCAGATGTACAGAAGGGCGCATCACGGCTTTACAAGCTTATGCTAAGCGTTCATTTTATCGTTAGTGGAGGCTATTTACGTTCAGTAGGGGAAGTGCGATGCTGATAGAGCAGTCATAGCATAAAAAAGATGGCTCATTTCATCAGCTTCGTCTCTCTCAGGTCGTCTGTGTTACTGTGTAATAACTCCATCCCCTATGAGAAATAACGAAAAGCCGCGGCGGCCATGCCGCTGCTTAAATGGGATGGTTCTGCAGCATTAGCTTCATAAAACCATAATCCTTTCCCCATAAACCATTACATGCGCGGCAACATTTCTGATTTATGGGCCGGGGAATCGATGGGAAAAAATTAATGCTCGCAAAACATCCCAGGCACAATATTGAGCACATTTTAATTGTGATTTTATTCCTGTGGCCGTTAGCCGGATGATGAATGGGACCTAACCAGCAAGACACAGAGAGAGTCTTTAATATGACAATTAAGTGTCTGTCTTCAGGTTTTATTGTATCTCTCTCACTGTCTCTCCACCACGTGCTTGGCCTCCCTCTCCTCTCCTATCCAGATCACTTCATCAGTACAGTGTAGCTTTTGTGCAGATTAAATTGATACTCTGGTTTTCTCCATCTCGGAGCACTTACTTATGTTTTATGACATGCACTAAATCAATTTTATGCCGCTATTGATTTTTTTTCCTCCCCCTCTCCTCACATACCTCCCTCTTCCTTATATCAACACAAACCATTCCGCCCGATGCTCTGCGTTTCGTTTTTTTTTCTCTTCTCCCCAGCCTCCTCTCCCCTGTGATCTTGCATTTGTCTAAGACGAGGGCCGGGGGAGTGTTGCAACAGTGGCCAGGAGTAGAACATCTTATTTCTATGACAGGCATAAGTACAGTGTGAATTTTTAGAGCTTCCTTTTTATTTCCTGTTTTTTTTTTTTTCTGCCTAAATGGGCACCAAATGGACTGGTGTGACCAGAAGGTGGCAGGTTGAACACTGCTATTTTAACCCCGGGCATAAACTTCTGGCATGTGCTCATTTGAGAATACTCTTACTGTGATTGGGCATTTTACCAGATTTCTGGAGCTTTCGCAGGTCATAATGTTATCATTATGTGACACTAAAGCATCCCTTGTTAATGGTAAGCCAAGACAAAGGGATTTTTGAAAACCCACTTGAAGTGACCAAACAGAAGGTGGTGACCACCAGGCTGTATTGTTGCGTTATTTTCCCGTAAGTAGAAAATGTGCAGTTATTTTAATGGTTGCCCATCACTGACCAGCTCAGACCAGTCTCTCTCATCACATAGACATTCACCTGCACACATCAACATACCTGCTGGTGCATCGCCAGAGCCACAAATTCCCACAGTGGTTCATCAGAGGCCTACACCAATCAAATAATAACATTAATGAAATATACAATATATATTCTAATTTAAAACACATCTTTACTATTATTAAATATTAATGTTTTGAAGGTTGATAAATATTATAGATATTTTTTATGTTGGGACAAAAGAAAATTATGATTCCTTTTGTCATATGTTATTGATACGCTGATAACCAGGAATGATGTGCTGAAGTTTGCATTTAAAAAATAACTTTATGTTAAAAAAAATTTTTTATTAAAACATAATCTTCCCCAGATGGCAGTTAACTTAAAAGTGGAACAAATATTTTTTTAAAGGAATTCCTTAAATTATCCTTATAAAGGTATATATCCTTAAGATATACAAAGATATGGTGATCATGTAAAGTATATTGAGTATCACAAAATATAAAGTAATGTTATGGTGGGGAACATATTATCATAGTATACTATTGTGTGATTCTTTGTGATTTATATAACTAGTGATGAATGTTTTCATTGGTTGTATGAGGAATCATATTCAGTATTAATTATCCATAATGTTAAAAAAGTCTTTTTCATTATATCCAGTTTTAAATTGTAGTGTTATAGTGGCAACACCTTTGAAAATATGATGATAAGAGAATATCACGCATCCAGCCATATTTCCCAGAGAACCCTCCTTACTCTTGGATTTTGGTGAACTGAGGCCTCCTTGTGAGGCTGTTGTTAGCTATGCTGGTTGTCATTTACATAAACCGTTCATGCACATGTATTTAAAACAGGGGTGGGGGATGCTGGGGGATTCATTGGGAACTGGCTTAGATTAAATCAATTTGTTCCTGGCTCCTGGCGCTGCCCCAACCCATCCCTGCCCCACATCGGGGTTTTGGCTCGAGCCGGGCCCTTAGCGAAGAGCTAACGGTTAGCATCAATGTGCCCATTCACTGCTGGAGCGCAGCAGATGCAGGCTGGAGGTCAGGGCATTGTGCTCTCCTCCTCCCCTCGCCTTTCACTCTGCACTTTAGACTGCTGTCCACATCAAAGGTGTTATTGAGACCCGATCGGAAACCCCGGTTTGGCAGGGAAGCAGGGCCTTTTTACGAGATTAATGCGAGCCTCCACCTCAAGCGTCATCTCCAGCAGCCCGGGGAGAGCCAAAACTTTTTTTACCCCTTCTGTTAATTTAACTTACTTTTCAATTCTTTCATGTAGGTGTGGACAGTAAAGTGCTTGTCTCTGTACTCTTCATTTTACTATGAAAATGATTAACAATCAGGAAGGAATACTTTGCAACAGTAATAATCACTGAACAAAACCTTGCAATAGTAAGTCAATTCGTAAAAAATAGCCTTTATTGAAATGTATTTGATGTAAAGCAGCATTATACACATTATATAGCATTTTCACCTAAATTATGAATAATAATTAGTTAGATGGTTATAGATTTGTTATAATCCAGTGCATTGGTGCAGACTTTAATAACCATGCAATGTGTAAAATCTGTACATTTCACAATTTTCTGAGACTTTTGATCTAAACTGTATTTAAATGTAACTGTATCTAAATTTGTAATAAACCAGTTTTGTGGCTTAGCTCATCACCCCCCCTTCCCTACTAACTGGCCTCTTGGACGGCTTTTCAAATTATGATGTGAAGTGACACGCAGCAGATGTCCCCCCCCGTGGCAGGTCTCTGAGGCCCTGTCCGTCATCTTGCCGGCCAGCCGTGACAGCGCTATGATGGATTAGGAATTGTCAACTGGGGACTCTTGTCACATGTTTACAAGATGGCCATCCCTCATCTCTCAACACAGAGGTTATAACAGAGGGACCGGTCCGCTTGGCAAGCAATAATAAAACACAATGCGATCCAATGCATCACGCTGGCCTTTTTCCTTTCTGCTGGTCTGAGGTGTGGTCAGGTGCATTTATCATTCTTAACACATTATTATATTTACTCTGTTGAGTAATTGCTCTCGCACTGTGGCAATATGTTCCACTGTCACCCGCGGCTCATGAGATATGCATGTGGTCCATTGGGCGAAGCGGGTGGCTCTCATATGCCTTGTTGAATATGGATGGCTGTATGACTCCAGTGATGTTTAATACATTTTCAAATATTGATTTTAAAAAGAAAAACAGCACTTTATGCATTAGGCATAGTGAGTGATGCGCAAGGCTCATGTAGACGTGGCTGGCGATACAACGCCGGTCCAAGCACACTTACATCACGCATCATGGAATGGGCATCTGTTGAGACAGTGGACCTTTCATCGTTGGTCTTAGATTGTAGGGGATTTAGAAAGTGACTGTGTTTCAGCCCTGCATTATACAGTACCTTTTTAAAATCTGTGTTTTGGTGTGTCTGTTTGGGCATGTCTTAACCTGCTAGTCCTTGGCCTTCCGGGAGGGAATAAAGAACATTTTAAATTTCATATGTTTTCAGCTTTGTTTCTGTTTTCTAATAATAATTTTAGTTCTGATTTAGCGAAGACCCTAGAAATCACCCTCCTTCACCTTTATGTCCAGGAGTCCAGGAGTGCCGGTCATTTTCCACTATACAACCTGGGGGGCGCCCAGCAACACATTAAACCCCCAGCAGGCCTGCCGCACTCAAAGACACTCCTGCCATGTTCAATATAGATATTCAATGTTGTTTGTTAATTGTCACTATATCAAGAATAAAATAATCCACATTAATAAAAAAATTGCGGAAATATATACAATAATCATTGTATATATTCCAATAAACATTGTTGAATTCTTTAATATTTACACAGAGTAGAAATGCACATTTCAGAAAACATTCTCGATCTTGAAGTCCAGATAAGGCCCACCAGCTTTGGGCAAATTCTCTGTAATAAACCGAGTGCAGTATAAAGCACCTGTAATGCCACCCCGCAGCTGCGATGCCCCCCCCCCCCAGCGCACGCTCACGCTTCTGGGACTGCAGCACGACGCCTCCTGGCTGCAGTTCCCAGCATGCGGAGCGATGAGCCTTTCCACTGCTCCCAGTACGCCGCTTTGCCGGGACTATAATACGCTCCTATCAGCTTTAATGGCCTTCACTCTGGACGCAGGCGGTACAGGGGAGGGGGCAGCTGCGGGGATTGTACAGCAAGCATATTGTCATTAAATTAATTTTTTTCCCCAACCCTGAACACTCCCCTGCTTGTGGCTTAAACGCCGCCAGGAGAACGATCATAATTGGCTCTGAACACATGCGTAATTGCCTTCAGCTGCCGTTCTTTTACAGTTGACATTGTTCGGTGGCGACGAGGTGATTGGTGATTTGAATACGCAGCTTGTTTTGCGACGGCGGCCGTAATTGAAATATGGTACGTGTGAACGGGAGATTACATTAAGACCCACAGATAATCACCTGACAGGGGGGTAATAGAGACTGCAATCTGCCGTTACCAAGGCGCTCCCGAGAGCGCGGGACAATGCAGGGTAGAGGTGGTGGGGGTGGATGGAGGGATGGATGGATGGATGGAGGGAGGGAGGGAGGTAGACGGGACGGAGCAAGGAAGAGGCAGAGGTGTGAAGCGTTGGGCCCTTGGCACTTGGCGCACAAGTTCCAGGCTGGAATTCCTTGGCAAAGGCTCCTCCACACCCAGCTCGAAAACCATCGCGCACACTCCTCAACTCCTCACGTCCCCTCCACCGCCATTCATCTCATCCCTCCAACGGCTCAGCTCCCCTTCTCCCTCTCTCCTGCTAATCCCCTCTCTGTTTCGAGAGGTGCTCTCCTGCTGGAAATTAAACAGATGGTCCCTCATTGATCCTTAAATTCATTTTCACTCTTATTCATATTAGACAGCTGATAGCTCAGTGCCTCGCTGGTCTGCAGATCATCACTGTTTGTGCACACAAATTTCCAGCCGCACAACTTGTGACATTTTGTGTTTTCCATTATTGTTCTATTGGTAATTAACGCATTAAACGAATCACTTGTAAACTTTATAAATTGTGCATCATAAATAAAATTATTATTACCACTGAAAAAATTTGTGAATAAGTTTGGCTGTTAAAGTTAACACAATAATTACAGAAAAATTCATTGATAAATATGAATGCGATTTACACACCTGTGGTTTGTTTACTTCTTGTTTTTCCCATACTTGTTTCAAGCTGTTTTAAATATGTATTATAGCAACCTTCAATCTTAAGAATTACTTATGATTAATTCATTACAAAATATATAAATGAACACCATAAAAATATATATTCTAACAAACTTCACAATAGGACAGTTTTTCCAGAATATATATCAATATATATAAAATCACACAAACACACACACTGCATAGCGTTTTTAACAATATATGGTGTGTGTATATAATATATATATATATATTTTCTTTCCTCTGTAAAAATGGTATTTTCCTTTTTTTGTTGGTAGCAGGTGAAAAGTGAGGGAAGCAGATCTATTCCTTACTTCACCATTATCACACACCTGGGTGTAAACATGGAGACTGTGCATCCCCGATAATATGCAATTAAAAATAAAGATCATTTAAAGTTATTGGTGTCTGCCTAATTACTATAACTTTGCCCTTATAATGAGCGCGCCATGGCTATCGATCGGAAACAAATCTCACCTTCCACTTGGAAAAAAGCAGGTAGTTACTTTGTGTTAAATCATTAATATAGTAATGATTTTTCCAGAACACTCTCAATTAAGAGCAAAACAGGAAATGACCCTGGGGAGATTTGGCTCAAGCAAACATGATGCTCCAAATGCATCCTTTTTTCTCACCACACAATATCAACCAGCGCTTCTCTCTTGTTAAACACCAGTGAAGCCAAATTTCTGAATTACTTACAGGGGAGTGTGTCTATTACTATTACAGCAAACATACAAAAAAAAAAAAACTACAGACAAATATCTACAGTTTAGGAACAGTGGATATTTTATGAAAAGAAATAAAACTATTCACTTGTATTTAACGATTTGTGTTTAGGTAAATAGATAGAACTGTCCTCACCACACACAGAGTAACACACGCACACGCACACACACCCTCCCTGACCCAAAACAGAACAACACCATTAGATCATTTGTTAGTCCATTATCTCAACACCTGCAAGACAAGTCTGTCTCAATTATCTTTTCTTTTCTCTTCTTTTCTCTCCGGCTGTGCCGTAGGCTCAGAGTGGCCAGCTAATGTGTGCGTCAGGGCCCTTTCGGGCCATGCCAACCAGTACCACACATTGTGGCCAAGCCAAGCGGCCATGCCAGTTCACTCTCTTCCCTCCGACCATCCCTGCCCCAACCCTCTCCCTCTCTCTCTCTCTGTGTCTCTGTCTCTCTATCGCCCCCCTTTTGGAAACCATTACCACACACACAGAATACACACACACACACACACACACACACACACACACACACAACAGCCAAGCTCCCTCCTCCTTTGCCCCAGCTCATAATATTCACCACAGCGAGGACCAGCAGGGACGGAACAAAGAGACCTTTTGCTGGGGGCCGGGATTCGTTATAGTCTCCATAACCACAATTTACAGCAGGTTCCTTTTCAGATGCTTGACATTTCCTCTCCACTTCTTAGATATACTCGCTGGGTACAGTGCGTCATCTTTGTTTGAATTTATCACACATAATAAGCCATTTACTCCCAGTTTAATGTCATCGCCTAGGTAACCAGGAGGTCTTGGGCAGCAATGCTAAAACAGCAAATTTGTCAAAAGGAATGTGTAAAGCTTGGTATAAATCTATCTTGTTCTAATCCGCTGGCCTCTTTCACTGCATGATTTTTCATATGCATATGAGAATTTTTGGCTGTATTACTTTCTCACACATTTTATGGCCCGGAACAAACAGAGATGCAGTGCCCCTGAGTTTGATCGGAGGGATGGGGAGTTGTTTTTGGGGATGTTCTAGGGTGGGATTAGTGTCCTGGGGCAGCTGCCTCTCTGGTCTGCTGTCTGCACATCCACTCTGAAGGAAGCCATCAAACTCAGCGCCTGCGTGAAGTAAAACTGTAGTAAATATCGATGTACAAGTCAAACGTGAATATCAGATTTGGTGGGGGACTCTCAGGTAGCAGCACATTATTTGGCCACGAAAGCTTAAATGCATTGACATTTACATTGAAAAAGAGTCTTTTGAGGTAAACCTCAGAAATGTGGACTAAATGGAGACTATTTTTCACTTTGAGTAACAAACTTAAAAAACGAAAAATGGATGAAATGGACTGAAATGCTAAACGAGATTACTTAGCACACCTTCATGAAGCAAAGCCACGTACCAACACTGAACTAGCAGGCCTGCCTTACGCACAGAATCGATGTTACATTACAGTTTACGACAAGCGTTTTCAGATGGACGATAGGCTGCACGTGAATAAAAAGAAAATGTAGGTCAACGTGAGCTTTTAAAAGGGGTCACTAGATTAGAAAATCAGAAAGAATTGTAGTTATAGCTACTGCTCAGTTGATAAAGTTAAAGAAGGCAGTTTACTGGTTGGGTTAGGACTTTATAGCACAGTTATATGACAGGCAGGGGTGGAAAAAAGGGCCTTTTATTGAACTCATCCTGTTACTAATCCAACCTCTGGATATGTGATAGTCATGTCTATAAATAAAATAAACACATGTCGGAGGACAGACGGACTTTTTCCACACGTGGGACACTTTCTCCTTGTGTCTTGTTTTAACAGATCTCTCAGAAATATAAAATAAAAAATGGGCAAAGTGAGCTAAAAAAAAAAAAAAAAAAAAAAAAAAAAAACACCTCCTCTTACGATGACCTTTAATATGAGTCCGGTTTATTTCATTGTGTCTTCTCCTCCGATCCCCCCTGTGAAATCCCATCTAGTGGATGTCTCCTCTGGAAGCCACGTCTCCGTGGCCCCACGTTATTTATGAACCCGTGACAGGGCCATGAATCGTGGGCCACAGTGAAACTCATATAGTTATCAAAAGCATAAAATTCCTATCACTTTAGGTGTCAGAGCCGAGACAAGAAAATGAAACAGGTACTCATAAAGACAGCGGCCCTCGTAAATCAGGCCTCGGCCAGCGTGCGACCGGCTCCCCGTCGCCTTGATTAAATAAGCCGAATTAGGTATTTCTGCAAAAGCGGGAAATAAGAGTGATCTATGCTCGTGTCACGGGGTCCTGCCTGCCGCTATTGTGCATTGTTTACGTATTTATTTGTTTATTTCCCAGCAGATCAATCTCTTTCGACGTGAGTGACAGGAGCGGAGGAGGGATGAGAGTGCAGGCTCACACCTTGACCACCAGCTGATCTCAGATCTGTGCACTTGTATTGAAGTGAAGTGAAAGTGAAGTGATTGTCATTGTGATACACAGCAGCACAGCACACGGTGCACACAGTGAAATTTGTCCTCTGCATTTAACCCATCACCCTTGGTGAGCAGTGGGCGGCCATGACAGGCGCCCGGGGAGCAGTGTGTGGGGACGGTGCTTTGCTCGGTGGCACCTCAGTGGCACCTTGGAGGATCGGGAATCGAACCGTCAACCTTCTGATTACGAGGCCGCTTCCTTAACCGCTAGGCCACCACTGCCCCACCACTGGAAGTGATTGCACTGTGGCTTTCGTAAATCTTTCTGTTTTGGTTGAATGAAAGCAAGTTTGAGAAGCACAATACTGAGGCCGTGAATGGTGGTTCCTCACCAGTGAAAGCAACGCAGCTTCCTTAAATAGAAGATGTATGAGATATAAATTGAGATGATATGAAGTCCCAATCCCTGATTTTTAATTTTTTTCTGCAGATGAATGGAACTGGTTCCAGGTCTGTGAGCTGCTATACTTCTCTCTCTCCCACTCTGTGGATGAATGGTAGCAATTACAGCCACTTCGAGGCCTGTCTTACCTGGTGGTCCAGGTGTGAAGGTCCTCCTGTTGAGAAGGTCACTGGTAAACCAGCAGGAAGGCAGACCCCCACAAATCCATGGTCCTCTCACCCTCCAGCTGGACCTAATTCACGAACATGAGAGAAGTCATGTGTGAGTGGTGGCGCGCCGTTTATGTGCTCTCAAATATCCCAGCTTAGCAGTAACACATGTCCCCCCCCCCTGCCTCAGCTCAGCTGACACCACCTTACACCGGCTGAGGGCCTGATTTTCCAATTTGATGGAAGCTGATTGAGGACCGTGGTTTTATCGGTCAGGAGCGGCTGTGACCAGGACGGGAGACGTGAAATGCTGGGAGCAGGGTTCACGACCTCTCACCTCATCCATCATACAGTGATGGACATGGGAAGCCTGACAGTGACAGCACTGGGCTTTAGCGTAGGGAACAGATGCAATCTGGGCTGATAGTTACGCTGATAAATTGATATGGTGATTGTCTTGGTCTTGTTCGTTAGCAGCTGTACGTCACTGACACTGAAAAAATCTAAAGGGGTGCTGGTGGTAGTGCTGGTGAAGCATCCAAGACTTTGGGTGATAAAACATATCTCAAAATAAATCTCGATCTATATATATATATATATATATATATATATATATATATATATATAGAGAGAGAGAGAGAGAGAGAGAGAGAGAGAGAGAGAGAGCATCATTATGCATCATTGTAGTTCTTGTATGACATTCCGAAATAGAATAGAAATAGATAGATCGAGATTTATTTTGAGATATGTTTTATCACCCAAAGTCTTGGATAAAAAAATAATCATGTGAAGGACAACTTTTTGTGCCCCTATTGAAATCCACTCAGGTGTGTCTGTGGGTTGGCTGTGTCTTTTTTCCTTTGTGCTGAACATCGTAATCTGTTAACACACACCTCAACACATAATGTTCCTTGGCATTGTGGTCCAATTCTTTTGGGCTTTTACTTATTTTAATTAGACTGATCTGCTTGGGTTATTTGTTGAAGGTCCACCCAAAAACATGCAGGGATGAATGATGAACTTGTTAATCAAAGACAGTGTCCCTCCCAACCAACCAACAGTGGCCCACTGGTTTAAAGAGTCTCCCTGGGCCACTTATTCTTCACCCCATTTAAAAGTGTTAAACAAATCAGCCAAAGCCATTTATCTTTAGCGGACTTGGCTAAGTTTGTGAGTTTGTTGCTGAGTTGGTTTGCAGCATACAGAGAAAGAGAGAGAGAAAGAGAAGAGAGAGAGAGAGAGAGAGAGCGATGGGAAAAGCTCATCCAGACTCTCCCAGTCTTGCAATAGGTGGAGTAACGGCCGCCTAAAGCAACATAGGGCTGTTTTACATTAGCAGGGGCCACTCATGCGCAGTGGTGTATTCATAAAAACAAAAGCAGGGACAGGTAAGGGCAGGTGTGAACGGCTGAGCGCGTTTAATAACTTCACACTCATCTTTTTCTGCACGAGCCCTGGATCATATGTTTTTTCCTCCGTCTGACCCATATACTCCAGTCTAGACGCTTCTTACACACTTTTTTTTTATGCTACTATATGACTTGGGAGCTCTGCCTAAAGGGCTCTATTTAAGGAAGTTAGACAAGAGTTCCTTCCTTCCCGCTTCGCCCGGACAGTTGCCTCGGCCCTGCTGCAGTTAAAAAAAAAAGGGAACAGGGCAACACGCATGGGAGCTTCCTTAAAAAATCACATGCAAGCGGCGCCTAATCTGATATCCGCGCGTTGTTGTTCGTGTTAAGCATGCAAACAGCTGCGAAGAGCCTCAGAAAACAGCTGTATTAAAGTAAGACACCGTAAAAGTGGGACAAGATCCTGCGAGGTGACTTGTGAGGATCAGATGACACGTCGTGGGGATATTAGCACGAATAACCTGGAAAAACAGAGATTTGCAGTTTAATCCGCAGAATCTGATTAAAAACATTCCCGTGTTTATTTAAGCAGGGATTGTGTATGCGTCTATCGGAACCTACATTTTAATGTGTGTGTGTGTGTGCGCCAGCCTTTGCCCTCTCTCATTGGCTGTTGTTGTTTGCCGGGGCCCTGGCGGGATGGGCAGTTTGTGAGATGACAGGACACGCCAACAAATTGCATCACTTCTGCCTCTGTGGCCGAGGACAATGTCCCGCCATATGCCGACGGGGGGAAATGAATGGGGCTCATTTGCGCTGGCCTGCCTGGGACCCTCCGTGGCACACACTCCGACACAGACAGACGAGCGCTCCCTCCCGCCAGTTGCTAAAACATGAGCACCCCAAATCGCCGTGGAGTGGGGCTGCAGCTCCTCAGTGTGCCCAACTTCACCACGACCGACTCTGCCACCCGGCAGGGACCCTTCCGTTTGGTTAAAAATTTCTAACACAAGCTATGAGTGATATCAGTAACTATAGACATTGTCCTTAAAACGTGTAATAGGTACGTTCCGCTATTAATAAATAAACAACATTGCAGCTATCGTTTCTATTGTTTAGGTGTCACCCTTCTCGTAAGTCAAGGTCAAAATCAGGTAGAAAGGGAGGAGCAAAGAAACGACAAGCTCTACTTGTAGGCCTCTAGAACCCCTCTGGGTGGCTTGTTGTCAACTATGTCACACTCTCACATTTTCTGTAGTTAAAAGTGCCACTCAGGCTTTGTTACAGGTGTGAGAGACTTTGTCCTTCACTGCTGCGGTATGGATGTTTGTGTGTGTGTGTGTCTGTGTGTGTGTGTGTGTGTACAGGCCAGGGATGATAGCAAATGATTAAAGAGCTGCTGCTCTGTTGACATGAGATCCTAATGAGGATGAGATGAGAAGGTCAGGGCTGCTCTCCGGATACGGGCCGCCTCCCTCTTCAGGACGGCTGGCTAATCCTCCTCCTAATGGCCCCCGCCACGCCGCCGCGCCACGCCGGCAAGCCTCATCAGCGGCCCGCGTCTTCATAATTGCAGTAATTAGCAGCACAACAAGTCTATCACAGCCGCCGCGCCTGTGTTATGATTAGAGTCCCGTGCACAACCCCCCCCCCCCCCCCACTCTGTGTGGGCCACTCCAACATGACCGCGCAACGCTCCGCAATATGTATGAGCAGATGAACTCATTAAACCTGCCCGCCGCGGTACGGCTTTAATACACTCGCGCGGACGCACCTGGCGCTAATGGGCGCGTTAATACCGCGCCGCACACAGCCCGCCCACCCTGCAGCCAAACTTCACCCGCGTAGATGGGGGGCGGCCCAGCTGGTGTCGCGGAAGTCAGAACTGGGGCGTGGTGGGGCTCGGCGTACCCACAATCTGTGTGGGATTTCACGAATGAAATGACTCTCCCCTCCTCTGCAGAAATAGCGGCTCGGCCTCTTATCGTGTGACCGGCCGTGCCCGCGCGCATGAGTGCATCTGTCATCGCTGTGAACTAGTGACCCGGCGGGAAGAGGAAGTGCCCTGCGCCATTTTTCATGAGGCAGCACTGATAGAGTCGCGCTCTGGACGAAAGAAGAAGGAAAAAAGTTGGGCCGTGTGAAGTGCGCCGACGTGTCGGGTGGAGGTCTTCCCGCTGTCACCCCGTCCGTTTTAAGGCACATTTCTCCGCCTCATTAATCAAACTTGGAGCCTCGTATCATCGTCCTGATCGCCCTGCCCGGGTCTCCCTCGCAACTGTCATTTTTCATGGCGGCTCGCGGGGAGATAAGATCCCCAAGTGACAGGCCACAGACAGGAACTGCGTTTGGTTCTGAACGGGGTGAGAAATAAAGCGCGCTTGTATACATTTGGGCTTGTGAATGAGCGGGAGGGGGGTGAGAGAGAGAGAGAGAGAGAGGCAGGGCGGAAGCGGGAGAGAAGCAGAAAAATGAGCCTGCCAGTGCTTAATTGAGCATACAGATTCCTAATGTGTCAGGCGGTAGCCCCGCAGATGAACGATGGCACTTTTGAGGACGCATCTTCCCTTTGTCTCCCCCTCTGAGCCTAATAAGTAACCGAGCCCACCGGGGCAGCGCTTGCCCGCGCCCCATTCACAAAATATAACAGCGCGCCGCTCATGTGCGCGCCGCCATATTGAGTTATGAGGCAGACCTGACCGGTGAACCCGCGTTCAGGGGATCAAGTTCGGAGCATATTCATTATCAAAGCCGACCTGTTTATTTTTACTGTCTCAAAACAGCACGCATCCATTATCCAAAGATTTTAGGGTTTTTTTTTTTTTTTTTTCCTTAATCCCTTCGGGTCATCCGCTAATGAGCTTAGCGCTGTGGAAACATGGAAGCTATTACCGGGGGTTGGGTATGGTGGGCGAGGGGGCGACACTATGAGATCTTACATTATGATTGCATCCATTTATATTAAAAAAGAAAACAGAGGTAAAGTGGGGGGGTGGCTGGTGTGTATGCGGGTGGGTTCGCTGCACGTTGTGGGGCAGGAGTGAGGGATGGTGTGGTTTGGAGTAGGGGGGTTTGGGAGGGGCTAAGGGCGCCTGGATTTGGTTTTAAGGAGACAGGCGCGAGGCCGACCAACTCAAGCTTGACCCTGTCGCCCATCTTATGGCGCATGGCGGTGTGTTTTTTTTTTTTTTTTTTTGTGCTCCTCCTAAAACTTGTTCAAGGTGCTCCGTGACCATATGTTTGCTCATTGGGGAAGCGGGCGTGAAGGGCGAGTCTCAGTGCCCTTCACACAGGTGAGCGGGAGAGCAGCTTCGCTTGGGTTCATGCCAGGTGAACAGGGACAGGGACTCTGTGCCAAACCAGCCACCCAAACGGAGACAAGCAGCGGGCCAACCGAGGGACCCCTAATATTAGCTCCATCAGGGCCAACTGTTCAAATGCTCTGCCTGTTGGTCCTAAATTTGCCTATTTATCATAAACACTTCACAAGCACTTCCCTCCGGCCAGGAACAGCCACATAAGGGACAATAATTATCATATTTATGTCATTATCATGTCCAATTAAACAGGCAAAAACTGATAATAAAATCAACTAATTTAAACATTTCTATGAAAAAACAAACTGCAGAACAATTAACAGCTTATTTTCTCCTAACTGTGAGACTCCTAACTGTGATGCATTTTAACAACTTTTCAAAGATAATTTTTTCTCAAAAGCAATGGCCATGAGTGTCTGTGTCCGTATCAAGCAAATTTCAGTAAGGATTAACAGATCACTGTATTTCACAGTATCAGTACTGACTAGAAAAAGTGATCAGACGCAATAGCTTCCAATAATGGCTCTGATCTGATTTTTTCCCCCATGGTCCTCAGCTTTTCTTAATACCCTGTATAAAATGGTACAAATGCTTCCGGCTCACAGTTCAGTCTGCATTGTGTGATTACGTAACTGTAAACTGCAGGATACCTCCTGGTGAAATACGAAGCATGAACATTGTTAAAAAAATTCAGTTTAACGGATATTTTATACATCATTTTATTCTTGTTGTATTTATTAATTAAAACAACATATCAAAGTACAAGGATATAGTACTGATATGTTTTGGAATGAATTTTGACACACATGTATATACACACATTCAGAATTAATAAAACATGAATATCTATAAACACCAACTTATATGCACACAAATTCAATTGTTTGAATTATATTGTTCACAAAATGATGCTATAATGATATTTAAATATTCTCTTTTTTGCATCTGTTTGCAGTTTGATGGGGGACTTTGTGTAGAGAAGTAAACCAGCCCATCTTTTTTTCTCTGCCCCTCCCCCAGACGCCTTATTTTCAAGGGAAGATTAAATATTTCTGCTTGAGAACACCCTTTAAACTCTGAAATGACTGCTGTCACTGGCACACAGGAACCCCAGTGCACACACAGCACACACACACACACACACACACCCCTCCTCTCCTTCTGGGTGGATGCTGGGGGTGGGCGGGTGAAAAATATAATCTCCTGAAAAGAATGGGGCCCTCTGGGATTTTCTCAAAGTGGGCCTTCTCTGGGACGGGGTGGGGGTCTGGACTATGGGCACTACACACTGTAACCTGACCCACCGGGGGTCCAATCTGTCAAATAATTAGCTGTTGTCGAGGACAAAGGTTTTATTTGCAGGAATTTCATACAGCTGGGATTGAATAATATGTCTCTGTATTGTGCAGGGTCATGGGAACATCATCTCTTACTGGTGGGCCATAAAAGACACCCAAATGATAATGAGAAAAGGGGCTGGTAATTTAATTCCTGCAGCATTTTTTCTCCCTTATTCTCCCTCTGTTGCGCTCTCTCTCCCTCGCTCCTCTCTCTTTTTTTCCTCTTTGTCCTTTCCAGCTAAACAGAGCATTTCACTCCGACAGCAAAATAGTCAGAAGTCCTTTTTACTCTGCAATTAATAAACAACTAATATTTTTTTCGTGCATTGAACTTTACGATGGACAATTACTATCACCTCATTTCCTTTAATCCATTTCTCTTATTAATTAGTTTGTAAAATTCACCCTTTTGCATTTATCTGAAATTTAGCACATGAACTAACTTTTTAAATACACACACTCCAATTTACAGCATAAATAATTTTATTTTGGGGTACAATGGCTGGAAAGTGGCAGTGTCATCATGCCTGGTCCACGCAGCACTAAGGGGAATCCTGTGATTTAGTTCTTGATTATTTCCAGAGGAATCTGATTGGGAGCAGACTGGATTGGGAAATGGGTGTGGACCGAAAGTGAGAGGGCGAGATAGTGGGGGTGCCGGCACTCAGGCATGAGTGGCTCAAAACCAGACCCTTGGAGCGTGACCCCCCCCCCCTTCCAACTGAGTGCATTTACTCAGGTAAATGCAAAACCTACAGCTCCGAATGGGTTTAGGAGGCACACACTGAGCATCTCTGTCCCTTTTCACGCCCATCCTTCCTTTGACTAGCACATGGTTCTTGCTGACTGGCACATTGAGCCTTCAGACCCAGTTGTAGGAGTGGAACTGCAGTGGAGATGGTGAATGAAGAGCAAGAAACAATGTGCTCAATCAGGAGTCTCCCACTATCAGGCGACCCCTGACCCCAGAGGAGAGCTCAGGCAGGAAGTGCTTGGTGTTTAAAGGGGATTGATTGGTTTGCGGTCTGTAGATGACTGTTTATACCTTTCCATACCAGAGATTTGACCTTTGGCAACCCCTCAGTGGGCCAATTGGCTGAGAGCCTTGACCTGTGTCCATCAGTGACAATGCTAATTAGTGTCAGCAGTGGCCATGTTTGCCTTTGAAATGATTTTGGCCATAAACAAAGCAGGGGGTTGTTATTTATTATAGCAGTTTGGTATAATTATTTAATCAGTTTCTAATTCATAAGAACATCAACCTATGCAAACAGCAACTGTGCTTTATTTAAGTAAATGTCTGTGCAGCCCTGGATATTTCTATAAGAAAGACTATTAGGGTACGGGCTACGTCTGTCCACTGCTGCCAATCAAACTGGCCAGAAAAAGGTGGGAGGGGCCTCCGCATCCTTTAAGTGTAACTATTAGATTATTGCATTCTGTGATCTCCCTAATTATAATGCATGCAAGCTTACAATTCCCCGTCATTATTCTATACAGATTCTCTCCTACTAATAAGAATGTGCGGCGGAGCGGCACAAAATGCTATAACTCTAATTTCTGCCCTTGCCTTACAGCTATTTATAGATGAGGAAAGTACACACCCACCAACTATCATCTCGCTCATTAAGCATTAGTGCGCTAAATTCCTGCCACATAAACACACACACACACGTACACAAACGTGCATAGGGACCGCCTGAGTGCTCACGCGCCGAGAAACAAATCCACCAATGAGTGGCGGAGGGGGGAGTGCCGTTTCTTCTCTTCTTCTTCTTCTTCTTTCACGGAGCACGTAGAGACACGGCTGTGACAGGGACAGACACACAAAAGGCGATGGGTGTGAGACGTGAGCCCGCGGGCCCCTTGTAGCCACTTGCGCACAATTCCGGGGATTACAGTACATCTGACAGTATTTCATGTTGGATTTGGGGATAAGGGGGAGGATTCTTGTCGGAAGCTCTCAGCTTATCATGCCGGGGCGGCGCGACGGTGAGGGAGAGAGTAAACCTCGCACGGCAGGTGACTCTCCTCTCCTCTCCCCGCCCCTCCCTGGCCCCCACCCCCTCCCTCTCGGGCTATGTTGATTTAGCTGTGAGTGGTTGCCTGACACACCACCAGCTAACTCCTCGAGGAGCTAAATAAAACGAAACCCCCTTGCATAGTTATTCTATCGCTGTGCTCTGGGGGGACCAGAAAAAAAAAAGGATGTATTTTAATTAAGAGAACCCAGGGGCTTCAGGAACTACAACCACAGGAAACTCCGACAGAGGAGAGGAGAGGGAGGCAGCAGCTTGTAGAAACAGAAAAACTAATATTATTCCACCCTGATAGTTAATCTGCCCATAGCAGCAGTAGGGAGGTGGGCCTAATCCCAGGTCATTCCGATGCCTGATCCCTGCCCAGACCACCTGGCTGTTCCTAGAACAGCTTGACTTGACATTCAGGGCTTTTCCCAACCACATCTGTGTGGGTGAGTGTGTGTGTGTGAGTGTGTGTGTTGGCCATGGGGGTTTCTGTGTTTCCTGTATGTCATAGGAACAGTAATGACAAGTGAACATGCGGAGGCTGCCTGTCTTCCCCAGTGTGGGTTAACCCGTGAAATAAAGAAAAGGGGAAAAAAAATCTCACCGCCTACCTGAGAGGAATCTTGAGAGTTTTTTTTTTGCTGCCGGGGAAAGATGGATTGCCTGAATTCTCCACCAATCACAAAACAACACATTGGTCGCAGCATTGATTGATGAAGTATTTAAGTCGTCAATCTCACATCACAGTTTTTTCCTCCCTTTCTTTTGGCAGCATGGATACTGTGTCTGCAGCTGTTTCAGTGAGCTCGACTTGACTAATAATAAAGTAAAGAAATAAACCAATTAATTAATAAAATCCTCATTTACTCATTATCACAGATTTGTCATTTAACCTAAGCAGGATTTCTGATATGTGTGTGTGTGTTTATGTATTTATGCATGTATGTAGGTATAAGGGATGGGATGCTTTTTATATGGTTCATAGCTCTTCGTTTCAAGAGGAGGCAACATAAAAAATCCACACAAAAGGAAAGAAGTCAATATGCACACACACACACACTCACACCGAAAGTGTAGCATTTCACAAAACTGCAAGCCTTGTCATGGAAATATAGATCTGATACGATGGCCATGCTTCCTGTGTCATGTAGTAACTGACATCTGTGCAGAGGAAGGGGTGTGTGGTCTACAGTGGGCTGAAGATGTCTTAAGAGCTGACAAAAGGTCAGGAGGGTTGGCTAGGCCGGATATCTTGTGAGACACCTTAAACAGGGAAGGAAATACCATTCATAAACACTAACTGTGGTTTTACATACTGATAAAAAAAAAAAAAAAAACAAAAGCAGCACACTCCAGTTTTAAATAGAAATATAGAAAATATATGAAAAAAATTCAAGAAAGCTTAAAAAAACTAAATAAAACTGTTTTTCAATGTTTTATTGTTTGTAGTAACCCACGAAAAGCTTAAACTATTGGTTGTTGAACACATCAGGAGTGTATTTGGTATGTTGACATTCACTCTGCATAAAGAATTATTTTCAAAAATTGCTGGAAAGGGTGCGTTGAATCTGTGCTGCAGTGATAAAGGCAAGCTGTTGTTTTTTTTGACCAACTTCCATTAAATTGCACTTACAGTGTATTCACATCATTATAGCAAGTTGCATTAAGTATTTCAAATGTTTTATTGTATTTCTTTTAGTTTATTTTTACAAATAGCCATTAGTGGATTTAATCATTTTCATCAGTAAATCCTGATGTGTTTAGACGTTGTTTCCCTTTTTCACTTCTCACTTCAGGACGGGTCTTACTCTACAGTCCAGCTGTCTGCTTTCAGAAGCCGCCCAGGAAATCAGCTGCCACTACCGCATTGACTGCGGCCATAATTGTCACTAACAATAATTGCATTGATCATTATTGAAAGTCCTGACCTTTCACCCTTCCCTGTGTTTCACTGGTAGATAAATTTCATAATTATGCCAGTTTGTTCCATATTTACTGCAGCACTCACTGCTGCATTTGGAAACCACTGAATTATTTATCAAAATGACCAATTGGCAGTAAACAAGTCCATTAGCAAGTTTTAAAATTAGCCCACGCCTTAACAACTTGATGCTGTTAAGTTGATGGTGAGGTTAACTTTCTAAATATACCCTCTCCCCATGGTCTCTGTGCAGAAATATAATCTCCCCCAGGACTCTGCGTAGCGTTGCTCCTGATCAATACATGCGGTTAGTGGGATCATCTTGTCTCTGAAAATGAATGACTTCACTTTTTCTTTGGTTTCATCTCATTGATTTGTTTGATTAGCCCATTGATTCCACCCCACTTCTTTGCTTATCAATATGAGAACTGATAGCATCAACCGAATCCAACCAAATTCCCCATCAGTCAGCTGCCTTCAACTTCCCAGAGTGCACTGGGGACCGGTCGTGACAGCTCACATTACAGGCTGTGACTCCAGATGACACTTGAGCGTTACATGAAGGTTCTTTAAAGGTTCTGGTTGAAGAACGTGTGAAGTGAGAGTGTCTGGCTGTGCACCTGCACATTGTGCACTGAGGCGTCTTGCCGTCTGCGTCAACTCCCTGTGAACCCAGAACAAAAGACAGGAAGTCTTTTACGGCCCGACTTCATGGCAGACTTCGGTTCAATGGAGGAATGGCTGCTCTTCATTCTCCACTGCGGAACTGTTCTAATGGCGCGACCGACCGCCGCATCAGTCAAACCGGGAAAATCGTGTCACCCTCACATGAGAACATAAACTCCACCTTAGAAATAACCTTAATAAAACTCAATAACAGCACAAAAAAGTGTAAATGTCTTCTCTCCCCCTTATTCATCAACCCGAGCTAATTAGTACAAACAAGGCCAGAGATGTCATGTCTTCTCGCTGGAAAGGCTGCCGTATTATTCCTGTCGGTTTCCTCAATGTTCTGCGAGGCGATGACTGGCCACACGAAGAAGTCTGCATAAAAGGTAGCCCTTACGACTAGTATCACTCAACACCTAGTAGCCTAGTGGGTAACACACTCGCCTATGAACCAGAAGACCCAGGTTCAAATCCCACTTACTACCATTGTGTCCCTGAGCAGGACACTGGGGACTGTCCCTGTAACTACTGACTGGATGAGGTCACCTGATAAATGCTGTAAATATAAAGTTTATATATTATATACATCATAGAACAAATATATACTGGAGCAACTCAAGGACACAATGGAGTTTGAACCTGTGACTTTGTGGTTAATAGGCTACTACCACCACTGTCATTGGTTTGCAGGTTCTTGATACGTCCAGGAACATTGTCCAAGAGGTGCAATTTTGGAGATGCTGTGACTCAGTCGCACAATTCACAGTAATGCTGTGCTGATGCCTCCTGGTAAGCAGAGGCAGCAGATAGGATTCTTTATCCTGGCCTGTCTTCCAGATGCATCGGCTTGTTTATCCAGCTTGTGGGAATTCCTGTGGATGTCTTTTGTGAAGCCACTGGGAGAGCTGGCGTTGCCGTCCGGCTTCAGCCTGGCTCTGGGAATGTCGCTCAGCTTGGACACGCCTTTTATTCTCCTTTACTGCCAAAATCAAGGCATTTGTGCCCCATTTGCACTTTCCAGTAAAGTCCAGAGCACTGAATAGTATAAATAAGACAGGACATGTCCTGGAGGCTGGGCCTGGAGCTCACTTATTGGCAAAATATGTTCAGGTCAACAGCAAGACTTTTTTTTTGTCATGCACAAGAATTCTGTTATTATCACTGATTGCTACTCACGCTTCCTTTTTAAAAGTCTGGATGACATGAGCTCCCCCCCCCCATATTAAACAGCAATTCTGTAAAATAGCATTGCGGCATCTAAACTGGCACTGAGTTTATAGTTTATTTAGAAAAACTTTACAAACGGTAAAAAAATATTGCAGGAGTGGCAGAAAAGTGGCCTTGCAGAGACATGGTTTTGGCCCTCCGGCATCCTCCAAAGGCGACCTCTGCTTGTTTCCACAGCCCAATTCACCATAGGCTTTGGACATTAATTAGCATTTCTATTCACTGTTGAGCACCCTCTCTTTCTCCATCTCTCTCTCTCTCTCCTTTCGTAAAATATTTCCTCTCAGGTTCTGGCAGCAGTTTCCTGCTCTTTCATCTCTCTGCCTCGTGGTGGGACCATTAGCAGGGTACTGTACCTGCGAGTGTTTGGGAAGCAGCTGTCTTTGGACACACAGGGCCCAGGGGCTGGGACATGGGAACGCCGGCTCCGAATACCACTGGGTAATTACAGCTTCCTTCAGGGAACCGAGCGAGTATTAGACACAAAACCCTTCCGCTTCAAATCATATTGATGTCCTTCCTTCCCACTATCTTGTATTTGTGCTTTAGTTATATATTCTTTTTTCGGCAATATATTTATATATTTAAAAAAAAAAAAAGTTTTATACACACATTTTACCCTGCAGATAATCCTCATCTATGCACAAACTTGTTAATCATTTTTTTTCAAGTGTGTGATAAAAAAAAACAAAACATAAAAAACATTCATTTCAATTCTCATTTCCAGATTTGTACATGAGTGTGCCATGTCTGATTGTCCACTGCTGTCACCTGACTCAGTGCCACCGAAACCAGACAGCAGAACAGAAGTGAAATGCGGAAAGAGACTAAAATTGCACACATACTATACGAGTATCGTTGTATGAGTGTCAGGATATTTAGTGTAATGCCCGGGTGCAAAGTGTGTGTGTGCTGGTGCGTGCGTGTGTGTTTAAGGTAAAGGTATTACTATCAGAAGTGGGACCGAGCAGCAGACGGTGGGCTACTTGAGGAGGGTGGGGGGACGTTCGAGGTCCCACTGACCACACATGGCTTGGCTCTTTCCGGCCGTGTAAGGTGATATGGGCCGGGTGGACAGGGGTGGATAGCAGAGAGAAGAAGGGAGAGAATTAGCAAGTTACTGAAAAAAGAAGTATGTATGCATTATAATTCAAAATATAAAGCATTTTCTGTGCTCAATTTTAACTTGGGGGATAAAGAAATATTTATCACAAAAACACAATTTTTTGTCATGTTCATGCTGTTGTGAGAAAAATGATAGTGAGCTTTTCTCATGCGAGACAGGGCTCTTTCTTGTTTTGCGGTGAAAGGTGACATGACCCATAATTCCACTGAAACCACTCTTCTCTTTGATGGGAAGACCCTCCCTGACACTGCAGGCAAACTTACGAGTGGCAAAATCATTCCCAGGATTTTTCCCTAACGATCATAAGTTGACTCAAAAACCAACGAAAGAGAACAGTTTGACGATTGGGAATAATTAAAAAAAAAAAAGTGCATTATGCTGAGATGCTGTTTGAAGTTGCACCACCTCGCCGTGTGCCTGTGTGAATGGAAGCGGCTGTTGTGGATCCTGCAACAGGAGACAGGATCCTGCTTTTAGTGCCCAGGATTTATAAAAAAAAAAAAAAAAAAAAAAGCACGAGTGCCAAATCCTCGCAAAACAGAAGCACAAAAGGCAAAGCGAGAAGAGTGCACCAGAAAACAGTGCTGTCAACAGGACCCCCCACAGAGGAATTTCAATTTCATATATCTAATTATCCCTGTCAGACGGAGGAACTGACAAAAAGCTCCTTTTGTTCCAGCTCTCTGTCTCCCGCGCCTTGCTCTCAATTAATTTCTGCATACGAATATGACTAATTGTCTCGCCGCAGCCCCACCACTTTATAAATAGTAATTTTGAATGGTGTTGCACGGGGGGGGGGGTGGTTCTCAGGGCATTCATGCATCAATTTATGATATTTGAACACAATGGCCTGTGCATAATTCAGGTGATCGCGCAAGCACGCTGAACGCAACCTTACCTTTTCACAGCGGCCGCCCGGCAGCCCCCCACAAAAGCCTGTACTCTGTCGCTTTTGTGGCGGCCAGCATTATGTTTCTCATATCAGTCATTGAAATTGCTGCGTTGTTTAGAGTGCCGATATTAGCATCATAATTAGGGACGGTGAAAGAGGCGAGAGCGTTGCGATTCATACAGGTTTTAATGGTACGCGGTGCGTAATGTAGTCCGCGCGCCCCCCCCCACCCCCATATCAACCTTTTTTTTTTTCTCTTTCTCAGCTCAATTAAGGATTTGCATTTTCAAAAGCTTGGCGGTTCTAAATTAAAATGCCATGCCGTTTTCTTATTTTCAGCATATGCGGCTCTTTTTTTCCTTCACCATTAGCTGTTTGGTGTGGAAAAGGCCCTATTGGCCACTATTAAAGAGAATTTTTTTTGTTTCTCACAGCATTTGTGTCCTCAGAATGCCCATGGAATGAACAGAACCCGGACTAAAAGGCAGTTGTCTGCATTCCCCTCGAGCAGAAAACTGCTGGGAAAACTCCTGCACTTCTGAAGTTAAATGTGTAACCTTCGCTGTTCATCCACAGTAAAACAGAAAAACAACAGGAAGGTCATAACTACACTCCATCCAGCCATTTCCACGTCTAAGTGCCTCTAATTGATAGCGTCAAATAAAAAATACACTTTTGGATGACATTGGCACTGAATAAATACTTTTATCTTTGCGTCTGTCACTGATATGAGAAATGTCTCAAGCACAAACAGATTAAGTAAGTAAAGTGCCACACTTAAGGTAAAAAAAAGCAGAAATGGTAAATGCAAACAAAAATTGATTGTGATTACGATCGCTGCCTCGAATGAAATTTGAAAAAGTTTTTCTTAGAAGCCTATTAAACGCCCTCAGACACCACCAATTGGAAGTGGCAGCTCAGTATGTACGTCCAGAAGCAGGCCCGCCGCGCTCCCACGGAAGATGGGAAAAGTGAACTTTTGGTAAACGGCAGTGTAATAACTCATGAAATAAACATGAGCGGGAGGGAGCGGAGGGAGAGTTTTATTAGACACATTCCTGGTCTATGGACACATGGACACTTCAACAGTTGCCATGGTGGCGGCGCTGACTACATTTCATAATTCTTCCCCTTTGTCTGGCCCTCTTTTCTTTTTCTTCCTCCGGCGTCGATCTCTCCCTCCTTCCCTTCTGTCCGTCGCGGCGCGCTCGCACACTCTTTGTGTTTTTCGTGCAGCAGTGAGTTCATCCCACTCGCCGCACCTCCCGAGTTTCCCAAAGCTGTAAATAACATCCTGCCTCAGTCTGGGTGGTGTGCGGCTCAGACGGGTGCAGCGTCTACCTCACCCCCCCGAACCCGGCCTGCGCTCACCCAGACAAACTCAGGCAAAAATTTTACTTTCGAGATACTACCAATTTGTACTTTTACTATATACAGTAATAAATCTAGAGTTGGAGTATGTTGTTTACGTCCTATTTTTCTGTAAGTATATAGGAAGCAAAAATGCAATATTATGTTCAACTCATTTTGCTTATGTGCTTTTTAAGAAAAAAAAAAGAAAAAAAAAACATGAATTGTTGAAAATGAAATTCAGCTCTGTTCCCACATACTAGGTGAATGTTCCGTTATGGGAAAAATAGTGTATATCCTCACACACACACACACACACACACACACACACATCCTCCTGTGTCGCAAGCGGTGGCATTATTAAGTCTTTCACTCGAGTCAGACACCCACATTAGCATATTAGTCAAGTAGGAACTAACTATCGAGAAAGGGGGGGGTGAAGGGAGGAAAGACAAAAAACGATTAGCATTCTGTGTATAAATAGTTCCAGGACAAGGGCTGTTAAGTTTGAAATTAACATGTAAACAGTTGGAAAGTCCACCCGGCTACGCCCCACCCCCAACACACACACATCATCCTCACCAACCTCATTGCCCCTCTCTCAGCCCCAGAACCCATCCCTTTTTCTTTTTTTTTAAATCTTGATAAATATACATAAAGTACTGCACAAAGCCCGCCTTGTTCCCCTAATGGGGACAGAGTCCTTAATGGAGACATATATTTCCAGGATTATATCAGTATTCAGTTGCAAATTTTGAGTTTTAATACTCTGCTCCACTCTGCTATGAATAAGAGTATCATTTGAATTCAGCGGACACCTGGTGCCGTGGGCCGGGGCTGCGTGGGGGGGGGGTGAGAGCGGAGCTGACCCACTCTGCCTGCCAAGACGGCATTTTCCCAGCCCTCCATCCTGCCTCCCAGCGCTGTTCCCCCTCTGCCTCAGCGCAGCGGCGCACTTGTAACTTTATTCTCCTCCGCGAGTGAGCGGACAGGGGGAGAAGTAGAAGAAAAAAAAAAAGAACGGGGAGGGCAGCAACCTCCTTATCAATCTCCCCTCAAGAGTCGATCCGGCTACGTTGGACGCGGGGCTCGAGTTACTGGGAGTGTGGGGGCTTCCGAGGCCGAAAACGTTTCTTTTTATTCATGCGGTACTGTAAAAGATAAAACGACAGCGGCTTTACCTCTGCCCAGTGGTGCCACCGAAGCCCCCTTTTGTTGACTTATTGTACATTAGCCATTGGGGCCGCTGGAGGGGAAGGGGCAGGGGGGGCCATTCGTATGCGCCCCACATCCACCCCGCGCACAATCGGGCCTGTATTACGTTCTGCAGATTTATACCCAGGATGTTGGTTTAGAGTGTTTCCCTGAAAAAGAAGGGAGATTTTTTTTTTTCTCTCTCTCTCTCTCTCTCTCTCTTCAAGTAAGTGTCTGCTTTCATGAGCAAGAGTGATTGAGGCGCACAAACAACGCTTTGTTTCCCGGGCCGCAGATGCGGGCCTCGGCCCCGCTTCACGCCCCGCCCCGCCCGCCCCGAGAAACATTCTCACTTTCTGTTTTGTTTTGTTTTGAGTACAACACGGCACTGTGTAATCTGTAGATTCTGTTCCCAGGATGATATTTTCACTCCGGGGTCGAGATTTCACTTTACACGCACACACACACACACACACACACACACACACAACAGGTTTTTAAAGGCACCGCTCATTGTGTCATTGTTTTTTGTGCAATCAGATTTATTGGACATTTGTGTTTATGTGTGTGAACCTCAACCAGAGAGCTTCTCATAATGGCCGCATGGTTTAATAAACCCTCCCTGAAGGCCACCTGCCGAGGATGTGTGGAAGGTGGTCCTCCATCCTCACCTCTGAGCGCAAGGGAGTCTCCACACCAGCGTCCGTCGAGAAAACTCCCAGAACTCTAAAAAGGCGCAGCGTGTTTTAATCGGATTTCCAGCCATTAGAAGATCCAGAATGTAATTTATTTGCAGATCTGTGGCCGTTCAGTAAGTCAACACACACACACACACACACACACACAGACCGCTGACTGCAGATCTGCTCTGCTGTGTATGCTGCGTCCATGCAGACAGGCGCTGACAGCCCGATCAGGCTTGTCATGTTTAATATTTAGTTTAATGATCAGACTGTTGACACGCGCAGCAGACCAACAGATGGGGGGGGGGGTAAAATCACACAACTCTATCATGATACGCAGAGAGAGGCGGGGCTACTGTGAGCCCATCTGATTGGAATAAGCTGAATTTTTCTATCTCTGCTTGATACCTTCCTATTTCACACATTAAACAAAATCTACACTGGTGTTCAAAAGATTTCCTTTTTAATTAAAGTAAAAAGTGAAGTGATTGTCACTTGTGATACACAGCAGCACAGCACACAGTGCACACAGTGAAATTTGTCCTCTGCATTTAACCCATCACCCTGAGTGAGCAGTGGGCAGCCATGACAAGCGCCCGGGGAGCAGTGTGTGGGGACGGTGCTTTGCTCAGTGGCACCTCAGTGGCACCTTGGCGGATCAGGAATCGAACCGGCAACCTTCTGATTACGGGGCCACTTCCTTAACCGCTAGGCCACCACTGCCTCAATTATTCTTTTATTTAAAGTTACAGACCTCAGACATCTGCATGTCAGTCTACTTGTCAGTCTGTTGAGCTTTTAAAGTAACAGACGTTGCATTAGTGAGCACAGCAAGTGTAATAGTTGATGATACGGAGCCTCTCTACATTTAGACAAATAGTCCCGTAATTCAACATCGTCTAGTCAGGATTTTTGTCAATTTTAAGTTATTTCGGTACTTTATCATAAAGTAAATTCTTTAGTGGTGGCAGTGGTGGCCTAGCGGTTAAGGAAACGGCCCCGTAATCAGAAGGTTGCCAGTTCGAATCCCGATCCGCTGAGGTGCCACTGAGCAAAGCACCGTCCCCACACACTGCTCCCCGGGCGCCTGTCATGGCTGCCCACTGCTCACCAAGGGTGATGGACACACTAAGCAGAGGACACATTTCGTTGTGTCACCGTGTGCAGTGTATCACAATGACAATCACTTCACTTTCACTAATGGACTCTAAACTTGTATTTAATAAATGCATCAAACATTTTAGCACTGCTATCTAGGTTACAGTTTCCACTTACAGAATATTGAAATATTTCAAAATGATCATGATAATGAAATGTGGGGTGGTAGTAGCCTAGTGGCTAACACACTCACCTATGAACCAGAAGACCCAGGTTCAAATCCCACGTACTACCATTGTGTCCCTGAGCAAGACACTTAACCCTAAATTGCTCCTGGGGGGGGGGGGGGACTGTCCCTGTAACTACTGGTTGCTCTGGATAAATGCTGTAAATGTAAAAGTATTATCTGTTCACCCCTACAGTGGACAGTGTACTGATTTTAGGTGGTGGTATTGCATTGTGGTCAAGGAACAGTTGTGTCCGTTCCAGAGTAATTTAATGAGCTGCTGATGGGATTTTTTTTTTTTTTAAATGCACGATAATAAAGCTCTCTCCCTTTCTCCTTCTCCCTCTTTCTCTCTCAGAGCCCCGTAAGTAAATGCAGGTCATCTCCGAGGCTGAGCTGAGTGCCCGCGACGATTAGCATATCACACAGCCAATCGACAGGGCAGTTATCATGTTACACCATGGCCACCACTCTCAACACACCTGCAGGCCACACCAGTCGGCAGCGCCGAGAAAGACGGAGGCATATCAAATGTTTTGCGGCAGTAGCGGCTTAAAAGCCTTACTGTTCAGTCCGAGACGGAGGGGAAAGCTTTCAGAAAAATTAAATAAAACGCTGGGCTTTGCCAGGGCTGAATGCCCATGCAAGTACAGTCATCTTCGACGCTAGGTGGTAGGGAGGCTAAACGAAGGCTAACCAAGAGTGTTCGAGTGATAAGCTCTGTGGGAAAGAGGGATGAATGAAAAAAAGAAGAGAAAAAAACTTTGGTGAAACTTCCTCGTGACCAAATGAACGTGGAATTATTTGTACAGCTCAAAACCGCAAGACGGCGAGAAAACAGGCCGCCTCTCAGACACGCCGGGCAGATTTCAATTTCGTCAAGCCTCCGTCCCTCGCCTATGTTGCTCACCTCACGGCGCAGGGGCCACAATTAGCGGCCAGACACTTCCCCGAGCGGGGAACGAGGGCGGAAGATATCCCCGCCTAAGCCCCTCTAAGCCAGCCGAGTCGGGGTGGCTTTCCCCTCCCTAATCAAGCATGGCCACTCCGGCTGGACTCAGAACCCCAAATTATGCATTCTATCCTATATTAAAGAGCGTCCAGGCCTGGAGTGGCTATGAGCGTTCACGCACTCCAGCTACATCATAAAGCGGAAAAATGGCCCGACTTTATTATTTTATTTTCCGCGGAGCCCGGGACAGCCTGGAAGCCGCGTCCCTCCGCCTAATCCAGACCAGTCCAGCTGCCATTACCAGACCCCTGAGAGCAAACGCACCGCAGCAGACATGAGTATCACACCCAGGCGCAGGAGCTCGAGAAGTGAAGGAGGTCGAAGGTCAAGGTGACGGAGGGGAGATAAATCGCCACGGATACGATGAAGACTCGTATGGGTAGAGTAACACATGAATAACGTTCCAAGGCGGTTGAACTAAGACTTGAACCGATGCACCGACGGGCCAAACTGACACGTGAGGGACAGACAGAAAGACAGTAATGAGTTTGTCACATACACGTGTAGGTACACGGGGCGCGCACGTCACGCCCTGCCCCCCTGCGCCCATGCAAATTGGAACTTAACACACGTAGCAGCAAGCTGCCGGCTGCTCTGTGATTTCACACCACCAATTAAGGCTCTCTTGGCAGTTGTGTGAACAGTTTCATTAGAGGAGATAATATTGCAAAGTGAAATGATAAGCAATCATTATGATGAATGCGCAGACATTACATTACATGCTAATGAGGTGTAAATGATCCCATTAGTTTTTTTTTTTGAAAGAGTGCAGATTAGATTAAAGCCAAGTGGACAGCGCTTCTCCGTGTTAGACAAGTTAGTGCTAATTAGGCCCAATCTCCAGGAGCAAATGAGGCGCAACCCTTTGGTAAACAATTATGCCTTCATAGCTCAAGGCAAGATGGACAGCCGCAGACAGATGACTGTACGTGGGGCAATGGGATCGGACGGGATAATCTACGGCTAATTCATTTTTACTAATCAATGCCAGTCTAAACGGAGCCATTATTTTTAATGCAGCATTCCTGTAAATTAAAAGATCTGCCACTTGTGCAAAAAATATATATATATATATATAAATTAGCAAATTAGTTCAGGCCTGAAAATAATGGATTGGCACTTGTCATTTATTTGTTGTCCTCACACTTCACAGTTTCCTGTTGTTGACACAGAACTGGTGCACAATTTGGAAAAGGAGCTCCATTAGTTATAGAATAATGCAGATAATGCAGTTAAGTCTTAACCGAGAAGGAGGTCGTCAGCAGGATGGATGGGAACGTGGGCACTTGCAGCTCTGATTTAAATGTTTCTATGGATAGTGTGCGTCAGCGATGGTACACCTACGCCGGACAGGGGGGGTTGATTGTGCTCGGTACCATAGGGAACGACATGGGTGAAAATTAAAGTGGCTGTTTGCTGTGGTGTATCTCAGGGACCACGTTGCATTGCAACAATTCCGTCCTTTACAGGACTATCTGACACGCCTCCGCCTCTGAAATAATGCCAACGCAACATGAATAGCTGCAAATGAGACGTAAATAAAACATTCAAGACGTCTGCCGCCGTACGTCCCAGACAAAGATGCACAATTAGACATGTCATATTGATGAAGGGTCACGCGATATCTCAACACCTCCAAACCAATCAAAACCATGCACGCTCACACACACACACACACGCAGGCACATAAGCGGCGACAGACAGGAACACACACAGAGCAGGACATCGATTGAGCCGCATGTGTTCTGAAGGGAGAGAGGGAAGCGGCCCGGCCTCTCGCCTCTCATTAGATAAGCGTTTATGGCTTAAAGATCTCAGGACTTGGGGACCGTAGGTTTTTTTTTCCCTCTCTCGCAGAGGCGGCTGCTTTGGCGCAATTGATTTCATGCGCTCCCCTTTTGTCTGATAGATGTGCTTAGATTATGACAAGAAAGGCATTTCTGTAATCCCTCTGCCGATGGAGTTATGTTTTACAGGCGGCCGAGCCCTTATCGTTGATTGATAACGCTTAACTCAAAAACATATTTAAGCATTAGGATCGTCAATATTTTGCCAGCAACTGAAGGTGACCCTTGGCTCCTCTGTTTGCTGTGTGTGCGCAGAGGGGTTTGATGGTAAATTTGTAAGGGTGGTTATGTGGCGAGGCGGTTATGGATTTGCTATCTTGGCCTGAAGTGTTTGCTGCTGATTATGTGATTAAATCAATAATAATTTCTGTTTGTGTTCCTGGGCTCATCTGCTTCATCTTCTTTTTCCTGTGTAGCTGAGTGGAACGGCCTGCTCAAACACACACACACACACACACACACACCACAAAACAGAGATGGTCCAATGGAAGTAAACGCATGTTCTTAATGCCAGATGCAGTGTGAACAAACCAATTTTAAGAACATTTGTCTAATTTGAGCAGCGATTCGCGACAATTTGAAAAACTAAAAGGAAAAATCACAAATGGTAATAGGGTCATTGGGGGCAGTGGTGTTCTAGCAGTTAAGGAAGTGGCCCCATAATCAGAAGGTGGCCGGTTCGAATCCCGATCCGCCAAGGTGCCACTGAGCAAAGCACCGTCCCCACACACTGCTCCCCGGGCGCCTGTCATGGCTGCCCACTGCTCACCAAGGGTGATGGTTAAAAAGCAGAGGACACATTCGTTTCACAATGACAATCACTTCACTTTCACATTCAAAAGTTCCAGAATCAGATCCAGATTCAGAGTCTGGTTACCAGTTTTGGTTTTGGCATAGTTCATTCAGTATTGTCAAGGGAAATATACTTAATTTTATATAGTTCTAGTACTGAAAACAGAACTTTCTCCTGTTTTGTGACAACTGGTTACCAACTGAAGAGGGGAGGTGATGACAATGGGAACAGAAACATAAAAATACCATTTCTGTTTTGGACAAACCCAAACTTTTCAGTTCCATATGGAACCATAATTGTGGTGGTAGTAGCCTAGTGGGTAACACACTCGCCTATGAACCAGAAGACCCAGGTTCAAATCCCACTTACTACCATTGTGTCCCTGAGCAAGACACTTAACCCTAAGTTGCTCCTGGGGGGACTGTCCCTGTAACTACTGATTGTAAGTCGCTCTGGATAAGGGCGTCTGATAAATGCTGTAAATGTAAATGTAAATTGCATGCCACTGGGCATGTTCTTTAAACCAAAATCTGACAACATTCAGAGCTGGTGCAGCCTCAGGGTCATGGGCTTCGCAAGTTAATGTTGCAGTTGAGTCTCAAACAACCACCAAAGCAGATTCAGACTTTAGCACGTTTCTGCTCTTTAATGGATTGGATCCAGATTCTTTTTTTTTTATTATTGAGGCTTTGGTAAGATATGGGCAAAGTCCTACTGGTTGAATACGTTCATCCAGAGGACGTAAGTGACCTGCTCATTTATGCTTTCATTAAATGCTGATAACTACCCGAGGTTCTGATGAAGCTTGATGAAGTGCGCAGGGACTCCTCAGCAGCTTAAACTACTGTAAAGGGCCGGCAGAGGAGGCAAATCTGCTAAAGTTTATCTTTTCATGGCTTCGTCCTCAAACGAACCCACTTCCACCTGTTTCTCCAGTCTTTTCTTTCCGCCTCTCACAGGGGGGCAGTGTTTGGCGCCGAGCCGTGCCAACCTCTCCTCAGGAACCACAAGCGTGCATTCGCCCGGCGCTGCCAGATTTCTCTGTTGTGTCTAGACGACAGGAAATGCAAAATTACGTTCGTTTACAGCCATCAGGCTGAAGCCAGCAGCGTGTTCGAGGTGTGCTTCCCAGAGCCTGCCGAGCGGCCATTCGGGCCGTGATTGGTTGGATGCAAGGTCAGGGGGAAGCCGGGTGAGAAGTCTAGCTGGTCATCATCATGTCGGGATGATTTTAAGGTAAGCGCCACTCATCTTTGATTTCACTCGGACAGCTCTCTGCTGCTGATTATCGCTGTAGGCGCCTGAAGTGGGGAGGGGCTCATTAAGGTAGCAACGATGATGAAGATGAAATGGGGCAAAATCTTCTCACACCGGAAAAGGACGGGACCAGCGTGTTGTGAGTTCAGTAGGAGAGGCCTGAAGGCAGTCTGGGCCTCTGTCTCTATTTCAAGGCTGTGCAGTGTGTGTGTGTGTGTGTGTGTGTGTTCCTGCCTGTGCTCTGGGTTAGCTCAGACGCCAGTGAGATTCCCTCAGCACCCTCTTTAAATCTATACCCAATAAAAATCTGCCCCGTCTGGAAAAACAAAAGCTGGGGAAACATCTGTAAAACATCGATTTTGCAGATTGCAAACTAACTGCATATCTAATGAGAAAAGAAATCATTTTTGATTAATTAACCCAAAAACCGGAGGATCTAAAACGCCACAGGGGAGATGACAAGCAAGCAGGTCTTTGGACGAGATTGGCCAGACGTATTGGTCAGGTGTCCCTGCTGGTTTGAGCTCTTTCGCCTCAGTGGGAGGTGGCTGTACACAGCAGGCAGATAAACAAGGTGCAGGACCCAGCGCCACTCACACACTCCTAACCACACCGCCGAGGACTGGAGCGAAGCGTTTTTATCCTTAACTACAAAAAAACAGGATACTCTTTCAACAGTAATTTTACCATGGCCACCCGGCCACAGGAATAAAATGCATCAGCTGCAGATCAAGCACGTCAGACCTAACCAAACAACCAGTTCGCTTTATCCGCCGACAAAGGCTGCTGTAACATATACAGCATGACAAAGAACACCAGAAAAGACCTATGAAATTATTTTATCCCATTTATAATATGAACAATTGCGTACAAAATATGACAGAGGAAAGAAATTAAGCTACGGATGGGTGACAAATAAAAAGGAACTGAACTGCATGAAATTGTGTGGAAAGGCCAACTGGTGAGTTTAGAGGGAAGAGTTGAAGAAATCATCACAAAGTTACTTTGAGCAATCACCTTCATCCTATAATGGACATTTATATCTTGACGGCAGTGGTGTCTGTCACACCCCCACAACACAAGCATCACTGAGTGGCAGATGAGTATGGAAATGGTGTAAATAATATGATTCACCAGTACAGTATCAAAATCTGTCACAGAAAGTGGTGAAAATGTTCTTCTTGTGACACATTTAAATTTTTTATCACGCATCTGTAATTAGTATTATTAAACTACTAACAAAATGGATCAATTCGAATTAAATGCAGATGCCTACAATTGACCTGAATTTTTATTTTAATTTGGAAGCTCTTTTTAAATGCCTGCGGTAGGGAGGCCTCTGGTATGGTCTGAGTAATTAATGATCTGCATTTTGTTTGTTGAGCTGACAGTGACGCACACACCTTTCAGTGGCTGCTAATTTGAATAACCCTGAAAGGCGATTGGGGGGCTCGTATGCTGTAGCGGGACCCTGTGCTGGTGACCTCTCATGCAGTAACAGTCAGACAGTGGCCCATTGTAATGCTGCTCAGCATCACCTCTGAGATTTATGAGCGTGGTCACACTTCCCAGAATGCAATGTCACACTGACAGCCTTTCATTATTTCACCGCTAGTGATTAGACAGAACAATTCTTTGAAAAAGCCATAACACCTCAACTTGACACCCCAGCAAACTGGCGCTTAAAAAAATGTTATGCTTTACATCTGTCACAGATTTTTAAAAGCTGGCAAGCCCGGTATGAATGCATGGTTGCCCAGTAATTTCTTAGAATTTGTTATTACCTTTTCATATTTCATATGAATGTAAGACAAAACAGCTGTACCTCATTCATTACAACGATAATACATTTTTAATGGAAAATTTTAAATTTAAAAAACAAAGTATAAAAGTATCAAAATATAATGCAACTATACAATAAAAAATATCATTTAGGTATAATAATTTCACAACCAAAGAACGATCTTCATGGGAAACTGGCAGGAGGCTGTAGGGTTCCAGGAGGAGCCACAGTAAAAAAAACAACTCAGTGTCATGAAGTCAATTTTTTTTTTTTTTTTGATAATGAACATTTTTTTTTTTTATTTTTTTTTTTTACAGAACTCCTGCTGTCCAATTCTTTTTGGATTTGTTTTACATTGTTTATGCATTTTAGTAGTTTTTGTATGTTTATTAATTTCATTGTGCCAACTTTTGAAATATGCAGGCATATGTGTTGAAACAAATTGGAGAAAAAAAACTTGATTATTGTTGATTATTGTTGATTATGTTGTTCACATATGATGTATAATGATGTCTGTACCACTAAAGTTAAGGACAGAAGCATGTTTATGTGCAGTGGGAAATTCTTTACATGCTTTCCATGTTTTCCGTGTGCGAGCTCCATTTGCTATGCATTTGTGCCCCTTTTTTCCCATCCCATCCCTGTTTGCATATTTATACAGCTGTAGATCTATGGAGACGTCTATGGAGAGGGATTAATAAATGAGGTCATAATGCATGAGTCCATAACCTTGTTGGATTCATTTGATAAATGTTACTTAATGACTTTATTTGTATTTTTTTGTGAAAGCTTGCAAAAAGAAAACTCCATCTTGGTGGCCTGACCTCTCAGTCTGGTAAAAAAAAACCCAACGGCTGTGAGTGTATGGCTTGTGCATGGGGCCTAGCTGTTGCTGACTCATTCTCCACCCTCGTCTGTGAAATCATCTCCGGCCTGTAATCGCCTGCTGCCCCTGGGCTGACAGTAGGCCTGATCCTTCTGTATCTTACAGCGCAGTGCGCATCAAATAAGAGCCGAGACACATTCCTCTTCCGTTGCTCCAGTGAACGGTTATCTTTACGAGTCATGTCCCATGATCTGTTCGCACTGATATTCAGCATCATAAAAACAGCTCCTGTCCTAATTTGTTATTTACGAGGGGTGCTGTGTCCTTTTGAGAGCAGCAACATAGAAATCCCCCCCCTGGATGAATGTGGCCTGTGAATCACAAATTTCCATGGCAACCAGGGCACCATGCCATGCCTTTGAGAGGCTCTACAGGGTGAGATGAAAGGGCATTTTCACAAGGTCCGAATCCCAAAGCTACATCACATCCTGGACCTGGGCTTTCTGAGCACCAAAAGGATTTGACCTCATGTGAAGGCACATTTTACACATTCTGCCTTCTTTACTCATGTCATTGACAGCCTACTGTCATATTGTGTAAGGCATGTTTAAAACCACCAAACTTTCACAAACGGTCTCTAACAACAGTGAGTTGTGGGTGGTAGTAGCCTAGTGGGTAACACACTCGCCTATGAACCAGAAGACCCGGGTTCGAATCCCACTTACTACCATTGTGTCCCTGAGCAAGACACTTAACCCTAAGTTGCTCCAGGGGGACTGTCCCTGTAACTGCTGATTGTAAGTCGCTCTGGATAAGGGCGTCTGATAAATGCTGTAAATGTAAATGTAAATGAGTCTCTTATAATAGACAATTTGCATGCCTATTCAATCAAAGAAATGCAGGTTTCCAATTTGCTCTTTATTTTTCACAAAATGTTCTAATTTGGCTGTTGATGTAAGTGCTATTTATGAATTTAAAAGCCTCTAAATGTATTATGTCAAAGTTTGCTCAAAAGCGTGATCTTATATGAAGAGAAGTGCAGAAATTACATTAATTAAGAGGAAGCCACTGATGTGATCCTTAAGGATAATGTCACAGGAGGCACAAACATATGTAGCCTGCACATTTCTATTAATTTCTCTGCAAGAAAATAAAAAAATACAGAAATAAATTTAAAAAAATCTTTTTCAAGATTTTCCACTGCTTAAGTGAAAGATTCCAATCAAAATATGCAGAACTGTGAGCAAGGTTGTGTAAATGTAAAGAAAAAAAAGCAACAATATGTACACAAGATGCACATCTAAAAAGAAAAAAAAAATCATTTTGTTGACCTGATTGCAAGGCAAGATATTGACATTTTCAACTTCAGATAGATCATGAAACATAAATTAAAGTTCAGCAGGTTTTGCGCCATAACACATTGGACTTTCAATGATAAACCAGAATAATTATTTTAATTTTTGAAACATTGCAAAGCTTTCATTTTGATCTTGTGGAGAAAGAGCTAAGTGGCTCCAGTGTGCAGGGAGTGGCCAGTTGCTGGTGCCACTACTGTAGCTGCACCGATGAAGAGATGTCCAGTGGGTCTGGTAGTGTCACAGTATTTTCATAATGGAGTTTTTCAATTCCTGATTTTAGTTTTCATATCAATATCGCTGCATTAAGTATTGGATTATGTTATTGTGGTCTGTATCAATTTCTGCCCTAAGATAAACAAAATTGGATTTTTGATCTCCACAATAAAAGGAAAATGAAAAGCGGCTTTTCTACAGACAATAAAACACCTTGTTTAACAGGAAAAGAGGATAGATTTTTTTTTGAATGAAAGAATGAACAGAAGTATTGAACACAGACACTCACCTCATGGCATCCTGTTATCGCACCATAGATTTTTGCCAATCGGCCTCCCTTCATTTCCAATCTCAGTAACGTCTTTGTGCAGAGGCATCAGCCTCGCATCAGGCGTGATGGATGAGGACATGGACTCACGGACCCATCTGCAGCCGGTTAAAGCACACACACGAGAGCGAAGACAATTTAAAAAGCAACGGCACAAGAGCCGACATCATGGCACCTGCAGTAGCCTTCAAAAGTTGACTCCTGGAACATACCAGCAGACATCTGACAGGAGTGTGGAGTGTTTAGATCAGTGATCCCATGATTGGCTCATGTCAACACGCTGCCCACCCACCCCTCTTACAGCCGCCTCTGAGACGCGTCCCCTCTGTGTTTCCAATTAAGATAGTTCAACATTCGTCCCGAGCAATTAGTTGCCGCGGCGACGACGCGCTTTGATCTTTTTCCAAGTTTCGTATCCTTATTAATCTGCGTTGGATGAAATACCACACCCCACGTCACCTAGGAGCTAAACCTGGCCGCAGAGTGAAACTTTTCAAACCTTCTCTCTCTCTCCCTCTCTCTCTCTCTCTCTCTCTCTTCCCGCCTCTCACCTCGTAGCCGATGGCTAATTATCTGGCGTGGCGTCTTTCATCAGATATGCTCGGGTTTTAAGGCTCGCCCGCATGAAGTACGGTCCTTGGCTCCCCTCACCGCTCCAGTTTCAGGCTATTTATTACATCCCTTTGTTCACGTCGAGATTGAGCTGAGCGTAGGCCTCAGTCGCAAAGTGGTCTGTCAACGGGCGGCGGACATGAAAGACACAATTTTATCTTTGGATGTGCACAACTTGCCACCGTTTGACTTGTAAATTATGCCCAGTTATTGAATTAGGCATCCAGACACTTTCTGACCTCCTTCTGTGGTTTCTGTCTTATGGGATCTTAGGACGAGTCTGATTCAACATCAAGTGGCTTGTAGGAAGGACGCAAAAGATGTTCATCTTCAAAGAATTGAAAGTGCCTGTGGTTAATAGCCCATGTTGATTTAAATCTAGAAGGTCTCCCTTCTGTCGTGTGATATTTGCGATCGTGAAGACATCCAGCCAAGATCTCATCCAGTACAAAATCTCAAATAACAAGAGCTGTACAGCATATCCATTTGAAACAACATAAAAATTAAATGCAAATAAAAAGAAGTTTAATGGGGTGGGGACTTTTTACAGTGAGGACACCAGACAAAAGGTCTCAACAAAAGAAAACAAAGTTTAATTAAGAAAAGAAGAGTGGTCTTGGGGCCGGGGGGGGGCTTGATTGATAGGAGAGCATCTTGAAATGGCCTCTAGAGTGCAGAGGGACACTTTCAGGCTGATGACACAAATTCTTAAAGGAAATTAATGTTAATTGGTGTCTAGACGTTTTATTACTGGGACAGGAGACCAATGTCCATCTATCCATCCATCCATCCATCCTCTCTACTTCTTCTTCTTCCCATAAAAGTTCAGATTAGACAAGACTGATGGTCTGTCTGATTGGACACTTGCCTGTGCGGTGGAACATCTTCTATGCTATCAAAGGTGTCACTCGGGGGGCAGGGGGTCGGGTGGCGATTTCTGAAAAAAATCATATAATGATCCTTTTAATACAAAACCACAATCAACAACCTGAATTATAATCTTTCTTTGCCAGTCCACGCCGTCCATCGTGTGACGTGCAGAAAGTAAGCAAACTACAACTGTTAAAATACAGTTTACTGTAAATTACAGACTGTATCGTCCGTTTGATCATAAGAGGAAATCGTTCAGCTGGTTTGTGTCTTCGCGTGGATCATTTTTAAGTGAGCTTTTAAAATCCCCAGAATGTGCACCCCTGGTGTGGGAATTTTAAGGGGGCTCTTTAAGGTAGCCCCCGTGCTATCCGATTGTGTGGTCATGGGCTCCAGACGCCGCTGTGCAAAAATTAAGCATGTGGCCACGTGGGCCCTCACGTTTCTTTCGAGCGGATTCACATTTAAATTTTGCTGGGATGGAAAAAGCATTTGTAAGGCCTGGTGGACACATTATATTAACCCGAGGAGGAAGGCCATTCAGCCTCTCCCTAAGTTTATCAGACAGCCAAAAGTGTGGCTTTGAAGACAAACTTTCGGAAAGTGATGGTTTACATATTTGTAAGGAAATGGCAGAAGACTGTCGCTGTGTCGCTTGGTGAATGAATGCAGTTTTCAAAAAGGGAATTTAAGTCGGACACACAGGCATTGTGACCATTTCCAAAACACATTTCCAGCAAACGAGACAGGGACTCTGCGTGCACATGTCACTTTTTTAGTGGAAAATTACAGCTCTCCGCACAATTCCACAGCAGGATTCCTGTTCCAGAGTAGATTTTATCTGCAAATCACAATTATTTTCCTCATGCTCTGTTTTAATTGGTGACCCCACTGCGACACTGTGCTATTCATAAATGTATTACAGGCAGGAAATCATTAACTTATTTCATATGGCGTGAGTGGGGGGCTATTGACATAATACTACTATCCAAGCATTTTTGCCTCTTACTGAAAGACACTTCTATCAGGCAACACAATGCCAGGCGTCCCCTCTTCACCAGGCTCTCTCTGTTTGAGCTTTGTGGCAGCTTTTGAATGATTGAAATCCACTGTTAATACCACACATAAGTGCTGGGAGGCTTTTCCGGGGGACTAAAGAGAACAGATTTATGACACCCAACAAGTAAAACAAAGGGACCAGATGTCATAGTAAATGCTGGAAAGAGAGTGAGAGGGCAGGGGGAAAACAGGAGAAACAAATCTGCCACGGGTTAAAAAAAAACAGGAGGAGGAGGGGGCGTAAATGGCCGAGAGACGCCAGCAGAAATGTTATCTATCGGAGTCGTGGTGGCACGGGAGCGTTACTAGACTGGCGATACGCGCCGGATTAGGCCTCCCCTCCCAGCTTATGACCTCGCAGAGAGTTGGAGAATCAGACAGTTTGCACAGATGGTGACCACCCTCGGTCAACATTCAAATAAAAAGCGGAATGAGCCATCCTTTCTGCGCGCCGCTTCCCCCGCCGACCCTTGATGAATGCACGCAGACAGAGGTAAAAGGTTGGGGTGTAAAAGTGTTTAAGTAGGCAGAAGTTGTAAAGGGGGGAAGAGAGAGAATCTCTATTCACTGCTTGTGCAATCCTTTCTGCCTTGTTGAACTTTATTAAATTCTGTCGTCCTCTCCTTCCCGTCTGGCCCCCTTTGTTAGCCACTTCTCATGCGTGCCTCACTGATTTCTGGGTTTGTGGGGCTGAGTGGGTGGAAAGAATGTGATGGCCAAAAAAAAAAAAAAAAAAAAAATCACTTCTAATTCATTTTGTTTGTAAATATATATTGTTTCATATTTAAAAAATGACTTGATTTTCCAGTTTGAAAAAGTTGCTCTCTGGTCCCCAAGGCCACTGGAAGGGGCCTATAAATTCCCTCTGATGCTCAGTGTTAGAGAATTCATCAGTGCTGCCTACCGAACTAAACTGCAAGTCATACTCAGTAATCCTGACACAGGGGTCATTAAAAGGTGGCTTTTGACAAATAATTGTATTTTTCTGTAAAATGAAAAAGTGTTTCATTAGTGTCATTACTCAATCTCCTCGGCATTCATACTCCACCTCCAACAGGGTCCGGTGGTGCCGGGAATCGACTGGACGTGTTGATGGATATGATTTCTGCTCATGGTGGAAATGAATGTGTTTCCTACTCACTTGAACTCAGTTAAAGAATTTATACCTGTGTTTGTGTTTAATGAGCTCTTTGTGGAGGGGCGCGGGGCCCTAAATCACATCGATAGACTGCCTGTTGCACAGAATGGCTATGAACGCAGGACTAATGGTTATGAAAGGCGAATCGATGATGGGGAGGGAGAGGTTAAGGAAGGGTGAGTAGGGGCCTTTCTTTCGTCTGTGGCGACGTTGACATGCCGCTCCGCTTCTCCACAGATGACCTGATTGACACTCATCTTCCATCCAGTGAACTTTAATCTATGCCTCCGTGTCTCGCAGAAAAATAAATGAATAAATAAATTAAACCATTAAAAACCCATTCAGTTGCTTTTACAACGGCACATGTGTACGCCGGGACCACTGAATACACTGACTTAAACAAAAAAAAAAAAAAAAAATAGATCTGATAGATGGATCCGTCCATCAGATGAGCTGCAGAAGGTGTTTATATGTCAATTCGCCCGTAGATAAAGGGGGGTGTAATAAAAAAAAATGAGAATGAAAAAGTCTTTTTCCAAAACAAGCCCATTCTTTAAGTGACATTCATTCTCAGAGGAAGTGGCAGACACTCTCCTGGTGTCGGGCAAACAAACAAACAGAGGAACGAGCCAAGGAGCAATACCTGACCTTTGTTCAAAGGGGCGATCTAATCTGTTTCCACTTTTCTTAATTAGAAAAGCTGCGAGATTTTCTCAATGCGCACAGTGTTAATGGGAAACAGCTCGCAGGTGCTAATTAAAACAAAAAACTGCTTATTTATTTATTTAAGCCGCATATTTCATTTTTTATATGCCCCAGAGAGGTGCTAATTTATAGGCCTCAACCTGTGAAAGCGAAAGACCATGCACACTGTATATCTACACTGTAAGTCGGACATTTTAAAACTAAATAGTTGCAAACAGCTGCTGTGCACCCTAGGAGATATTATGTTGTGCATATTAATGATGTGTGTTTGCAGTTTGCACTAATAGTGGACCCAATCCACTAAAATATTACAGAAATACCTATATATTGGATATAATAACTATTTTTTGTGCATAACATTTATGGTACACTCAGCACCCGAATAAGGTCACAAAGGGTTAAACACTGTCTCCACAACAAAGCTTAATTGTTCTATTAAACAGTAAATAATGGGGTCTGCTTTTTGTCAAACCATAGAGTTAAAAAAATGACACTCCATGTCTTCTCTCCCACTCGGGGCCATAGCCGGGTAAGAGCTGTGATTATCCACTGCTTTACAGCGTTCACTCCTGTGCCGTGTCTGCCCTTGAGGTGGCAACAATAAGGAATCATTTCCTCTTTCTCTTCATATTGTGCCTGGTAACCACCACAAAGCGCTGGTAACGCTGCACGGCGTCTGATGCTGGGTGGAACGTCACCCGCGGCTCCGCCGCTGCGGCATCGAAGCTCTCAGGACACGATGGGAACCTGAATCGGCACTTTTTGCCAGTCGGTGTCCAGTAGGTTTGCATTAAATCTTTTTTCGGACTGCTTTTTATTCATCCTCGGGACAGCATGTATCAGGAATGAAGCATTATCATGCTTCATTTATTTACTACGGTATGATAATATAGGAAAACCCACTTGGCTCGCACCAAGGAATTTTTTTTTTGCTTGTCACACCATGTTGACATGTACAAAATATTCTTATAAACCACATTACATTTAATAAAGACATATTTTCTCAGGTACCAGAGTTTTATTTCCTTCACCTTTCTGCACTGTTTGCTGGTACCATAATGTGGTGCTTGCAAGGCCTCTATTCATGAACGTATCCACCTAGCCAACCTATTCAATCAATGAAACACCAACAACAACACATGTGAACTTGACCGTGGGAGGGAAGATACGAGGCGGCTGACTCCTGTTTCATCTCTTACACTGTGACAGGCCTCTCCTTTTCCCCCTCTCTCTGTCTTTCCTCACCACACAACAGCCACCAGTGCTGTTACGCATGACCTAAAGATGCAGAAGCTAATGACGCCAGCCCCTTGCCATGCACTCTTCCCCACATTAAAGGCTTCTTGTATGGGCAGTGTGTGGTCCGTCTCTCAGGGACGGCAGAGGATGAAGGAAATAAATTAGCTTTCTTGACCTTGGACCAAGTTTTCTTTTTTCTCTCCCTCTCCTCCTCCTCCTCTTTTCCTTGTGCACTTCAAAGGTCAGGAGTATGACAAAACTGCTCTGTTGTCCCTCACAACCAATGGCTATTCAAATGAGCAGACCACACAGCTCAGTACATTACGTTAAATGACAGAAAATAATGAAAATAAATAAATAAAACCGTAACTTTCTGACATTGCTGTTGCATTTGATTCATCATTTTAAATAGGTGATCTAATGAAATTTGGAAAAAAGGTGCCAGCAGCACTGTGCTTTCTCAGGACTTTACTTGAAGGTACCTCCGCATGATTAGAAAGACTACTGTGTCAAGTCCAGCAAAATAAAAACCTCTTTTTCTAAAAGTAAAATGTAAAGATGTGAACTAAACCGTAATGAATACAAGGAAATGCAATGTACTGAATGTAGACTGGCACTTCCAGGCGTTGTTTAGATGTTCCAGACATCTTGAGTTGGATGTTAATGCATTACAGTTTACATTAAAACGCTGCAGCTTTTCTTATAGCTTACAACCTACCCCCAATCTCCATTTCTTCACCTCTACTATTACCCTACTGGACTTTTATACTACAACTCTAGTCTTGCGCTTTATTTATTTAAAATCAATAAAACACAATGCACTCATTTTCTTTAACATTGCGGCTCTTCTGTTGTAAAACGTGAAAAGAGCTCATCCGGCGATGGCTATCGGATTTGTTTTAACACTGACAGAAAATCTAATTTTCATAATGCACACAGAGACTCTCCTTGTGTGTGAAGCCAGCCAGCTGAAAGAAACGCTGAAAGCTGTACTGTAGCAATTCTCATGGAGCCCATTGATTAACACGCTCTTGTCTTTTATAAGATGAAATATTGATAAAGTTCCATGTAGCACGCAGGATTGGATGCAGCATGTCAATAATACATGTGCTGAGGAGCCATGCGAGGTGGGGAAAAAAGAATTTGACAGAAGCCTTTGACATTTCCCTGTCCGGGTTATTTAATGAACAATAGGCAACAAAAAAAATGAAAGAAAAAAGAAAGAAAAACAGACACACTCATAAGCACCCGTGACTTAACGCATTGAAAATGAGCATTAACGTGTGTACAGCCATCTGCAGAATATATGACAGGATCCGGGAAAAACCTCCAGTGAGCAATGAGTCATTTTATTGAATTAGCACGTGCCGACCTGTTTACTAAACCGGAGCGTAATGAACATGTTCGGCTGCAACTCCACCGCATCGAATATGATTACAGTTCATATGGTCCATAGGGAAGCTGTACGATACCCAAAAACAATGCTGGACTGAGTTGAAAATGTTGCAGGAGAAAAAGAAAAACGTGTTTTGTCAATGGTGTTGTCGCTGACTATTTTTGTCATAATCATACGTTTGGAGGATTTTGGGTTAACCAAGCCATTGACATAACTTCCAGGAAACAGTCTTAATTCCTCCTCACATGCTAAATGGCTTTTCTTCTCTCTGATTACTCATGTAATTGAGCCATTACTGGGATCATTTTGACTCAAAAACATACAGTACAGTAAAGCGAATAAGTGGTGGGCTTCATCCAAACAAGGGCAAGATGTGTGAGCTGCAGTCAGCGAGCTTCCGTGACTAAACGGTGATCAAAACTGGAGGTATGCCGAAGAAATGATGAGTTATAGCTGTGCTCTGCTTACTTTTCCCCCGCCGAGGCCACTTCCTGTGAGAAAAGCCCGGCTGCTGCAGAAAATAATCCCTAAGCCTTATAACAATAAGAAAAGGGATTATTGTTTAAAAAGATGGGATGGAATGACCGGATGAATAATGTATTCAGAACCCCTTGTGCTAATCACTGAGAGCAGTAGGTATCATTTGAGCCTTGAGTGCATCGGGCACAAAGGTCGCCCTGTGCTCCGGTGCTGTGAGATCACATGGGCACTGGGCCCTGACATCAGGCAGCAGGAAGTGAAAGTCACTCCAGATCCTGTGCACTCACAACACGCAGTCACAACACGGAGCTTAAAAAAAAAAAAAAAAAACTTCCACGCAGCCCTGCCATGCGACTGCACTTGGCCAAAATCGAATGTATACCGCAGTCAGCAAAAAATTCATTTACAGGCACCTAACAATGAGCCACAGCATTAAAACCACTTCAAAAGATGCACCAAAGCATTTGCAGCAGATAGTTTTACTGCTGGACGAGGTGAGGTGGAGCCTTGGCTTAATCCTAAAAAGCGAAGTGATCTAAACAATGAGCCACAGCATTAAAACCACTTCCAACACAATCACTTGGGGGCCAAGTCAAAGTCTTAAACTCCTGGTTTGTTATTCTGAACTCACGTTCCTCCAGTAACCATTTGCACCATTTTACATGATGAGATTTAATACTTGGTCGGCAGGAATTCTGGCACTTTCTATTGTGACTAGCACCTTATCCCGCAGTAACTCCTCTGTGGAATCAGAACGAATAGGCGAACATTCAACATCCATGTGCCTTGGGTGCCAGTGACACTGTAGCTGATTCACTGGCAGATTTCCTTTTTAACCTAGTAGGCACGTCACAGAGCATCCTGGCATGTTGGATGTTCTGAACCAGGCATGTCAGAGTCCCTCAGATCCACACTCTTGGCCCTGTTCCTTCCTTGCAATTTCTAGAACTGACTCACTTGCTGCGAAATATATCATTGCATCAATCACCATCACCATCACCCGTAAGTGATCTTAATGTTGTGGTTGGGTGGCGTATACATTTGGACGCACACTGATCAAACACAAGATTCAAGATTGGTTTATTGTCAGAAGAACAGTATACACAGTGTACCGTCTATTGAAATACTGTTTCAATAGGGTGGTGGTAGTTATTACTTAATTATTACTGATATTACTTAATTCAGTCAGGTCTGTAGCATTTCCCTACAGTGGCAAACATATGCGGAGCCTGAGATTAGGGAAGATCTCTGATTGCGCCAGTTGAGAGTCAACCCAACAGAGATCTGTTGACGAAGCAGCACAGCCACTCACCTACAGTGGGACGTGCCCTGAAGCCAGTGCACCAGCCCCGGGACTGTGTAATTCAAACATGGTGACCTCCCATCACCCTGGTGTCCTGGTTTAAACCCTGCGTGCCTAAGATGAGCTGTGAAAAACACATTAAAAGCTCATATATAGCAGCAGTCATCAAGTTAAACAACAAGGACATGCTGTGCTGAATCTCGCAGACCTCTGCCACTCGGCCCAAAAAAGTCATTGGGGTTTAGTGTGTGCAAATCCAGATGCAGCACACTTCCTCATGTTTCAGTGTAAAAACTGTACTACTACAGAATTAGACTGGTACATTCAGGAAATCCACCCTTGAAAAGAAATATAATTGTCATTTCATGCATCTAAAATATATGTATATGTAGAGAGAACTTTCATTTCAGAAAAAACAAAAAAAAAAGTAAAAAATTATGTTAAATGCAACATATGCTGGAAATACGTGTTTGTATGTGTTCACATGCACATATTACAGATGATGTACCTATATGGATGGTTTTAACAATTTTTCTATTTTTATTATTTTACTGAAGTGTTAGAAAAATGTGAAATGCCCAAAATTTCATTACAGGTAACAATGTTGCATTGTTATCAAATGTATCACACTATAGCGATGCTTAGGCCTGATAATCTCATTTGCTTTATTCCTATATGTACTGATGCACGTTTATTAAACAATTCCTGAAACTTTTATTAGAAATGCATTTTTCGCCCACTTCATCGTATCCGCCTAGCAGCCTATAGGTGTACAGTACAGGTGTATAGTTACAGTTACTTTATCAAACATTAACCGTTCAACTCACCCATATACCAATGGTCAGTTATTATAAAGGGATGATTCTCTCAACTGAGCACTGACAGTGGGATGAGACGTTTAACAGTACACCACACTGATGAAGAGCCAGAAGAAATCAACTCTACATCAGCATATCAAGGCTAGAGTCTCAGAAATTCACCAAAACCTGGTGGTCCTAAAAAAAAAATGGCCAGTGAACTTATTCATGAAATGTCACACACATGATCTCCACATTAACAGGCACCGTGTAAGTCGTTAAAAGTCTGAGGAGGTAAACTTGTGTTTCGGTGCTGTGATGAATGCCTGCATGAGCACATTCACATAAGCTTTTGTAACGCGATCTGGAGAGTGTTTTTGTAGCTTTACATTAGGGGCCGTGCATCTTTTCTTTCACTCGATTGAGAACAGCCTTGGCGGTGCCTTAGGAATAGCACACATTAAGTTATACGCTTTCCCCCGCCCCTGAATTTTATTTATTTATTTGTTTGGTGACACCAGGGTCGCTTTAAAGAGAAAAGTCTGAAGAGGACTAGAACAAGATGAGCGGGTGGGAAAATAAAATAAAAGGGAAGATCATTTTTGAACAGTGAAGCACTAGCGATTAAAAATAAAGCCTCACACTGAGATAGTTGCTCTAAATGAATTACCTGGAGATTGCATGTTGCGCAGCATTTGCAGGGGTATTCAATTTTAATTAGTGTTTTGGAGACATCTTTTATCAGACTGTCACTAACCTTTTCTGTTTCAGCTGAGATATGCTCTCTCTCTCTCTCTCTCTATCGCTCGCCCCCTCCCTCCCCTTTTCTCCATGTCTCTCCTACCTCTATTCCTTCCCTTTCTTTTCATCTCACCCAAGTTAGCACTTATTCTGCGAGTGAATTCTAATGCATATCTGCAAACTGAAAGTCGTTGTTACAAAAATTACTGGACAAACAACCTAAAACACACACATGCACTCATGCCATGGAACGAATGGACTAAAACGATAGCATAAATGCATTACTTACTGCATGCTTTTAATCATGAATGAATTCTCTGCAGCCGCAAATAAATAATCAAGCCGTTATTTATTTGAAAAAAACAGTAAAATGTCTCCACAAGGTTGCAATATACGTGCTTTGTAGGGCACTTTGCTGACAAAAAATGTTACTAAGACAGAAACACACACACACACACACACACACACACACATACAAAAAAAAAGAGAAGAATACGGCAGGCTGTGAATGAAGCCATGCTCATTATTTCTTCTGTGGCGAAATTATAATAATTATTTTTTCTCAAGGAAACCTGCAAACACACACACACTCAAACAAATTTAAGATTAAAACGTTTCCATGTTCTTTTCAACCCTCCGAGGCTAAAACAGAATAGCTCCTAAAGAAGTAAATAGCATTTTGACATCTGTAGCTTTTAAAGCCCTTGAAAAGTAAAGTAAAAAAAAAAAAAAAAAATATATATATATTATTATTTTTTTCCCCAAATGAAAGACTCGTTTACAAGGCGAACTTTAGCAATCCGCATGCAAGTAATTGACAGCGTAAAACAATGTTTGTGGCTACATAATAAGAAGCAGGTAGCTGGCGGCTGAAGGCGTAATGTACGGGGGGCTGGAATCGCAGCCGTCTCCGTTCCCCTGTGCATTGAGGCTTGCCCGTCTTCTCTCCCCTCTCTGCTGGCCCTTCCATTATTAGTCACCTTGTTTATTGGCTGGAGCAGCCGTGGCGTACTGGACGTCATCGGGAACTACAAACGACAGGATGCAATAAGCTGGAGAATAGCAGCAATCTGAGGAAAGTTCTCCAGTCATTGGCGCTCCCTAACTCCCTGTCTTCTTATCCTGGGCAGAAACTAAAAAAATCAATAGGGGCTCACAGGGCTTGATAAAAGTGCAGGCCGGGGAGAGGGGCCGCGCTGGATATAGTGAATTAAAGTGATCAAAATTTTCCAGTCGACTCAGCCCACATGAACTAACAGCCCTGTCTCCGCAACTGCCTGTCATCTTGTTCTTGATGCTGTCTCTTCCCCTCCTTCCCCACCCCCAGCCGCCATCCCGCTTTCTTTCAACCGCTCCTCACCGTCTTTACTATTATCCAGTGTGGCTAATGAATTTTTTTTTTCTGCTTTTATGATCCCAACCCCCCAAAACGTCTGTAAGGTTAACACCAATCCCTCCGCTGGAGCATCGTTCCCATCCGGCCGCGATATTCCTGGAATTAGCGTTGGATTCCGGCTGTAAATCATTACCTTGTCATGGAACCGACACCGTTTCGGCCGCGGGCGTTTACGGAGGCATAAACGTCTTGTTAGAGCCGGGCACGTCCGCGGACCACGTCAGAACTGTGAGTGCTGCCAAGTTTTACCATGACAATGCACACGGATCGCCATTTCCTGAAGGACCCTGGGAGGTTGTCATTTCTGGTTTCTCAATGGAGAAAAAAATATACCTAAATATACCTAAATAAATATATATTATGCATTGGCCGGTTCCCATTACGCTGTTGTGATATTGACAAGTGTCGTATGGAATTGCTGTTGGCCAATCAGGTACGTCTGAAGACACTCAATTACAGCAATGTGGGGGTCAGCAGATGCATCTGCCCAGGATGCACGAGCCATGCCAGGTCGCTTGGCATGCAGTCCGGCTATCAGTTAGTGCGGATTATCAGGGATTGGGCAGTTAGCTGAGTTCCTCGGAAAGCCGAGCGCTACATGCCGCTACATCCCGTCCATGAGCCCCGTGCGCTCTCGGCATGTACAGGTGGCCTCGGCCGCGATCTGTTACAGGACGAGGAAAACACTGAAAACCTTGTTTCAGCTGCTAATGCGCTTAGCAAAGCGAATTGCGATACGGGGCTTTTTTTCCGAGATGGAGACTTCATCCGCTAATGATGGATCGCACACCCCGGGCATGTTGGTGACTGGCTACCGAGGGGGGAGCACGCAGCGGCCTCCCCTCTGTGGAAAGGTGGGAGGTCGCACTGGAGGAAACAGATCGGCGGCATGCACCAGCCATGAACTGACAGCCGGCTGACCCTCAAGAGGTCAGACGGCAGACAGCTTTGAGACGCTTAAGCCCAGGCTGGCTCCCCCCGCCTCGCCTCCTCCGCTCCACTTAGCCTCCCCCCCACCCCAACCAGAGCCCTCCCGGGGATCGGCAGGTTTCTCTCCTCCAGGTATTTGATAGGAAATGTGGATTCTGATTTCACTGGATTTCTTTTTGAGAAAACCGTTCATAGTGAGTCAGGGACGTCACTGCACACATTACACTGCATCGTCTGTGAGAAGACTGTGGCTTGAAATGCTTGATTTCTTGACAGTGCACTTTCAATGTCTGAAAAAAACAAGAAAAGTTCCACTTTTTAAGTCTGTTTGGTAATAATAGTTAAGTAACATAAAAAAAATAAAACAGAAATAAAACAAGTGCATCTTTTTGAACGAACGAACAAATGAATTAAATAATTAATCAATTAAAGTATTTTCTAATGAATTATCACAGCTAATTCATTAGAAACTTTTCACATCAGTAATCTTTTCACATCAGTAATTACTGATTAGCCATAATGGTCCAGCATTTAAGCCAATATTCAAGGAGATGATCTGAGACAAATGTTGTCTTTCTGGGACTTGCAGCAGGCATGCAACTTCTCTATGCAGGGTAGTCAAATGCTGTTCTATATATATCCGTTTAAATCCTTTTATTAAGAAAAAGGATTGCAAATGCATATTCCAGGCAATCCAATTGAATAACAGTTGGTAGTCGTATGTTTAAGTAGTGATTTAACTGTTAAAACCATAAGAAAAGATTACAGCCTTCTGCAAACTGTGCAAGCCAGTCTCTTTGAATACTATAACGAAATGTGGTGCACTGAAACAATGTATACTTTTCAAACATATTTTAATTAATTAATATTTTAATGTGCAGAGCAATGCAATTTATGCAATTTATAACATTTGTAGTTTGTAACATTTAAGTAACTTATGTTTTATGCAACATTGATGTGGCTTTCTTGTTCCTTTTTATGTCTAAATGTCCTTCTTGATTTTTACACAACATTAGTAAATGCTTGTGATTAACAATTGCTCAGATCATGCACAACCACTTGTTATATATTGGCTTATTAAACCCTTATACAGAAAATAAAATGCTAAAATTAGGAGCATACTGCCTGTCCTAACAGCCTCACTGATGCATAAACACTTGACTCAACCCGCATTGGAGAAGGTGGCTGTTAATCCCACCCCTTTTCCCAGTATCCTTACGGGCTGTGCAGATGACAGGTATGAGGCATGGGCCTTAGAGCGCAAACAGGACTCGCGTTCTTTTTATCAACTTATTTATTCCCCTCTGTTTTTTATCAGAGATAATATTTTTCCCCCTGTTAGAAGACTCTCAAATCCGACTGGGTAGTAATTAAAATCTAAATGCTAAATATTGATTGATACGTTATCAGTGCATAGCAGTTGGTCGCTGGGCTATTGATCCAAGGCGTGATTTATTATCATATTTAAGAAAAATCATTTTGTGTGATTACACAAGGTAATGGACTTTTAGAGAGGGTTGTAATTCTTTTTTTTTTGGGGGGGGGGGGTCAGGGCCGTTGTGTGACGGACCAGACCCTGGCCGAGCCCCTACTGCTCTCGCCTTGTGAAGAGGGGTGATACACTAAGCTTCTAATAAGCAAAAGATCCTGGCGGTGTCATCGGGAATAATGGCTGTTGGGATTACCTCTTTAATCACAACAGAGATTAGCAGATGATATGAGAGCAGTTATTTAGCAAACATCTTGCACTCATCAAATCAATAAGTTGATTTGTAATCAGTCTGTCGCTTTGGCAAAAGGGGAGCTGGGGCTGTTCCCGGCGAGGGATCCTGGCAATCAGAGACTACTCTGCAGCAATTAAACCAAATAGGTGCTCTTTCCTCTGGCTGCTGGCTCCTCTCCAGAAGCACAAACCATTCGGGAACATGCCACGCGGACGCAGCTGCGCTTCCCACAGACCAAACATGGAAAGACCAATATTTGCTCTTCATATCCATAAATGTTTACTTCTGGCATATTTTAGGTATGTCTTGTTTATACATTTTCCATGTGCTGATGTCTTAATGCCTTTTGTCAGTATTTCAAATAACATTAACCATATCACACTAACATACCTTTACATGAATTAAACTATTAACTATGAACAGTTGACATGAGTAAACAGTTTATCGCCGCAACAGTGTTTCTAAGACACAAGCACGCAGGCACACACACACTCACACACACACACTCACACACACTCACACACACACACCAAACTGCCCGCATCCGGCAAAGCTAGGCACGTCTACAGCTGGAGGCTCGGGCTTCGCGACGCGCCGCATCCAACAAGTTGAGGAACGTGAGCAGAAAAAGGCACCATCGCCCCACCCTGCCCCCCACCAGAGACTCCATTTTCTCATTTTAAAAAGCCTTTTGATTCGTACACTCTGCATCCTTTTAATTGTTGCGCGCTCTTTATCATGCTAATCCCAGGCTTTTTTTTTTTTTTTTCTCGGGGCAAACAGAACACAGCATCTTGTCTGCAGTTCTTTTTGTTTTTGATGTATTTTTTTTTGGTTTTGTTTTGTTACACGGTGCAGACATTGATTCAGGCAGATTTAAATAGATATTTGCAAAAATTTCCATATTAAAAACCCTCTTTTTGTGGCGGTACTGTTGCTCCGTGTGAGAAGTCTGAATACTCCTTTTCTCTTTTGTATAAAAAATAATTCAAAATAATTATGTCTCATGCTTTGACAGGGTACGTCTATTCTTTCTTTATGTTACACATACAAAATGTGTATATATTATAGGAATGTTAATCCACTCAGGACCAACAATTTAAATACTTATACTTATAATACATAAAACGTTCATAAAAAAAGAACATTTAAAATATGATCATAGTATTTTAAACTTTTAACATAACTAAATACTACACACATACTATACTACATTCTAAATACTATGATGTTACATCGCCAAATGCATTAGGTCCCTTTGAAATTTTGAAAGGACTGAGCACACAGACTAAGAATATTCACTACTAGGCATAGTTAAGCAGCGGTACGGTGTACATATATGCACTTACCCAGATTAAGCAAGGCCAATGGTGCCAAAACAATGACAGTATGCGGTAACCGATGCTGGTTAAAAATTCAGAGGCCTCTCCTGTACACAGCGGTGTGCTCCACATATCGCTGGTTCATGGTGCAAACTGCATTCATTAAGTGCTGCTCCCAAGTACAACTCTCAATCACAGCTCAAAAATAATAAAAAAAACAGTGGTGGCCTAGCGGTTAAGGAAGTGGCCCCATAATCAGAAGGTTGTCGGTTCGAATCCCAATCTGCCAAGGTGCCACTGAGGTGCCACTGAGCAAAGCACCATCCCCACACACTGCTCCCCGGGCGCCTGTCATGGCTGCCCACTGCTCACCAAGGGTGATGGTCCATCTGACCTCTACAAGAAATACAAAATGCAGCAGCACGTCTCCTACACATCCCCTGTGCTACGTTCCCTCCACTGGCTCCCAGTAGCTGCCCCCCCGCATCAGATTCAAAATACTGATGCTGGCCTACAAAGCCAACATGGAGTAGCACCATCCTACCTCACAGCCCTTACAACACTGCACTGCACCTCGTATACACCAAGCCTCCAGTACTGCTCGCCTGGGCCCTCCATCTCTGAAGGTAAAAGACTCCTTTCCGTCTTCCCCTGGAGGTAAAAACAGCTCAGTCACTGAGCATTTTCAAACAGCAGCTCAAGACCTTCCTCTTTAGAGAATATTTACATTAACTTGCAACCTTCTTATTGTCTGATTCATGTATTGAAACTACAACAGAGTGAATAAAAGATTGTATTCATAATTGGGGGTCCTAGTGAACTAGAACTGATCACTTCATTGATTGTAACATGGAAGCACGTTGTAAGTCACTCTGGATAAGGGTGTCTCCCAAATGCCGTAAATGTAAATGTAAATTATGGGTTAAAAACTCTAATACACTCCAGCACTTTCACTTTCAATCACTTCTGGACTCAATCCCCCCAGAATCCTTGCACAAACTTTTTTTTGTTTTTTTACTTTTCACATTTTACTTAAACTTCACTCATTTGCACACCTTCACCCTACCTGTTACACATATTTTATGTTTCTTGTTAAACATAAAAGTGTAATATTTGAAATATTGCAACCATATCATACCGTGTATGACTACATTCAAATTTGAATTTAAAAGCAGAGGACACATTTCGTTGTGTGCACCGTGTGCTCACTCACAGACGCATGCACACAAATACACACAGAAATCCATGCCTGTTCTCATGCTGAAGCAGTGTCACTTGATGAGTGCTTAATATGTTTCCAAGGTCAGGCCTGACAAGGAATTCCAATGAGCTTAAGTGTTATCAGTGCGGCTTGTGGTATTTTCTGCCCGTTATTCTCAGAAATGGCACTACAGATGTCGCTGACCAGCTTTCCATGCAGAAATAAAACATTGATGGAAACACCATACTCTTACAGGCAGCCTGTCTCCATTCCCCAAACACACACACACACACACACACACACATACAACCACACACATCCACATGCAAAAAGCAGAACAAGTCATTTGCAGCGGAACAATCGGGTTTTGCTTGCAGTAATGCTGATGATGACGATGTGGTGTTAATCTGAGAAGTCCGCTCTGGCTTCTCAGTCCCGGTGCAGTCACCTGACCGAGCGACTCTCCCCTCCCCACAAACCCCCCCCCCCCCACACACACACACACACACACCTATCCCCTAGCACGTCACTCTCCTTCTCCGTACCGACGGCTGCTTTCACAGATCAGTTATTTTGGCCGATGTCTGCAGCTGGCCGCTTTGTAGCAGTGCATGGGTGTCGATCTCAATATGCCGTTTCCTGTTTTCCGTCTGCCGCAGTTACTCACAAACATGGCATCTTCCTTTTTCCCTGCTCCACCCAAAAAACATGACGACCTAACACATTCCTTTAAAACGTGCATCTCCTCTAATAGCATCACATATACGTTCCGGTAATATGTGTGGTGTGTACATCTCCAGCAGCACAGAGTGTCCAAGAACAGTATTTGGATCTCTGTGTGAGCGCTGAGTGTGTGTGTGTGTGTGTGTGTGTGTGTGTGTGTGTGAGTACAAAATATTCTACATCATTCATTTATTATTACGTCTTAATTAAGCAGACACTCTGATTTCTGAATTGAAAGGTGCAATAATAATAATGGTATGGCAATAAAAAAAAAAAAAACTGCTTTCTTATTTTCAGTTAAATAAATACAATACCATGGATTGAGATAAAAGAATTATAAATTATAAAATGTTATAATAATACTCTAATAATAATGGTTGTAAGACTTGGGTGTATAATGATAAATATTATCATACATAATTTGAGAATTTATGGTCTTGGAATGTGGGTAATATGTCTGACTAAATATTCCCAGTTAAAGACGGTCAACAGTAGCACTAAGTGTGTGTGTGTGTGTGTGTGTGTGTGTGTTGCTTGATGGAGGGCAGCTGACGACTGCTGTGATTTGTGAAGGTCCAGGATTACTGCAGACAGCAGCTGTGTGAGCGCTGACATCAGATCATGGTGGTTTCAGACATCATTCAGCACCAATTACCAGCCGGTCAAAAATATTTTTTTATTCGTCATTACGACTACACAGAAGCAAAATGTAAGGGTTTGGATGCTTAGTGTAACTAATATAAAACTGTCTTCGTGGCCTCCCTGGAGCACTTATGTGATTTGCATCAGTGAGCCCTTTTCTGTGGCGTGTAAATGGCACTGAAAAAACACGGGTATGCAGCTCTGCCTTCAAGGGCCTTGATCTGAGGAATACTAGACTACTTTGGGATTATTCCGTTTGAAATCAGACATATTCGGCTTTTCAGGGACGGATGGCCATCCTGCTTTCTGCTCAGATTCGAATCACCGCCCAGCTGCTGAATCCAATTGGTCAACTCAATTTGATTCAGTTATGTTTGACGTGTCCAGGCCGAACACATTTCTTCTGAATCCCGAATCCTTTCAAAAAGGACGTAAAAAATGTCTTGACATTTCATTGGGCTGTTGCAAGCCTACTGGGCCATCTTTTCATGCTCAGAATGGAAAAAAGCAAGGTTTTTATGCTGATGTAAGTACACTCAAATTAAATTAAAGAGTGATGAAAGGAAAAACAAACACCCCTTACGAAGTATCACAGGCAGTTGCCACTTAGTTGAGCCCCAGCTACAAGATTCATCACTTATGCATGCGCTTCTCCATTACAACCCTGACAACAGGTGTGTGTGTGTGTGTGTGTGTGTATGGAATAGAGAGAGAGACAGAGAGAGATGGGGAGGGAGACAGACAGTGCAAATGCTCCAATATCTTGGACAAGAAGATACACAGGATGACTGTGTCCACACTGTAGACTGTGGTGATGATATATGTTGAAACGAAATCCACTGCATGCCTTCTCGCTCCCTCCCTCGCCGGCTGAACACGTGATGACGACTGGCAATCAAGTCATGAATGCGAAACTCAACGAAATGTACAGCAATCCCGCATGGGGTACGAAACCGTGCATATCTACTGTGCATTACCCATCACTTGTCCATGCAGTTTAAGCTGTGTTCATGATCCTCTTGCTTATTATCTTTCTTTATTGCACTGTGGGATGAATTGGCATGGTGTATATGATTGGCTGTCGCTCTATTCTTGACTGTGCGACAGCACTCGTGCACTTTATTCTCCGAACATTTGCTCTCGCTGTATCGTGCTGCATTTTCTCTGTGTGTGTGTGTGTGAGTGCATTTTATTCCACTCACTGTTAAACTTGCTCCAGACCCCGAATTAAAGTCGATCAAAGGTTCACGTCGGCGTGCGGCTCAGATCGAACCGAACGGAAGTGCGCGTGCGGATTGGCGTCGTGACGTCACGTCACGTCGGAGCGACGCAGGCAGGCGTTGGAAGGGGCCAGCGCATAGTTTAAGAAACAGTGTCGCGTGTTAATTGTAAAGAGTGAGTAGCAGAATAAAAGCACGGCGGCGATACGTGTGTCCCCTCGAGGGTCCGCTTGGATGCGTTTGCATGTCATGAGGCCTTTTTTCACCCTTGCGGCATTACAGCACGACACTGTCACAAGCCCTGTTATTACGCTATGACGCGGTGCAATCTCTTTAAGTCCCCGACCATCAACAAGTCTCGTCTGGGCTATTTTAGGTCAAGCGTGGAGACGCGCCATTTGCATCTGGCCGTGAGGGCGACCGTACCTGCGGTCACGTGGTCAGGCAGTAATGGCCTCCTGCGACACTTCTCCATCAGCGCGGGGAGCAGAAGGCACTAAAAAGAAAAGAACAAAAGAAACAGAGAGAGGAGACAAAAGTTAAAACGATTTAAAAAAAAAAAAAAAAAAAGCCTGACGGAGGAGGAGGAAGAGGAAACTCGACCCCACCTCCCCCGGTCCAAAACCAGGAGTGACCTCACCCACCGAAACCGATGCTACTCTTATATACTATTCAAATACTACTCAATTATCCACATGTAGAAAATCGCTTCACAAAAAAAATCATATCTAATTTATAAATATACCTACATAGAAATAGCACCGTCCATTTACAGGAGTAGCTATAAACCCACGTTGTATTTGATTATTGTTGTATTTATTATGTTTTAATTATGCAATATTCCGACATCAACTGCGAGGATCCGCGTGACGTAACAGGGGGCGGGGCCACCGGGCGAATTTGTTAATCCGGTTGGCGATTCGGAAGGAAAAATGTCCGAAGACGCTGTTCCCTGCCGTGAAAAAGGAACGGGACGTGGCAGCTTTAATTCAATTAAGCGCGTCTTCCCCGTAAGTCTCTCTCGCGCCCCTTTTAAGAGCTCCACGCCCCTTGAAAAGGAAGGGAACGAAAGATAAGGTCTATGTGGGATTAAAAGACCTCTCGCTTTTATTTCTCCTCCTTTCCTTTCCATTCCTTCCATCATCGGCGCGCCTCAGATTAGAAAGCAGATTGTGCGAAGCCCCTCTCCGGAGGAGAGGAGCAGATCTTCATTGCCCTGCCTTTGTGATGATATTGATGATGATGATGGCCAAGTGGACAGTTTGATTTTTGTGTGCCGAGCTAGTTATAAAGAATCAATATTATATCAAGGGGTAACTTTCGTGATAAAGGACTTTAGCCAGTCGGGCTATTCATCATAAGTCTGTAGCAGGCAGATAGGTCAAAAGAAATGATATTGCGCTAAAGAGTGTGTCTCCTTATCTCTCCATAGCAGGGGGGTGCAGGACAAGCCGATCGATACAGTAGCTGCTCTATACTCCTCGCAATTATCAATAGCTGATTTTGTCTTCCCGCGGCTGCATCTATTAATACCAGATAATAAGAAGCGTTTGGACATATAACTTCTGTGGGGGGAGAGGAGGGGGTGACGGGAGAGAGAGAGAGAGAGAGAAAGACAGAGAGGGGAGGGAGGGAGGGGGGTAAAGTTTGTGCGTAGGACGACCTTGCTGTCAAGGAAACTGTCTCTTGGTGCACATTGCAGCCACTAGGGAACAGAGTCGCCTTCATCCCGTAGAACAAAAAAAAAAAAAAAAAAAGAAAACAGATCATCGCTCTCTTCTTCATGACTTAAAGACATAGCGACGTTTGCTTTATTCCCAGTAATTATTAGAAATGTCAATTAAACCTGGTAAAAAAAAATTATATATATTTTCGATTAACCTATTTGTTTTTTTGTTTCTTGTATACTGTTCCGTAGTAGATTCATTTAAATCAAATCTATTATTTACTGTCAAAATCTGCCAAACGATGAAATATTAATTATTGTATTACATAAAATTAAATATAGTTTTGTGATCGCAGATGCAGAATATACATATACGGCGAATGAATAAAAAGCCAGGCAGAGCCAAGAACTATTTTTCGGTCCCACCTGTCGGCCCTGTAAAAAACGCGCACACGTCCCGGCACTCACGTCGTCCGGAAGTGGCGAAGGGACCGGGCAGAATAAGCTGATCGAACGCACCTTGTTCGCACAACGTTTGCATGCAGCTCCATAAATGAAAGAAATACATAAAAGAATACAGCGTGCACCGGGAGGGTCGAAACGCCCGAATCTGGCAACCTGGTCGGAATAATAAACTGATTTAAACGCATCGGGACGAGAGGACAGGTGACAGTCAAGTTACGCATCACGTTGTTACTATTTATTTTATAGAGTATTATTATTATCATATTATATAATTACTAACGATCATTCCTGCCGCTTGACAGCCCGCCCTCGGCCCATCTCGACCCGAAAGGAGAGGAAGTGCTGTGGAAAAGTGATCGGCAACATCGCAGTACATCCTAGCGGCGGCGCAGCGCAATGGGCCGAGCGGGGACCGTTAATCCGGGTTCAACTCCCCCCGCTCGCGCGCGGCGCGCTCGGTCCCCCACGCACGCACGCGCGCGCGAGAGAGAGAGAGATAGAGAGGGGGAGAGAGAGAGCGACGCCAGCCCACGTCGCGAGCGCTCCGGCCGAACTTTCTTTCTCTCTCTCTCTCTCTCTCTCTCTCCCTCTCTTCTCCTTCAACCCGCTTACTTGTGCGGGCGGAGGACGGAGAGCCGCCGGTCTCTCTCTCTCTCTCGCTCTCCGGCTCTCTGTGTTTTAGTTTTTTTAGGGGAGAATTCGGGAAGGTTCCGTGGTCGGGAGAGAGGCGCTCCGCACCGGGACCGTCCGAAGAAGCGCGTCCGGCAAAACTTTTTACAGACTCTCTCTCCCTCCCTGCCTGCCTCCCCCTGTCTCTCTCTCGCTCTCCCTGAAGTTTTGTTTTATTTATTTATTATTATTATTATTTTATTATCCGCACATCATAGGCTGCGCGAGGAACCAATCAAAAGCCCGAAAAAACCCGGCAGCAGCGCAATTAAAAAGCGACTTTTTCCCCGCCCGCTGTCAGCAGGACGGACTCCTTTTTTCCACTCGCCGCTGTTCTGAAGGATAAACAGAATCCACGAGAGACGTTTCCACCAGCGGCCACGCCGAGACCTCCGAGCCCCGCGGACGCGGTCCTCCCGGGACGGAAGTTCGGACGCCGGGACGCGCTCGTGAGTTAAAGACCCCGGCACCCCACCCGGCACCCACCCCACGCAGAAAAGGAAAGAAGCTGACCTTCCCGGAGCGGAGACCCCCCTGAACGCCGTTTCGCGTCGGTGTGGCGCTCGGCGGCGGAGGAGGAGGAGGAGGAGGAGGAAGAGGAGGAGGAGGAGGAGGAAGGCGAGGGCGAAGCGGCTAATTGCGAAGTCCGTCCCTCATTACCATATCCGGCGCGTCCGCTGGACCCCGGCCAATCCCCCGCGCGCGGCGCCATTAATCGCGATGCATTATTCACTATCATAATTATATACCGACATGCGCACTGCGCGGCGCGGCGGCGCGCGCTAATTCCCGTCATTCCGCGACGCGGACCGTCCGTGGACATTTTTCCGCCGATCGCGCGTCTCGCCCGCCGCTGATGTATCTGCAAAACCGCAGGAGGAACCGGCAGCCACCCGCAGCAGCAGCAGCAGCAGCAGCAGCATGTCCCGCCGCAAGCAAGCCAAGCCGCAGCACCTCAAGTCGGACGAGGACCCCGCGATCCTCGGGGTGCTCTCCGAACACGGTGAGTTTTTCCATTTCTTTTCTGTTCTTTTCCATTTTTTTTTATTTATTTATGTGTTTTTTTTTTTCAATTCCTGAACACTTTTCACAAAAGTTTCCGCCGATAAACGCTCGGTCCCCGGTTCCGGCCGGGACGCGGGCGCTTTTTTTTCTATTTAAACCCCCACGCGTGGAAAAGTGATAACTGTCCCCGTGGTTTCGCGCATAACTATTTAAAAAAAAAAAACGGGAGGTCGACGGCAGCTGTGTTTTTTCCAAAACCCGACATCATTCCTATAAAAATACATCGTTTTTTTAATAATAATAATAATAATAATTATTATTATTATTATTATTATTGTTGTTTTAAAATGATAAAAGCGGGAAGTGGGAATCCTGTCCCCGTGCTCGGATTTGTTCGCGGTTTATTGAATCATTTCGGCGTCCGCACGTCGGTCATTCTATTTATTTAGATGAATACATATTTTTGACGAGAGTGCAGATTGACACGCGAAATAAATAGAATCCACCGCGAGGCTGCCGACGGCGGTTCGGAGTGAAAACCGGGAATTGCGGCGAGCGCTTCGAGCGCCGGTGACGGAAAGTTTGTGCGTGGCGTGAAGCGTCGTGTCGGGGTTGTGGAAATGTTAGGGAAATGTTCGCGAGGTTCAGTAACGGTGTCACAGTGCACACTTTCATACGTGGGGAAAAAAAATGTATTCGCAGAAATCAATGTCACGTCATTTGTGTGTGTGTGTGTGTGTGTGGTTTTTTTTAATAGTTTGGGAAGAAATAGTCACGAGTCAAATAATTCAAATGATGCGTTTGCTATGTTGTTATTTGAATTTTTTGTAAAATGTTTGTACGTGCACAGTCTACAGCTGCATCTGGACCACACAGTGCAAAAGTATATATATATATATGTATATATAAGTTTAAAAACAATTTGAACAGATGCAAGACTCCATGCTCTGTAGGATTTTCTTTTTTTTTATTATTTCACCCACTGCAGGGGAATAATGGCAACAGATGAAGTCACTGGTCACAGAGATCTTTCTTGTAGCCAAATTGTTCACTTTGTTATGTAGATGAATCACTTTTTCGCTTCTTTCAGAAAAACACACACACACACACACACACACACCTAACCCAGAGTAGAAGATTTCTTGTGAGTTTTGTTTGTGGAACATGCGCTGTGGCGTCCCTGGACAAATCACAGCCAGCAGTCGCTGCTGCAGGTCAGCCATGGAAGATCCAGTCGTCTTCGTCTGATGCTTCGCCACTTTCTCGGTTGCTGGACCATCAGCCAGAATTTCCCTCCAAGCAAATTCTCAGTCGCTGTGTTAAGGATTTTAAACACAAGTTTGCTTGTGATTTTTTTTTTTTTTTTGATATATATAATCCTGATCGATCAGAACTGAGAATTAAAAGGTGAACTGTGGAAATGTAGCTTCTGTCAGGACATCAGGCACTGGTGCTTTTTTAAAATGGTGTCCATGTCAGCGTGGACGTGGAGGGACTGGCCCCTGCATTGTTTCATCGTCTTCATTAAACGGCAGTTGTTTAGATTTAAAGATATTTCGGCCCTTATCTACACGATGTGAATAAAACCCATCGGCGTGTGAGGCTGGTCGAGATGATCATTCATTTGCAATCGTTCTCTGCGTGTGGCGGGCCGACTTGGCCGTGAGTTTTATCCCCGTTGAAAAGAAACAGTTTGCCGAGCGTTTGGGGTTTATGTAAAATAATTATGCAAATAGTCAGATGATACTTGGTACAATGATCTAACACACACACACACACACACACACACACACATGCACGGTGTCATCGAAACCTTCCCTCAATACACTGAGCCTTTAAGCCGATCGCAGTTGGTCTGGACGGGGTTAGGAAGATGCTGGTGTTTTGTGGGGTGTGCAGTCCGTGGATGTAGTGTGTGTGTGTGTGTGTGTGTGTGTGTGTGTCGGCGCTGGAGAGCCCCCATAGGTGGATTCAGATTAGCCTATAAGTGTGTGAGTGTCGATTTTGCCCCCTCACATCCTCCCTCATCCCGCACCCGACCAGACTTTTCAATTTCGGTGCCGGCAGCGGTAACCTATCGACAAAGCGTGTCATCGAATTCCGAACGCGGCCTAAACGTCTCTCTCTCTCTCTCTCTCTCTCTCTCGCCTCACTCTTAACGTTTGACAAAATCTGCACGCACCCAAAAGTAGGAATACACTTAACCCCCCCCCACCCCTAAAAAAAAGAGAGAAAAGTGCTGTTTGCCGCGCATGTTTTCCGACGGGGAAGTGAGAAGCCGCGCTTCTGCCTGCACCGACCGGGATTTAGCAGCCGCCGCTCGCCACGCCGTTTCCAAGTGCAGCGATTAGGGCCCTTTTGTGTCGGCGCCCGTGAGAAGGTGGGATCGCCCGCCGTGCCAACAAGCTGCTGTCCCTCGCCCCCCCCCCCCCCCCCCTGCTCCGCTGTCACCCCCCCACGGCTTTCCCCGGCCCACCTCCCCGCTCGCCCCCGAGGGCGGCCGGTTAGGCGCGCTTCGACACAGCCCGCTGACTTAACCTTTGCCCACGCTGCCCTGCCAGGGGCGGCCGCTAGATGTCAAGCTCATAATACAATTAGTGCATCTGTGCCGTTGACCTTGGCAGCGCGGCCCAGAAAGCGTTAATAGTGACGGGTTTTCATCTCGCCGACGCCCAGCCGGTCCGAGCTCCCCCTCAGGGCTCAGAAACACTGTGTGTGTGTGTATGTGTGTGTGTGTGTGTGTGTGTGTGTGAAGGTTGGGAGAAACAGTCACACACACACACACAAACACACACGCTGTAGGAAGGTTCCAAGCCGCACCCCAAGACGCTTCCGGAACGAGCAGCTTTTTATTTTTTTATTTTTTTTTACATCGCACGGCTAAAATGACGAAAGCCGTGTGGCTGATGTTATTGTGAGTTTGGAGCGTCCAAAAAAAAAAAAAAAAAGAACACAATGGAACCAGAAGGGTGAGAAATGAAGACAGCGGACGGAGACACGAGGGAGAGTAAAAACTTTCGGGCTAATCGCTGACAAAATGGCTGTTCCCCTTTCCTCCTCGGTGGGGCTTTGTTCAGCTCCTGTTTTAATCCAGGCTCACCATTTGGTGGAGGTCCCAGGACCACCCACGTAGAAATGCCAAAAGGTTTGCTGGGGAGGAGGCCGGCTCTCTGCCTTTGTTGCGCATGTAGTCGTCTTGTAATTACAGTTTCAGCGCGTTAATATGACGCCTCGTGGCGCGCCGGGCCCCGGCGCCGAACACTGTAGCGTCCCCGGCCGGCGCTAAACAAATCGTTAATGTTTCGGCTGACCCACATCTGCATGTGACGACAAAGACCCTCTCTGCCTGGGGCGAGGCAGAGTGGACGCTGTACCGGGGACGGGGACGCACCGTCCGGCAGGTGTAGTGGGGCCGGAGAGCGGGTGGGGGGTACGCGTCTGTGCCACACATTGCCACATTACCGGAAAACAACGCTGGGTGCATGGCGGGGGGGCGGGGGGGGTGCTGCAATGGAAAAAAAGTGTCATTCCACGGCGCCGTTAAAACTCAGCAGGCACCTCCTTTTCTCGCAGTTTTACACCTATGACGATGAATCTCTCGCGCCCTCTTTATTTCGGGGCCTTCGGCCTCGCTGGAACCCCTGAAAGAATGCACTTTTTAAAGAGGGGGGGGGGGCGCACCGCCACGCAGGCCACGGTCGCAGTGGAGTGAGATGTTGTAAGAAGGTGCCTTCGCCACAGCGGCGGCCTGCAATCCAAAGGACAAAAAAAAAAAAAGAAGGAGGAGTCGGGGTTCGAGGTTCCGCCGTTAAGCGGGTACCTGTGCGTGACCGCGAGCGCCTCCCTCCCCGTTCAGTGCCTTGCTCTGCGGCTCTCGCCGAATCAGCGGGGAGCATGAATACTTTATCTGATATAATATGCCAGATTAGCGGTCTCAGTTAGCATGCCAGCGATTGCCCGCGAAGATAGCGGAACGGCGGATACAATGATTCAACGTCTACAATCCTCCTATTGATTCTGCCCAGCTTCATATTTGCATTTGAGTAAAGGAAGACTCTTAAAGGAATGAAAAACTCATTGGATTTTTTTAAATGCCTCCCTTTCCCATGCCTTGCGGGAATCAATACGCCGCTCCCCTTTTGTTGCATGGCACACGGACGTAAGGGCTGCAGAAAATGCACAATGCATCTATTATGGCATCCTGCTTCTTTTTAGCTGAAGATGAGACATAAATGTAAAAGCATTCATTTACGATAACGTTATAATGCGGTTATAAATTGCTTAAAACAAGTAATATTTTTAGAAACATTACTGACATTTCAAAATCTTGTATTTGTCCTACATTTCAAGCAGCACGAACCGGATGGGTTCTGTCTGTGTTTTTTCCTCTTTTAGCATTCAGTCCATAAATGTTCCATGCGCTGCCTGAAATTTATGACAATATAGAATTTAGCCGTAAAACAGATTTAAAAGGAAGAAAGGAAACAATCAGGTTTTTTTTAACCAATACAGAATCTTCTCCTAAATGCTAAGTAATTTAGGGGTTCCCTTTCACCTCCAGATATGTTAATGAGCTTCTCTGTGTTTGGCCAGTTAAGAGGATTTACAGTGGCACTCACGCGATATTGTTCTATTCTTAACTTCTGCTTATATTTTAGACAAACAAATAAGATTTGTATAAGTGTGATCATTAAATGTAATTTCAAATGCCCCCTTGTGTTTGTTTGTTTATTGATCTTTTTCATTTTGTCACTAAGTGGTAGCAGTGTGTGACGAGATCAGATGTCATTGTGTCATGCCGTACAAACACCAAAAATCAAATAATGCCAGCCAGTGGCGTCAGCTCTTCCCTCTGGACGGCTGGGACAGCCTGATGGTCTTTCCAAAAGCCGTTCGGTTGATTATTAATTAAGTTAAAGAAATCGGAGCCCGGCGGTTGAGTCGCCCCTTTGGCGAGGAATTACAACAGGAGTGATGAATTCCTTCACTAATGACTCGTTTAGCTGAGACGGCCTCCACCAAAGGCTTTGGAATGAGAGGCCGATTCTGTGCCCTCTAATATGACAGCCACGAGCATGGAACGCTGAGCACCATACGTACACACAGGTTCCACCTCAGTGTCCTCATGGAGAATGAATAAAACAGAAGCGGTAAGCTTGCTCTCTGTTTCATTAGCCTGAATGTGACAATGCGATAAGAATCTCCTGTTTGTTTTGGGTGTGTGTGTGTTGTGCCTCCATTGTCGGGCCATTTTAATTATGAAATTTAACAGCGGTGTGCCATTGTAATCTTTGTTTAAAATTATAATATTGATTTTCGAGAAGACATAGTTTTGTCCTGAAAGTCAGTGTATTATAAATCTTACATTACATGAATTGAGAGCAGCCTTTTCACTTCTTGTGGTGGATTACATTTTAACTTCTATCAATATATGGTGCAATCAGGAATATTTATTTTGGTTTTATATATATATAAATTTTTTATTATTTTTTAATGTAGATTTGCTTGTTCGTCCATGTTATTATAAACAATTTTCTCCCCCCTTGAGCAAGTCTAATTACATATTCTGGTTTCAATCTTTAAAGTGGAAAAACTCATGCAGTTTACCATGTGCAAGTGAAACTGCTACCCACCTTAACATAAACCCCTGACCATAACCTCGCATACGCAACACAGAAATACTGTGCCACACGTGAGAATTTATGCATATGGTGTAAGCATAAGCATACACAGAGGCCAATTTTCACAGTTTGATCAGGTGTGAATTAGGTTCGAGTTCTGCGAACACATTCGCTGCATTGGCGCATGATGAGAGAACTTGATAGCAGAGGAGAATCCTAATGGGGCCATCAAAGGCCTGATTTGTACTCAACAGGCAGGGCAGCTGTGAATTGTATGAAAATATTGGAAATCAATAGCGTCTATGGAATTTCATTAAGAGGCAGTATCCACAATTGATAGGCCCTCATAATTTGATGGATTGCACAAAAAAATTATTAGCTGGCTATAGGGAGAGGGACAGCATACACAAAAGTGGGTCTTGAGAATTGGCAAACTATAGCAATTAGTTCTGGAAAAAAATAGAATATTGATTTGGGGGATGTAAAAAAGAGAAGTGCATTAAAGGTTACATCTTTGCAGTGTTCTTGTGCAGAAAAGGTTCTGAATTTATTTGGATTATGCATTCATTTATTCTCTTTCATTCTCCTACCCCCCCCCCCTTTAGTCCCAGGTGAGGCCCTGGATGATGCAGACAGTGGAAATGAGAGCCGCAGTGGGAGTGAGGAGACCCATGTGTGTGAGAAGTGTTGTGCCGAGTTCTTCAAGTGGTCTGACTTTTGTGAACACTTGAAGAGCTGCACCAAAAACCCCCTGGTGCTCATTGTAAATGAGAATGAGGCGACCCCGGACCCCTCACAGGAGTACCCAGTTCAACCCTCCCCTGTACCCAGCTGCCCCAGCGACGCAGCAGACAGTGAGGATGCTGGAGAGGGTGGCCACACCCCTGCAGAGGGTGATGAAGGAGGGGAGATGATGCTGGACAGAGGTGCTGGGCTCGAGAAGGAGGATGAACCCATGGATGTGGAGCTGTCTCCGGAAAAGCCAGTGGACCTAGAGGACCAGGATGCCTCGCCTAATCCAGACACACCCCTACCTCACGTTGATGATGCTGTCCAGCCCTCAGGGACAAACTACAGCATGCCGAGCACTAATGTCACCCTGGAGACTCTGCACAGCACCCGTGTGGCTGTAGCCCAGTTCTCCCAGAGCTTCCGTGGGACTGTGGCTGGAGGTGTGTCTGCCATGGCCATCCCCATGATCCTGGATCAGCTGATGGCCTTACAACAGCAGCAGATCCACCAGCTTCAGCTTATTGAGCAGATTCGCAATCAAGTGGCTCTGATGAACAGGCAGCCCTCAAGCCAGCCAGCCCTGAGCCACCACACCCCTCACCACAGCACTGTCACTGGATCCCAGGGCTCCCCTTCTTCCTGTATCTCAGCTGTTCCAAGCCAGCTGCAGCTTCACAGCTTCATCACACCTCCTGTCCATCAGATGCCTCTTAGGGTGCCCCCTACTTTAAATGGGCAGGGCCACAGCTCCCTGACGTCCGCTCTCGAGGGAACCCACTCACACGTCCCACAGCCTGGAAGCCAGCTTGTCAACTCTGGACTGTCCAGCATCACTTCCACAAGCGCCGCCTTCCCCCCATCCAGTGGCAACGTGGTGTCCTCACTGCTGCCGCCCAGCTCTGGCACCACCACAAATGCCATCAGCAGCACCAGCAGTAGTGGCAACAGTGGGGCAGGAGGTGGCATCAGCAGCAGCATCGCACTGCCCAGGAACTCCTCCAGCCCTCCGACCCTGACCCATGGCAGCCTCCTGAGCTCATCCTCCAGTCTGCCACTGATACCTCACAGCTCCTCAAGCAGTGTCATTTTCCCCAACCCCCTGGCCAGCATCGCTGCCACGGCCAATGCACTCGACCCGCTGTCAGCCCTTATGAAACATCGAAAGGGCAAACCGCCCAACGTGTCGGTGTTCGACACCAAGCCCAGCTCTGAGGACCCCTTTTTCAAGCATAAGTGCAGATTTTGCGCCAAGGTGTTTGGCAGTGACAGCGCCCTGCAGATTCACCTCCGCTCTCATACTGGCGAAAGGCCCTTCAAGTGCAACATATGCGGCAACCGCTTCTCAACGAAGGGGAACCTCAAGGTTCACTTCCAGAGGCACAAAGAGAAATACCCCCACATTCAAATGAACCCTTACCCAGTGCCAGAATACCTGGACAATGTGCCCACCAGCTCAGGCATTCCATATGGCATGTCGCTGCCCCCAGAGAAGCCTGTGACCACATGGCTTGACAGCAAACCAGTCCTGCCCACGATACCAACTTCAATTGGTCTCCAGCTGCCCCCAACAATTCCTAGCATGATCGGAGGCTACGGTGACTCCCCAAGCCTCACTCCTTTAAGCAGGTCACCTCAGAGGCCATCACCACCGTCAAGCGAGTGTGCATCTCTCTCTCCAAATCTGCTCAGCGCTGAGACCGGTGTGTCTCTCTCTTCAGAGTCACCGCAGCCCAATATGGCAAATGACGGACCTCCCATCCTGAAACCAGAGGGCGTCCACCTGCCCCCAAACTGCACCGCAAAGCCAGGGGAGAGTGCAGCTACCACCTCTGTGACTCAAGTGGTCATTTCAGCTACTGTCACCACAACCACCAGTCAAAGTTCAGAGTCTCTGACCCAACCCACTTCAAGCTCTCATCCTGCCCTTCCTATGATCTCTGATCAGTTCAAGGCCAAGTTCCCTTTTGGTGGCCTTCTGGACTCTATGCAAACCTCTGAAACCTCAAAATTGCAACAACTGGTAGAGAATATTGACAAGAAGATGACAGATCCCAACCAGTGTGTCATTTGCCACCGTGTGTTGAGCTGTCAGAGTGCCCTGAAGATGCACTACCGTATCCATACTGGAGAGAGGCCCTTTAAATGCAAGATATGTGGCCGAGCATTCACTACAAAGGGCAACCTTAAAACACACTTTGGGGTCCACAGGTCTAAACCACCACTTCGGGTTCAGCACTCCTGCCCTATCTGCCAGAAGAAATTCACTAATGCCGTGGTGCTGCAGCAGCATATCCGTATGCACATGGGGGGACAAATCCCCAATACTCCCATGTCTGATGGATTTCAGGACATGGACACAGACTTGACCTTTGATGAGAAGAGCTTAGATGCCATGAGCAACTATGATGATGATCTTATCGATGAAATGGAGCAGGCAATGGATGACGAAGTGGATTTGAAAGATGGAGAAATTGACCCATCTAAACCCCTCCTCACCTTTTCATCAACATCTCCTGGAGGTTCCCCTCCCACTTCAGTCATCTCCAGCATAGCCGCCCTGGAAAACCAGATGAAGATGATTGACTCCACAGTGAACATGACACGCTCCTTTGAACTGAAGGCCACAGAGAATGGCTGTGGATTTGGAGGTGAGAACGACTGCTTTCCAAATGACTTTTCATCTGCAGTTGGGGATGTAGACAATGTGGGCAGCCCAGCTCTGTCTGAGTCATCAGGCTCCATGCAGGCCTTGTCTCCTGCTCACAGCCAGTCTGGAAGTCACCACTCCAAGTCTCCAGGAGCACTGAACAACACCAGTATCCAATCAGAAGAAGCCAGAGAAGCTAATGGTGACACATCCATGGTTAAGTCTGAAAAATCTGACACTCCTTCCCCAGCATCAGTGGCAGAAAACAACGGAGCTCTTGACCTGACTGCAACCCAGCCTGCAAGACCTTTCATCAAAGAGGAGAACCAGTTCAGCATGCTTTTCCTAGGCAGGGACAGAGGTAATTATAGACACAGTTATTTTCAGCTGCATTTCTCTTTCTTTTTCTTGAGAAAATTGCTAATAAAGTTACACTTAATCTGCTCCACAGGTCTAAGTGCTCCTATGCTCACCACTGCACCAGGCATGATCAAGATTGAGATGAATGGACACAGCAAACCATCCTCCTTAAGTGACTTGCCAGTGGGCATCCAGGTGCCAGCGGCTGCTCCGCAGACAGCAATGAGCCCCAGTCTCACACCCATGTTGGCACCGCCACCACCTCGCCGCACCCCAAAGCAGCACAACTGCCACTCATGTGGTAAAAACTTCTCTTCCGCCAGTGCTCTGCAGATCCATGAACGCACTCACACTGGCGAAAAGCCCTTCGGCTGCTCCATCTGTGGCAGAGCATTCACCACGAAGGGAAACTTAAAGGTATTTACTTTTTAAAATTTAAACTTATTTTATATTTTATACAGGCTAATTTCTAGATCCTCTTCTGACTCTTATGTTTGCTTCTTAGATTAATTTGCATACTACTGATAATAATGATCATTATAATAATAAGTAGAAGAAGAATTCAGAAAAACAGTGATGATTGAACAAATTTAACATTTGTTGTTTCGATGCAAATTTTTCTTCAAAAATACATTTACATTTACTGCATTAGTCAGACGCCCTTATCCAGAGCGACTTACAGTCAGTAGTTACAGGGACAGTCCCCCCTGGAGACAATCAGGGTTAAGTGTCTTGCTCAGGGACACAGTGGTAGTAAGTGGGATTTGAACCTGGTTCTTCTGGTTCATAGGCGAGTGTGTTACCAACCAGCCTTAATCAAGTTATGCATTTTACATAAACCTTAATAAATCTTGTATTTTGGTTTCCCGCAGGTGCATATGGGCACCCATATGTGGAACAATGCCCCAGCCAGGCGGGGTCGCCGTCTCTCGGTGGAAAACCCAATGGCATTGCTTGGAGGAGATGCCATGAAGTTCAGCGAGATGTTCCAGAAGGACCTGGCAGCACGTGCCATGAATGTGGACCCTGGCTTCTGGAACCAGTATGCTGCTGCCATCACCAATGGTTTGGCTATGAAGAACAACGAAATCTCCGTCATTCAGAATGGCGGTATCCCCCAGTTGCCTGTTAGCTTAGGTGGTGGCGGCATCCCTTCTCTCGGGGGAATGACCGGAGCCATGTCAGGAGGCATGGATCGGGCACGAACCGGAGGGAGCCCTCCCATGACGGGGCTGGAGAAGGCCAGCCTTGAAGTAGGGGCTGGACGGCCCTTTTCGAGATTTATTGAGGACAATAAAGAGATTGGGATCAATTAATCGAAGATATTTAGGGAGAAAAACACAGACAAAAGACTAATGACTGTCTGATGTGGAAAATAACTGTTAATCCAGTTTGATGCTGTTTGATTATGTACTATATTATGTACAGATGAAGTTTTTTTTGTTTGGATTTTTGGAAATATAGTATTCAGTATTGATTAGAGATTATGCCTTCCTCCCATTCCTCCTAATTCGCTCATACAAAGAAACTGTCTCTTGTTTGAGAATCTGTTGTCTTGCAAGATTTGCATGGTACTTATTTAGTTCTTATCAGTATGTTTGACTGCTTTTAATCATTATTTAAAAAAAAGAAAATGTAATAATAAAAAAAATATTGATAATAATAATAATAATGGACACGCTTCAGAACTGACTTGTGAAATGAGGAAGAGCATCTTCTTAGAGCTTTTGCTGACTGGCCGTTGTCTGATTAAATGATATACGCTTTGGGACACAAGGGAGTGAAATAGGTGAGCTTGAAGAAAATTGTTTTTAGTGCTCATCTAATATTTTTTTTTCTCATGAAGTAGAAAAAAAAAGTTTGACTATTTTAATCTTTACATTTAGTCTATCGGCATTGTCTTATATTAATGTCCAGTGTCTTTAATATTTATAATATTGACAAAAAAGCGGGTATAAGAAAATATATTTAATGGGCCCCAACATTTTATTGATCCTTTTTTCTATTATGAATATCTTTCAATAAAGACAAAATGTCACTTCACCTGACCAACGTTAACATTGTGAGGTTTTATTTGGGTATCTAGCATGTGTAACAGTCCTGGTACACAATGAGAAAGCTGAGATATCTTACGCTGCTACTCTTACAAACCTGCTTTTAACCTTTGTTTTAAAAAGACTATCCTCAGATATTATTATGTATAAAATACAGACAAACAAGTATGCATATTTTGTAAGACATGATAAAAGGACATCTGCAGTTGAGCATATTCGTCATGTTTGTGAATGCACTTTTTAGAGGAAAGGTTTTGTCTGTGAGTTACCATTAACGTTTCCATTGAGCTCTTACTTGTTTTTATTGTGATCGGTGCAGAGTCACTCTGAAGCCTCTGGTGAATTGGCCAGAACAATTCACCGTTAAGAGGGCCTCAGTCATTTCATCAAATCCTTCAAATAAAAAAGAGAGAACAGGCTGTGTGTCCATTGTAATGGTTTCCTTCCTTCTCTTACGGTGAACATTTTAGTAAAATATACAAATATGACAGACTTCTGAAAATTGTAGATCAATACAGAAGATGTAAATAATATTTACTTAAGCTTACTTCAAACATCAGAAACATTATTGAAATTACTCACCAATTTTGATCAAACTGTAAATAATTTTAAAGCTTAATGACAGCACGTCTGCAGTGTCACTCTTAAACAATGGCAACGTTATTAAATGGCTTTAAGGGTCATTAGGGTTTGTGTGGATTTGAGTAAAACCCGGAGCTCATGCTATTATCACACTCATTTTGCTTTTGGGCTATTTATTTATTTTGAAAACTGTGAAGAGTGGCTTATTTCTAGTGGCTTAATGTGCAGCTTTTCCAAAGATTCCAAGTCCACTTGGACCATGATGCATGAACTTACAGTCACATCCATCAGTAAACAGTAAATGAACTGTGTGAATTAAGAGATGTTTCTGTATTTTTTATTTGAACAGCTAAGAATTATACCGACTATATATCAGAGCCTTGTGAATATTGCTAAATTCACAAGAAAAAAAGAACCTTTATGAACCCTTAACCTTAAATGTGATATTCACAATTATTTAATTACGGACGTTAAATAAAACAAAATGAGCCGCTGGATAGTGTTCTCCCCAAACACCATCTCTACTGTTAATGATTTGTTCCAGGCCTGGTTCAGCACACATAGAGCACATATCCTCACACAGAGTATAAGTTTTCATCTATCCATTATTGATGAGTATGTGCGCTGTCAGTGCTGGAAATGTGGAAAAAGCTGACACTGGGGTTTTCATTCAATTGGTTCTGCACACAGTTGAACATAAACAGTAATGTGACGACTTAATAATTCATTTATATGGCAAATGCCTCCACAGATCATTGAACAACTGTAACAAATGCACTCCCTTGATTAAAAAGGGCAGAGAGTTTTTTTTTCATGTAAATTGTGTGTAATTAAACAAACTGTCTTATAAGTTTAAAAACCTTCTTGAGTAGCACTTGAGCACACAGGGTCTCAGCATAATCTGATGATACCAAACATTTGAATCATTAACCAATTTCCAGCAGAACCAAATAAACAATGTTAACATATGAATGTACTTAAATAAATAACATATGAATGTACTTAAATAAATAGGTGCAGGTTATAAAACATGAATCTACACTGGAGATTTGTGTGAAATACTTTCAAATATTTTACACAATTTCCTGCATTATTTTTTAACAATCATGCTCACAAAAGAAAAAACTAAATAGCTTGTTTCGTAATGACATATGACTATATCTAATTATCAAATAGTTTCTCCTATAAAATAATATTGTCATCAATTATACTGTTAAATAAAAATTCTACATGTAGGTAATTTCACTGGAAGAATTTAATAATTATTTCTTAGGTATTGTCAATTTCCTTATTATTATATGCTTAGCCTTCTATGCAGACTTTTTTTTTTCATGCTGGTGTAACAGACGTGGTATGGAAGACGTGGATGAAGCAATTTGTCCTTCAAGATTCCGGAATTAAAATGACTATTGACATAATATGTGTAATTGGCCAGGATGCCTTAAAATGTCACATAAAGCAAAAAGCTCTGCATTCAGCATTCAAGCTCTGCATTCAGACAACGGTCTTGTTTTGCACTTTGTAATCCTGAGGCACTGAAATGTGGAAAGTCAAATATAATGCATTAAAACAGTCATTGCTATCATTTTCAAAATATTCAGTTAATCCAAACATACATCCACATATGCACACACTCCAAGACACTGAAAAAAAGTGATAAAAACATGAATACTGAAAAGAATCAACATTTATTTGGATTCATGCAAAGTGTAATGAATAGTTACTGTGTCCTTGAAAATCAAATCAACGTATCAGCTATGCTCACCCAGCACTTCTAAATGGCTTATAACCAAGACGAGACTGCAGACACCATAATTGTTTGATCCAATCAAGGGAACTTGAGGTCAAAAAATTTATGTAATCGGGTAAAAAGTAATGCGAAGATCTGAGCACAATGCAGCATCTTGTTAAAAAAACATCACATCAAGGTCTGGCAATTGGTTATAATATTTCCCAAGTTGACAAGAAAATGATATTTATTCTGTGTCGCAGAGTGAAGACAAGAGTGATCAGCCTGGTGCGATTCACTGTCACAAACAAATCAGGGTCCGCTTCATATGATTTACAGGTACAACGTCTACAAATTACATTTTCTATCTGCTGAAAGTCAGTCTGCAAAACAGAATTTTGTTACATTTCTTTTTGATATGATTATATTATCACATTACTGAGCACGTCAAATGCACATTTTCTTCCCACGTCCACATGATGCATAATTTTTTATTTTTTTTTGGCACAGATTATCCTGGACAAAGGTAGCATTTCTTAAGAAAAAGCCAGACACATAGCTTGCACATTTATTGCATATTTCCCTTCTCATCTTACAACTGTCAACTCAGTGTTCTCGCACAGACTCACTCAATGAAAATCTCAGGCAAATGTGATCCTTCAATTTTCCCCATCTGCGAGCTACTGTTTCTCTGTCTGCTTTTAAATATAGCATTCCTGTCGCGCCACAACTTACTGCTGGCAATTACCAAATGAAAATGTTAATTTCACATAAATATAAAGGCCTTTGTTCTAGTCTAGGAATTGAGTAATTTTATGGCATTTTATAATATAATTCAATATGCTGTAGTTTAACTCTAATACAAGCACTTTGTTGAGGATGGCCGTCTTACCTCAAGTGATTTCAATTACGACACAACAGCCAGCTGAACAAGAGGTTACATGAGGCTGCAGGGCCGCGCAGTGAAATAACCCTAACAGTACATAGTCTTATAATCCCACAGCGTCAGCTGTCTTCCCATGAAATGACAACACAAATAACAATTGCATGCAGGAATGTGCACCTTAATGTAAAGATTACGATTTAAATGAAGTGGAATGTTAACACCACATGTCTCAGAATATTGTGGGTCAAATTCAGCATGCATATTATCACTCTGTGCCTGCCCGAAGAAAGATGTGTCCACAAGCAGGTGCATTTTGGACACTCTGCAAGCGGCTTGCTCCCGTGATGTGAAAGTGACGTGACTGTCATTGTGAAACACAACACACAATGAAATGTGTCCTCTGCTTTAAACCCATCTCCATCTCCGTACTTCGCTCAGTGGCACCTCAGTGGCGGTTCGGGATTCGAGCCGTCAACGTTCCAATTACCATCACTGCCCCTTTTGTGTGTGTTTGTGCAGCCGAAATTGTGGAATGCAATGCAAATGCACATGCAAATTTAATCAGAACTCCTTCACTGCAAATCTCTCTCTTGATGTTAGGATTGTCTACAAATTTATTTTAAAGAAGCCAACTACCCCCCTAATATTTTTTTCATTAACAAACAAGCCCATTACGTCCAGGAGAACTGGTGTGCCAAGTGAGTTCATGAAGAATGATGCATGCCGCATTCCTCCCTGTAGCACCGTTGGACATGCGTGACGCTCGCCTGTGACAGTGAGGTGGGACAGAGTTGTCACTAGGTGGGAGCTGTATGCAGCTTGTTTAGTGCGCTGCGCAGCGTGAGGCCCTGCCAGGACGGACGCTGTAAATATTCCCATTGATCGAGGAGAAGGAGGCTCTGCGATGATGCAGTGGCAAAGAACCACCTGAGTAAATCTGCCCGACAGTAATCCAATCCTATTCTCGGGGTTCTCGGATGCCAGATAGGTGCTTTAAATCAAAAAGGTTTGCTTTGTTCTGTTTTGTTTTTTTCCAGCTTTGTCTTGTTGTCTCGGGGTTTTGCACTGTGCCATCGCCTGACATATGCTTAACTGCCAGTGAATTGCAAAACTTTTCTTAGGCTAACTTTCATTTTACAGATGCCCATTCAGGGGGTCATGTCACTCTGCCCTCACCTCTGTGTGCAGATACTGCTCAGATTTAAAAAGGGAATCACCTGTCCAGCAGCTAATTGAAAGCATCCCAGTGGTGCCGCTGGTCCTCTCTGTGGAAACTCTGAATCTCCTTCAGGCTGGAATTTCCTCCAGCAGGCCAAAGGCTGCCTGGTCGGGCGCTTGGCTGGCTTCCCAAGTATTATTTTTCACCGTGGCCTTCGAGATGACAAAGTTATGCACTCCAGATCGTCTGGAACTGGATTGTGCGCTTTACCTTTTCAAATTCCTTCCTGTGTGAATTCTGAAGAGCATATGGGGTATAACACATTTTTACTGCGCATTCGGCTTCCCCAATCCATTTAGCACTTCAATATGACCTTTATTTTCTATGAAGGAGCAGCCATTTGAATGAAGCCATTATATGCATGAATTTCATCACTTTTCATCAAATTTTACACCTGTTTTTTTATTCTACAAAGCGTGCATTGAAACATGAATCTCTGTGCTTCCTTTTCACATGCTGCTGTATTTAGAGCGACAGTTACCCTGTTTGACTCGAATGAGCTAAGCTTGGTAATAGTAATCTCTTTATAGACTGTAGTACTTAACTGGCAGAACAATTCATTACATTACTCATTTACTCAGATAAGTGTTGTAACTCTTCTTTGTGGCCATAACAAAATCACATCTGCTGATGGGAGACCTTGTGAACTCATTTAATACTAGTTCAAAGCCCAGGAGACAGACTGGTACAACAGTTCTAACTGGCCTGGTTCTCATGGAACTTTGGGAAACAAATGAGGCAAGACATATGATTAGATAAAAAGAAGATCATCCACTCATATGCTCATTCAGCTCAGTCCTGTCCATTTAATGTAATAACTATTTAAGCATTTGTTAATATGTTTTATATTTCTTTTAATCGCTTAATTGCTGTTTCAGGTTGTTGTAGGCTGTCTTGGGAGAAAAAAGATCTGAGCTGAAGCTTTCCTAATTGTACAAAATGAAGGAGAGAAAAAAAAACATGCAAATGCATTTGTATATGATTTCATTCTGTGAAAGCAAATCCGCTTGAACTTTAATGGAACAAATTAGTGTTGAGGTTCTAAAAAGAAGGCAGGCAGGGAGAGAGGAAAAAAGTCATGTAATTGGTGATCTGTGATGCGAAGTGCTCTCAGCTCGAATGTGATACTCCGTGGGGAAGGATCTCGCCGTAGCGCTCAGCAGTCCTGTGCCGGCTCCGGCCGCATCTCTGCCAGGTGAGGCCCAGAGCAGACCGTCATTTATTCCCTACTGCAGCTTCCATACTAACAATTTGTGACTTGCTCAGGACGCTCGTTTGGGTTGGAACTGAACGTGAGGGTGAGAAGGACAACACAAAAGGAGTGATTCGGAAAATCAATGAAACATGCACAACGTAGCTTTAGTCCAGCCAAAAGGAACACGTCATCAATTAAACAAACTTCAAACGCATGCTCTATCCATCAAAGGCTGGGCTGGATCAGGTATTGGGTTCTGTGTCGCCGTGACGAATGCAGGACCTCTGCCATGGGGGCCCAAGGTTGCCGATCGATAAAGATCATCATTCCGATGTGGCCTTTTATCTCGCTCGCGGCGCCCTGAAGACCTACATTAATTTTGCTGCTGAAATCTCAGGGTTCGGTTTGTGATTGCTATCACCTACCGCACTCCCTCTGTCTCTCTTCTCTGCGCGTCTTCCATTGTTGAATGACAGTATTGACCACTTATTGTTACTTGTAGTGAGAGTGCAACAGCTTTGAACGCAACAATCCTTTTTGGTTCCATTTTAATGAGACAATGATGCGTCTAGAGCCAAAGAGTCTCCAAGAAAATTTGGGATTGGTCTTAAAGTATGAATTATTTTTCCCTCCAGACTCCACAGTCGGAGCTGCAGGCCAGGAACACATGTACATGAAACTTCCTGTTGTTCCTTCCTTCAGAGAATGGAAATGTTACGTCTTTATTCTGCTTCTTTCAATGGCACCCAATCATTCAGAGTGTCAAACTGGGTCTGGGTGAAAGCCTCCCAGTTAATATTGATTGGTGCCATTATGGAATTTTATGCCAATATGCCGTCATGGTTTACTGTAACCATCAAATGATTGAGCCCTTTTGGCTCAAGAGACTGGAGTACTTGTAGAGGCCTCCTCATTAGCAAGGCTCATTATGAGAAAATGGAGTTTTGCTATTCAGTCTGAGAATGATATTTATCGATTTATTTAATTTATTTTTTGTCTGCCCCTTTAATTGTTTCCATTTTTCCATTGTCCTATCAAGCTGTCACAGATGGTGTATTCTTCCAGTACTGCTTAGTAATTTTTGCGTTCTTCTTTATATGTATGCATATTTTAAGATGGTTTGGGCAACTTATTGGCTCCAAAGGCTTAAGCAAGGCTACATTATTCTTAGTCATTGACAAGGTCTGAATTATTGCTTTGTTCACTTGGAACAAAGATTAGAAAGAACAGTTGCTTAATTTCCACTTGAAGAACTTAGCGAATTTGTGCATCCACCCATTATGCCACTACAGGGAACAATACTTAGGTAAAGAATAGTAATGCGATAACATATTAGATTAATATGCAATGGGTTAACAAGCCCCTGCACAGTCTGACCAACACAGATGCATCTCAACATTAAGCATTGCATTGATTTTTCCTCTAATGAACAAATTGGATTTTTCACAGCTGACCAACTTAATGTTTTCTAGTTGTTTTCATGGGTTTGGGTTTTAGGAATTACAAAACAGTTATAATTCAAGCGCAAAGACTTGTTAATCCTGATGTCCATTATTTAAATGTTCTTCCATCTGCACGAATAACAATAGCTGATAATGTAACCACACTGCCAGCGAGTGAGTGATGGCTTTGTGCAACCAAATCAAACATGAATTTCATGTGAAAGTGAAATTGAAGTGATTGTCATTGTGATACACAGCACAGCAGATGGTGAACACAATGAAATGTGTCCTCTGCTTTTAACCCAGGACAGTAATTGCATTTAATATAATTAATAGATAGACAGACTATCAAAGAGTACCACTTTATGTCTATATATTTGTTGCTTTACTTTTGTGTAAAGCAGAATTTGGCAACATGCACTGCAAAGAACAGAACATTTTTTCTTTTTACAGTTCTTTTTAGTGAAATTGAAGTGATTGTCATTGTGAAACACAGCACAGCACACGGTGCACACAACAAAATGTGACCTCTGCTTTTAACCTAGTGGGCAGCCATGAAAGGCGCTCCGGGCCTCGAACCGGCAACCTTCTGATTATGGGTCTCCTCTATATATATTACTACATTGAGAAGATGTCTAGTGCTTCTAATACATTGTAAACTGCAAAGTGACACTGTCGTAATTTCACTGTAATCTAGTATGTGTAATACAAAAGACAATTATTTACTGTATTATAATCCAGATATATTTTGTAGTTCTGTTTAAATTCTACATTCTAGAAGGCATGGAACCAGTAAACAGGACCATTGTTCCCTGCTCCCGTGGAGTGGCCATTCCTATGATTGATATGTGTTTATGAGTGTGTAAGTGTTAGTTGAGATGCCCCTGTCAAACATGTCAGAGTGTGTCTGATGTGTGTTTGTGGTGAGATAAGCAGATAACGAGGCTTTGCCCACGCATGCTAATTACCTCATGCTAAGCAACAGTTTGCCACCTCAGCAGTGTGGGAGCCAATGCCGGCCATGGTCACAGTCTGCCATTACACTACACCTTATCATTTCCTCTGGAGCTGAAACCCTAAACTGGGGGTCATCAATAATGTAGGCCAAGATCTTCCACCCCAAAGCCCCAACAGCAGCCGATCATACCGGACCTGGTCCTCATGCGCTGCGCCACCGGGCCCATTTTTCCAAGCATGTTCCAGCCCCAAATGCTATTGGCCCAAATCATTATGCTTCACATAGGGCCCTCTGCAGGGTTTTAATTTTCTGCATAGATTTTACCATTAGTCCAATGCTAAGGAAATGCTTGAGATCTACTTTGTCTTTTTTATTAAAACCTACCAAAAAGAATTGGCATGTAATGAACTTTTTTTTTTTAATCTTTTTTTTTTCTGGGCAATAAAATGTCAGCCGTCTCTCTTGGACAGAAGATTATTGCTGGTCGTATTGAGTCCAGCATTTCTTCCCTCCCTCCATTTGAATTATTAAATACACAGAATCTGGTTAAGCAGTGTACATTTTCCCGAAAGGTCAGAAAGTTCATTAACTATGGAGTGCCATTGATTGCAGCCCCCAGTTTGTCTCTGTGTTTAGTATAGACTTTCTGAACTGATTATGAGAGTTAAACTACAATTGTCCACGCTTGGTGGAGAGAGTGGGGTAAGAAGTGAAAAATAAGTCATTGATCATATTTAAACATCTACAAACAGATACCCTACAAACTCGCTGCTTCTTTCAACCTGATTCTACCATTAGGTTTTTATAAGACAGGTTAAATAGTAGAGATTTAGAAAAGAAAAACTCCTGGTCACTTTGCAGTCAGATGAATTAAATCCAAAGCTCTTGAAGAAAAGTGATTATTGTGGTTATGTGACACAAGTGCAAAAGCCAGACAGGAAACAAGGGTCTTGTTGTTTTTAATTTCCTCTGGCATGAACATTAAACCCAGGTGGGCTAGTGCTAAAGCTTTTAGTTTATTTTTGATTTTGCCTCATTCTTGCTTCATTTTTATTATCCATTCATAAAATAAATCTATTCATCAGAAGAAATTACACTGTTTGGTTATAAAATAAAAATGTATATAAAAGCTTTCATGCTTTTTCGTTGTGTGTGTGAGTATGAATAAGCATTATGAGCGGAGACGGTAATGTATATAAAAAGGCATAATGCTCACGACAGTTGACGTATCCATTACACAACAATCAGCTCATGACAGTCAGTTAGGTTGAGATAAAAATCAGTATTTCGACAGAACGTGTGCTAAATTGCTCAGTTTCAACACAAATTAACTTGGATCCGACCCCGTTTGAAATAATATCACATTCGCTGCAATGAAAAATGATCCCCAATCAGTGGAGATGATTTCATAAAGAGGTTGCTTAGGTTTCAGTGTCATAAATAAGTCATGGTAATTCCATATTTCGCTGACCTCTTTCATTTGGGCTCAGAGTGAAAGGAAGGGGCCTGTGACAAACACAGTTAGGATTTTTGCAGAGTGTGTTTTTGACCTGGCCCTGAAGATGTCAAGAGTAGTTTGCTCATTTAGATGGGCGGGGGGACAAAGCAATGGTTCTTACTGGTTAGGTCTTCACCTTCTTGCTGGAATAAACTGGTAATAATTAGCCTAGGATTTATGAATTCTCCCGCTACAGATTGAGTGTGAGTTTTTGAAATGGAAAGATTCATATGTCATTGGCACCCTGCTGGGACTGGTTCCTACGTGTGCAATTTCCCAAGCCCAAGCTTGCCAAGCAATAATTACGTTGAAGTTTTCAATTATACTTCTTCCATTTCATTAACCAAAAATGTTTAGCTATTGTATAATTAAATATATGAGCTAACCACCAACATTTAACATAGCTGCCATGTAACCTTCTGGCATATAGGCCTAAACATTTATATTTTTGGAATTTATCAGACGGCCTTATCCAGAGCGATTTACAATCAGTAGTTTCAGGGACAGTCCCCCAGGAGAAACTCAGGGTTAAGTGTCTCACTCAGGGACACAGTGGTAGTTATTGGGGTTTGAAGTGGGCTTTAAACTTTGTGGTGTTCTGGTTCATAGGAGAGTGTGTTACCCATTAGGCTACTACCACCATATAGGACTGAATGTGTGTTTGTGTAATTGGCTTAGTGATTCAAATGAAGTGCAACTCAGCCAAAACTACATTGCTTATCTTTATGATTCACAGCTGTAAAGCAGAAAATGAAAAAGAAAAGAATGCTCATCTACTAATGCACTGTTCCATCTACTTATGCACTGTTCCATTTTGCACAGCAACATTGAACTATTTTACTTCACACATTTATTTATTATTCATTTCACCTGTTTAGCGCTTTCTGTCTCATTTTTGTGTTATGTTAACTGTTCTTGCGCTGCCTGTGTCCCCTGTTTGCACCTTATGTAGCCCAGTTTGTTGTACTGTCTAACATGTGCCCTTTATGTCAGTATGTAACTTTGTTTAATCGTTCAAATGCCACATGTAGCACCAGGTTCTGGAGAAGCTTTATTTCGTTTCACTCTGTGCTGTCTAACATGTGTATAGCTGAAATGACAATAAAGCTCAACTTCAACTTCAACTGTTGGTTGTATGTGTGGCTTGTGTTGTTTTAAGTCCATAATGCAGCATCTGCAGTCTCTGTGTTCACCTTGTTCTGCATGGAGTCAGATTGCATTAAGACTGTACATGTTCCTCCTTCCCAACCTTGTCTAAGCGCCGCTCTATAGCATGAGGCTACACATATAGAGAATGAGTGTCCTGCACCAAAGCTGTCTCACAGAATTAAAGCACTGTGCCCTGACATTGATAGCTTTTGAGTCATAGGGTAATGCAATCTGATATAAGGCAAAAAGATGCAGGCGTGTCATTTATTTTGTCAAAAGAGTGATGAAGGCTGGAGGAGCTGGAAGAAGGGCATCCATCAGACGTTCATGCTAGGGTTTAAATGAGTAAATTTTCACTCTTCAGTTGTACAGAACCATCAAATCTAAGGAAAAGAACACAAGGTCCTTAATGAGTCTGTATATGACGTGTGTGTGTGTCCTCTTGCTCAGCTGTAAGGTGATTCTGTGTTCCTGTGACAGACTTATTAAAACCCATCCTCCTAATGCAGCGCATTGGGTGTTGTGTTTCTCAAGTCCTCAGACGCTGACCGGCTCATCGCATTTTCCCCCAAGTACGGGAACACATGGCCGGTTCCATACTGCCACGATGCATTGTTAATGACGTCACGGAGAAAGGCAATGTGACCGTTACTGGTAATACAGATGGAAACCGTAGTACTGGAAACCAGTGCTTTTGCCGGATTTTTGAGGCACATATGCCAATAAATGCAGAATCTTGTTCATGGCTTAATTATGTGCCCTCATTAATCACATTGATCTTTTGCTATTTCCAAACGCATATTCAGAGAGATTATTGGATAACGTTCAGGCAAATTCTCTCGAGTGGTATCTGTGACCCCAGGAGGAAGATGGCACGGCAGCCATAAGTGGGTATTAAAGGGATATAATTGTCAGTGACCTCGTCTGGCATTCTGCTCTATTGGGCCTTTCTACGAAAACGGGCTCTGAGGCGGGACGAATTCATTAGCATAGCTGAGGAAAAAACGGCGGACAAAGGAGCGAAAATGAAGAGAAAAAGCCTTCTACAGGCACTGTAGAACTGTAGAACCTACACGGACATGCACTCTGCCTCATGACGCTTGCACATGCAAGTGCGGCTTCTGCTCAATTGCATAAATGCTCGCGAGTTTGGGGTTTGATGCTCAAGATGGTGTCCATGTTTGCGTATCTGTCCCATTCGAGGTCACGGCCCACCTCCTAATCCATTTGGGTGGTGATCTATAATTTGAACAAACTGACCCGGTGTTCAGCCACGGTTGACAGAGCAGTGCTCTGTGTGTGTGTGCGCGCGAGGGACAGGAGAGGACTCGTATCCACTTATTGAAGACGCCTCTCTGTTTCCATGCTGGCTGCAGCCCCTCTCTGCAGCGGAGTTTTGTGTAACATGCCGCTGCTTGTCTATTCTCCGCGGGTTTGTTGGCATGCCGTGGGTAATCTGAGTGTGCCGCTCAGGGAATCAATGCCAGTCTCTGTGGCAAGTTGCATACGATCGCACCTGGGGCAGATGGTTCACAGGGGACGGAGGACTCCAGACTTCAATAGGTGGATCAAAACAGCCTGTCATGGCCAGGAACTGATTCCGAATCGAGTGAAATCTCTTCTAAGTGCATGGATTTGGGGCTCTCTGGGCTCTTTCCTACTTTGCCCAGTCTCAGGTTCTTTTAAAAACATGTCTTTCGAGCCATTTTGTCACTCGAGAAAACGCTCAGCTGCCCCTTTTTGTCACATAAAAGTCTAGTCCACTCTTTTCTTGGCAGCACACAGCACTTTCATGTGTAGAAATACATTATGCTCGAAGATGACAAATGGCCCCGGTGAAGCATTCAGCACAGTGCCGGAAAAAAGTTTATCTTCAGGGCATGTGTGGCTGCCAACAATCTCTCCACAGAACTTTAATCTACCTGCACCCGGCAACCGCAGCCTTCATTTCGGTACAAGGACTTTGACTTCAGCAAGTGTTTTGACACCCGTCCGAAGAATGACTGTTGCCGAGATGCCGCGTCGCGGCACTAGAGGTCGGCTGCCTGACCGGCTCCACTCCTCACCGAAGCTTAATTATAGCAGCAAGTTGGGCCGAAACAGGCCAGGCCTGGATTGAGCACTTCACAGCGGTGGCCATGGGAAGGTACCCTTATTGAGAATAATCCATCAGAGTGATCAGATGAGCGCCTGATAAATGATTAACCCACGGCTACATGATAAGTAGCTTATTAAATGTCACAGATATGTGATCCGTGCGGGGGGATATTACATGCGGTTGCCTTGCTCACCCTCACACGTCAGCGAGGGCAAACTTCATTACAGCGATGTGCCGGAATATGCCAAACCCCCCCCACGCCCACAACAAAAAAAGAAAGGAAAGAAAGAAAAGCTACTAACTGTAAACGGTATCAGTGTGCCCGGCAGATCTCATTTCAGTGTGCTGATGTTTTTTCCCATTGACTTAACGGAAAACGAAAAAAAGACAGCGCTGTCAGATAGACGCCTGTACCACAGTGCAAACGTCAGCACTGTCAGTGAGAGACGACTCCTGATGTCACAGTGATGGGTTGTTGCAGTGGGTACATTAAAAAGTGAAACATGCAATCAATACAAAATGGATGCTATCAGGATCAAGATCCGTATTTACTGACCATATGAAATTATTGTGGAGGAGATGAAGGGAACCTCATCACAAGTTCAACTGTCAGTCTGTAACTGAAAATATCAAAATAATATTTCTCAGCATTTTTTATAAATGTGCTCAAAGTCAAAGAATGAATTACTGAATATTATTAAAATATGACTTCAGTATATGTGACAAATATATAAATACAAATTTGTTGTATATGTAGCATAAAGGCATAAATATACAGTAGTAAAATGTGCCCTAAAAAGGTCCATGACACAGTGCAAAGTTTACAGCAGATAAAGGAAAATTGAAAAGAAATTAAAAGCTGGGTCTATAAATACATATTAGACATAAAAACAATTGTAATTGTATATTTGTTATTGTAATTGTACATTTGGCAGCTAATTGGTTCTGATCGATGGATCATTTCATTGTAGTAGTGTGAAAAATGAACATGTGGGTTTGTGTATCTCAATGCAGTGCGAGCCACAGGGATGAGCGAATAAATCTGCAAGGTCTGAAGCCAGCATCTTGCCTCCCCTGTGTTAAAAATTCATACGACGTATTAAATCAGAGTGGAAATCCCGAAATATATGCAATTTGATCAAGCAGGGATTAAAAGCGTCATTGTGCTTGTCAATAAGGAATGGCCACGGCTCTGTGGTATCATATTGACTGCGGCGTATTAATACTCAGTGTCCTATTGGGCCATCAGCTGATTGTTTGGAATGTAAATGACGCTGCTGATGGCTCCGGTGACTGATGGCTTAAATTCCAATTAATCAATTGCTTCATCAGTTTCCCTAATTCAGATCAAATATCTCCTGAGTGCACACTCTTCTTTCAGTGGTATTAGTAGAAATAAATGCTTTGGAAGTAATTTTCATCAATCTCGTGTACATGCCAATACGCCTTACAGACAGAGTCCAGGTGGAGGTCTGGACGTCTTAGTCTGTATGTGTGTGTGTGATTCAGATGCAGTTTCACAGGGCTTTTTATTGCACGCAGAATACTTAATGCACTGTAGACCTGTGTTGTTCTACTAGCTTTATCTCTCCCTTTGTTGAACAGACTCTATTGTTGCATTAATATAAAAGCTGTAAAAAATTCAGATTGCTCGGAAGAGCTTTGGTATCATTTCACCGCCTCATTGCCTCCATCCTTTGTTAGCACGTTTACTAATATTTCAACTTCGTCTACGCCACGGTAACACACAGCTCCCTGACTGCTAGCGTTACACAGCCATTTGTAAGAGTCATGAGATTTTTCTGACAGGTCATGAGATCCAGGCATAACGACAGCCCATCCCCATCCGCAATAATTCATTTGACGTCTTTTGTGATATAGATATACACTCGCCAGTCATCAGCGTCCTCACGGCACAGCACGGCACCCCTTGTCAATTATACAAAATAAAATCAAGTATTCATAAGTAGCCTGTAATAGGATATTGTCTGACAGATTTAATAATTCAGTTTTGCCAGGGCTTAACTGGCATTACTTTGTAGCTAATGGTCGCCTTTGTAAAAAATTCATTGGAAACAATGCCGGAGTGAGAAGATACGCATAATTATGCCTACTTAATTTACTTTAGGCAGCTGCAAATTAAAAGCTTGTTTCCAAAGAGTGCTTGACCGTTTAAGCAGGCATACGCAGAAAGGTACTGTAATTTGATTTATGAATTTGATCCCACCCACTCGCTCATTTCATTCATCAATGTTTCAGTGGGAGCAATTATGCATTGTGTCTCCTCTCTTCATAGGTCCATTATCGGCAGTGAATATCTTTGTCACACGGTGTGTAATGGTATTACTAAATATTCTATAATGGCTCTGAGACGGCTCATCTCAGCACCCATTATTAGTTTGCCCCTCTCTTCAAATTGAACCTTTTTTTTTTCTTCTTTTTTTGAGTGATTGGATTTTACCAGATGACAAAGGCACAAGTGAAGTTTAAGTGGCTGATCTGGAGGTACTCTCATCGCTTGGCTCGGCTTTGCCGTGTCATTTTTGTTGCCACTCCTTTTGTTACATGTCGAGAACTCATCTGCCATCTGCCAATCTTAATTCCAGGGCTGTCCGTCAGACGAGGCTTCTTTGCACTGGCTGCAAGACCAAGGGTGAATGTATGACCAAAAAAAAAAAACATTTTATAAAAAAAAAATATATATATATTAATTTATATATATTAAATGTAATAAACTAATATATTGCATTATTTTTCTTAGGTTCGTTATGTACTGAAAATGTATTTTACATTTTGTGTCTTTTCTGTCTATATTTAATCTTCCCATATCTTTCTGAAAAATTGCTCTGAGGATTATTTGATATTAAATACCCTATTTAATAAAACATATTTCATGTTGCCTCTGCAAACTCCATTTATGCCATTTCAAGAATGATCTCTGGCTTTAGCTGACAGATTACAGCGCATTATGGTGTTTGATTGATGATATCACAGCGGTGTACCACAGAAGTATATCCAGGCGTATTATTTGATCTATATTACCAGGCTCGTGTTGCTGAACACAAGGCAGCGCATGTGATGGACCCTCAGAGCAGTCAGGGAGGCATTCACCAGGGCCCTACAAATGCTTACCGGTCGTGAACTACATCGATCTGGGGTATAATTCTCTATGAAATTGATGGATGAGGGCAGCCATTGACAGAAAGGGTAAAGACCACTTTGAGACGTCCCCGGTGAATAGGTATGATGGAAAATAGATTGTTGAAGAAGATTTATGTTTGTTCTCCCCTGCCACTGGAGAGAACTGGCAGCCCCCCGCTCATACTGCTGAAACGGGTCATTCTTGGCAGATTAAAAACACTCACTACATCTTTTTTTTTCTTTACGTGTAGCTCCATGATGATTAGGGCTCAGTAACATATTCAAAACCAGGCACTGTACCATGACTTTAGATAAGTGAGATAAAATAGAAGATTAAAATATATATATTACCATGTATGATTATTGGACTAGCAAGACCCATTTTCTTAACTGTAAAATTTTTAAAAGTAAGTGTGTATGTTCTAGCCAAAGCTGAAGCATTTCCATAAAAAAATGTAAATTAAACATTCTGACAGGCTTCATATAGATCGCAGGCAGGATTTCCTCTGTATGGGTGAACATGACAGGACTACAGGGTCTGGCTTACATTAAAAGGAAGTGTGGTCCTGTCACAGCATGGGCCGACTGGCAGCATGTTGCCCTGCTGGAAACGAGAGATTGGTGAACATGACCTCACCACCGGAGACGGTGTGATAGGATCAGATGGGTGGGGCAGAGCCTGCCCTTCGGCTAAATGCCAGGCCTGGATTGGATGAGGGCGGGTGAAGTCAAGGATCGCTGTAACCTATGTCTGCAGAGCTATCAATAACTCTTGGTCTCTAGACAAATGTTTATTGCTGACAAAATAATAGAATTTTATTTGAGGGCTGTCAGTTGAGAAAATAATTAAAAAAAAATTCTTAAGACTAATCCTTGGTGTAATGTGTTTAGTTCATATGGGGAATGACTGGAAGATAGGATATTGAGGAAGTCACTCACTCACATTCCATAACTGCTTATTCCTACTTAACGCCCACCCCAGGGCATTGGGCACATTGCGGGACACACCCAGAGCGGGGGCAGTGGTGGCCTAGTGGTTAATGAAGCGGCCCCGCAATCAGAAGGTTGCCGGTTCGAATCCCGATCTGCCAAGGTGCCACTGAGGTGCCACTGAGCAAAGCACCGTCCCCACACACTGCTCCCTGGGCACCTGTCATGGCTGCCCACTGCTCACTCAGGGTGATGGGTTAAATGCAGAGGACAAATTTCACTGTGTGCACCGTGTGCTGTGCTGCTGTGTATCGCAAGTGACAATCACTTCACTAACTAAGTTAATTAAGTCAATTACTTTAAATATTTATTCATGTAGCACAGCATTTAACTGGTAAATCTAAACAGCTCTAACTAATAAAAACCAGAAAAAACTTACAGTACAGATGCTATCAATAGTATGAACCAGGTGGAAAATTATTATTTCATGGTGGAAATTCTGGAACTTCATAAAAGTACACAAAATATATTTCAATATGAGAATCTTTAGATTCTTCTTCTCACCCATAAAGCTTCATGCTCCAGAATAGCTTAGTAACCTAATAGTCGCTCATAACCCACCACGATTCCTTCATTTTCTGTGGGAGAAGCCCTACTTGCTGTCCCCAGAGTACACAAAGTCACTGCTGGAAACAGAGGATTTGCCTACCGACCCTCAACTCTTTGGTACAACCTTCCAGGGAAAATTCGGGAATCAGTCACTGTCTCAATATTTAATTCTAGACTAAATCATTTATTGTCATTTTAGATTCTAACACAGCCTTCTCTTTTCTTTATCCTGGTGCGGAGTGATCATGTCGCATCGCTGGCCCTTGTGGGTTTACTTGCTTGGCCCATACTGCCTACCCCTTAAAAGCCATCTGCTGATCCCTCCTGATAGTCATCAGCTGAAGCTCTAAAATGCTACCTCACTTCATAATACACAACTGGACTGCAATGATCTCTTTATGCCATATTTCCTGGATAAATCTCATTGAACATCCCAGGGTAATCCAGTGCTGACCAGAGGAGGATGAGTTCCCCTTGCTGAGCCTTGGTTCCTCTCAAGGTTTATTCCTTTTTCAGGGAGTTTGTCCTTGACACCATTGCTCTGGCTTGCTCACTTGGGGCCTTGAGCACTGTTCTATTGTTAGGCACTTTGTGACAATGTACATTGCATCAATAAAATTTGATTGATTGATACATTTTTGAAGCTGCAGTTGGCAATCGCCATTGACATATTAGACCAAGATTTTTGCATTGTTTGTGCTCTGCTTTTGGGTTTTCCTTTTGATGCTTCTCATTATTGAACAATTTGTCTTGGAGTCCTTTAAGCATGTGAGAAATGAAAACAGAAATGCTGACCCTTGCTTCAGCTGAAAGTAAAGTACTTTTCTGCCATTACCATGGTGCTTAGGGATTAAGTATTGCATTGACCATACACTTAATACATTCTGTAAGGCCCAAGGCCGTGCCAAGAATAGATCTGGGCCTGGTTTCCGGAAAGTCACTGTAGCACCAAGATTTTTGTTATATGACAAAGGGAATTTCACAGAATTCTCCCTCAGATTCTCAACACCGCAATTTGGGACAGAGATCCTTCCACACTTTTATATGGGGTGTTTATAATATATTCAATCATATTTCATTAAACAAATATTCTTGTTGTGTGCTCATTAAAAGGTTGTCAAATTTAGTGTATGAAATCTAAATATTTAAATCTAATTTTGGTAATTTTAATTAAACAATATTGTTAGGAAAAATATACTGCATCTGTACAGCAGATTTGTATAATATATTCACATTTTCACATTAAATAAATATGGCTTCAACTGGAACTGAATATACAAAGTGAGCTATAACCCTGGCAAGCTAATTTAAGACATTAAGGGAAAATGCGAGTGAAGCCTGTGAACGTTGTGATTGCCAAGTGTAATCAGATAATGTCAGCCAGCAGTCAAAAACCACTGCAAGTATTAGGATACAGTTTCTACAACTCTGCAGAGCAATGGAAAGCACGTCTTAATTTGTGTAAAAGGACATGATCTTTGTGATGTTAAAATATTTCTCACATGGTACATTGTCTTTTCATTCTTTGACAGGATGCAAATCACTAGATGGTTTAAGACAAAAGTGAAATATGAAATATTCATATTTTTTAAACCTCATTTTGGTCATTTTGATTAAACAACATTGTTAGAAAAAAACACTGCATCTGTACAGCATTTTTTTAAAATATATTCACAATTTCACATTAAATAAATATGGCTTCAACTGAAACTGAATATACAAAGTGGGCTACAACCCTGGCAAGCTAATTTAATACATTAAGGTAAAAATGTGAATGAAGCCTGAGAACGTGGTGATTGCCAAGTGTAATCAGATAATGTCAGCCAGCAGTCAAAAACCACTGCAAGTATTAGGATACAGTTTCTACAACTCTGCAGAGCAATGGAAAGCACGTCTTAATTTGTGTAAAAGGATCTTTGTGATGTTAAAATATTTCTCACATGGTACATTGTCTTTTCTTTCTTTGACAGGATGCATATCAGTAGATGGTTTAAGATAAAAGTTATACAAAACTTCTGTAATAAATAAAAAACTTACGAATTGAATTCACTGTCTTTTAATCTTAAGTGAAAGTGAAGCGATTGTCATTGTGAAGCAGAGAAAGCACAGAACACAGCAAGCACAGAAGAACTAAATGTGTTCTCTGCATTTAAACCATCACTGCCCAAAATATTACACACATAAATAACACAAATATTACATACAATGACCTTAAATCATCATATAATATGTAGAGATACATTATGTTTTTACATCATAAGTTATTTGAAGACAAATAGACATAAAATGAAATGCTTATAATTAGTATTTCTGATGTTGTGTATGCTTGGTATGTATATTACTTTTTGTTTATAGTAATAACCCAATTGCACAGTTGTGTATTACTGTTTAATTCATAACTCACTGGCACATTCCATGTTAATAGTAACGATGATCCCAATGGGGTGAAAATGACAAAGTGTAGATATGACCCCATGATCACAGTCTGTCTGCCCAGCTATAGAATGCCCTGCACTCTGGAAAAGCAGGCTGAGCAGGACACCAGGGAAGGGGACCAGACCAGACCAGTAATGTTTACAATCAAGGGCAAGTCAAAGGGCACAATGGGAAAAATAAAACAGCCATCATGTTAATCTTAACCCCGGTGTCATGGCAACCTTCATGTGTGGGCTGTGCTTCCACTCTTCCCATGCTGCTCTCCCAGTAGGGGGACATCTTGTGTAGCCCTATTTATGTTATCTTCTTACGAAAACATCACCTTTAGCTTCTCTGAGAGTTTAAACAGGACAAAACTAGTATCAATTAGGCACTGAAAAAATGTTTCTACACATGCTGCATTCAAAAATGAGACCCTTGTGTGCTTTTCTTTCATCGTACAGCCAGAGGGGAAAATGTCCCTGCTTTGTTTTTATTTGCCTTGGCATTCACTACGCAACAGCCGGTGTCACCAAACCCATGTCTCTTGAAGGATTTCGCTGCCTGATGGCCTACAAGCCTCCTTTAAAGCCCCATACTTAATTATGTGAGTGGTCACACTCTAAATAAAGGGCTCCTGTTAAAAGGCACAATACTCTTTGACCCCAATGACGAAATGTCACACCCAAATGACAGGAGATTGACAGGAAATTGACCCAGTCAAACATGCAAAAAAACAATTCCCATAATGCATTGATGTTGATTAGTCATTAGTATTCATCTCTGGCCCCATCCAATAAAACACTTGTAATTGGTTATGAGGTCATTGTGGATGGCTGAATTTGGAATGACCCACACAACTAATTAAACAACGTACAAAGACGAGTCGCTGTTTGTCCACAGAACTATTATAAGTGAATAAGCAAGACTTATCTTTCTCTTGTTAATCTATGAATTCTCACTGCTATGTCACTACAGTATGTAGTATCCATTCTGCAGTTGTCCTATGGACATACACTTCTCGTGTATATTTACAAGTCATATGTATCTAATAAAGTGGCCATCGAGTGGATTTCATAAGCAGCTGGCCTGCCACTCTACAATCTCCAGCATGCAGTAAGTGCACACTGACGCACCTTATCTCCTCAGGTTGCTTTGTGCCTTGAGTACAGCACTGAAGAGGGTCTGCTGTGTAACCTATGCTCACCTGTCCATCACCTGTCTGTGTTCCTACATGATTTGATGGACAGTAAGGAAGCCCGGGTGCTGAGATGACCTGTCAGGCCCCATCATCTTACCCAAGCGCGGTAACCCAAGCCTCCACCAGACTCAGAGACTAAAGAAATCAGCACTCACAGGCCCAGTAAATGCCCTTTCTACCATTGCCCAAGAAGAGATGACACCGCCAAGATCTTTGGTTCAGATTTTGTTGTCTTCCCAAAGCACTTAATGTGATCAGAGAATTAAAATTTCAAGGAGTCATTTAATGATAGCCTCGGTTCTCAAGACCCGTAGCACCAAGCTTGGGTTTCGTATGACTCTGCAGTCATATGTGGTATTTCTCCCGCTGCAGGCAGCCTCTGCATTCCTGTCACTTTTTTAATGTGATCAGGTGAATTTATTATGGGCCATGAGGTCATTCAGATTGTCTATAATTTGAAGCTCACTGAACTGTATTAACGAAGCGGCACAGCGGTAAGCCACAGCATTTACATTTAATTAGTTTTATTGAGCCGCTGCCGCGTTTATTTGTAATGAGGCCAGCGTTATGATTGAGGGCATATTTTAATGATTTTTAAATAAGATGAACAAATGTTGCCCTTGACCCGTTGTAAAACATATGCAGCAGCGGTGACCTTCTTTCGAGGTGCAGCACATTATCATGAACGAGCAGCGTGGAAGTGATATTGGTGAATAGGCATATTATACAGACATTACTCAAGGCTGTTTTAACAGCTTAATGCTGGGGATTATGCGGCCACTCTTACCCCGCTCTCTCCCTTTTCTCTCCCGGGAGGGTTCCAGGCTCACCTCACCTTCAACCTTTCAGTGTTAAGACTTTGCGCTCCTTGTAAAGCACATTATCAAACTCAGTTCTGACATTGTGTGCTTTTTTTATTGACACTGGTTACAAAAGTCGGGAAACGACCTCTGACTCCAGAACGTCTGGACACTGCAATAACCTCAGACTGTAAATAGGAAAGATAGATGGCAGAAAGATGGCTGTTAACTGTAAAAACTTACAAGGGTGGTACCTGGAAGTAAGGCTGTCATAAAAAGTGTCTGAATGTGTAGCGGGAGACGCAGTCCCCATTCTTTAGACTCCCTGTCAGTATGTGTGTTCTTTCTTTTTTTAGGCCTATGTGCTCTTTAGCGTGTCTTGTAGTGTGTCTCGCCACTCATCTCCATCCCTCTGTCTTTACAGAAGATGCCGCATCTCATTAATGGGAGATGTTGGCCTCTCCGAAGGGATCTGTGGAAGATAATCTTCCCATGTTTTGCTATGAAAGCGCTTCTGAATGTAACCAAAGAAACTCACTTAAACGGCGGAGGGCCTGGCTGAATTATTCAGCATTTACAATCAATTTTAACCCCCCGTGGGCCACTGCTGCTGCACGCCGGTCATGGGAAATGTTGACAGATCTGTGCGCAGTGCAGCCGGGCTCCTTAGCAACGTGAGAGAGGAGGTGTGCATCTGTGTGAGTCTGCATGCGTGTGCACATGTGCATGCCGTAGCTAAATTATAACGTCAACTGAAGCTGCGGTGCCCCTGTCAACATATCTGGGCCTGAAACTGGGCCTTTCCTGTGAAATGAGACACTGGTGAACACAGTAGTGAACAGATTAGAGTTGTGCGAATTAGAAGAATGAATGGCACGCAATACGAATAAGGCAAATAATAAGGCAAAATAGCCTTGGCTCTGCATTAATAATATCAGTACTAGTATATATGTGCAAAAGAGCAAGCATGGATAAGATGGAAATTAAGTAATAAAGCAGTAGCAGGGAAAAAAAAAACACTTGCTTTTAAAAGCATTTATATGATTCTATTTTATCTAACAAGACTTTATCTCTTTGGTCCTGACTTATTCACTGTATCTTTTTCTTTATGACCCCCCCCACACACACACACACACACTATATCGCCTCATTTGATTTAAATAAGAAAAACATAGGGGTGAATAACAACTGTATTATCCTTTGAATGGTTCAATGTGTGTGTGTGTGTGTGTGTGTGTGTGTGTGTGTGTGTGTGTGTGTGTGTGTGTGTGTGTGTGCATGCTAGCGTGTCGGCCTGCACGGTGTCGGCTTTCCGGCCCAGTGTGATTCAGTTCAGACACAAGCCTGCTATATTCCTCTGTACAATAAGCGGCGGCCATAATAGCGCCACAGATTACCTCGGCCGCAGGTGGTAATAGACGCGCTATAGAGCTTGCGAGGCGACACAGGACACCCTCCTCTGCCGGGGAGTCCTATCAATTATTCGTGGTGCGGCCCGTCGTGGGGGCTGGGGGCTGACTGCGGGTGTGGGCAAGGGCCTTCAATGCCGCCAATGGGCGACGTGTAAATCCTTTACAGTAACACCCCTCTTTGGTGAAGACGATCGGTACTGGGAGATAATCAAAAAGCAGCATCTGCGTCTGAACGGAAGAGTATATCTGGTTCTTTGCCGGTTATGTTCGCTTTGCGGCGAAATTAGCCATTTATCCTCAGTCTCTGCGCACAGATATTGCGATACGCCTTATCATGCCCTCTGCTGTAGTCGGGATTGTTTGACAGCGCTGGAATCATGGTGCAACGCGATACCTGCTTTAAGCATGATTAAATTGACACCCCATAGAGTGTCTCGGATCCGTTTTGTGTGTCCTTGATATGCCGCCGGCAGCTTATTCAACTTTGTCTCGCGTTCGCCAGTTCGGCTGTCACCGTGACATCATTGGCACGCAATTACAGAGAGTGAGAGGAACTGGGGGGGGGGACAGCATTGCTCAAAATGCAAAATGTCCCAAAAATTTGTCTGTTCGAGGAAAGAAATCAGAAAAGGCAATGAACCGCTAGCTTGCTTTTCTGCTAGAGATAAGAGGCACTCACTCATGTTCAGTACAGAATATCTGGACTTTTCCTCCAAACACTCATCTGCGGCTCTTTGGAGGACTCAAGGGTCAAGGCTTGCTTCCTGAACATCTGCGTCCATGATCAAAGCCCCTCAGGGCTATTTCTGAGTTCACAGATTCTCCTGGATCTCCAGCAAATGGCCAGCGTGCCTCGTGACACATTTATCTATAAATGTGAATGCTTTTTTTTTTTATTTGTTCTCTTCATTTATTTTCACTTTGCTCTCTTCCCCACAGCCCCCTCCAGTCGTGATTTTACTTTGAGTTTCCTGTGAAATGGATATCGTTCATATGTGTCTTGCATTTGTTTGGTTCATTTCATCTGTGCTACCACGTGTGTGTTTGTAGAACATGAGTGGCAGCACCTTCTCAGGTTCGCATGTTTTACTGATGGTTTTATTATTAATGTCAGTCTGCTGGAAAAAAAGAGAGCGAGAGAAGTGAGTGAAAGTTGAAAAAGAGAGAAAGAGCGAGAGAAAGAAGAACCACAAAGAGGAGCTTTGTTTATGGCTTTCATTCTTGGCCACACACAAGGCTTAGTGAGAGAGCATTTCCTGTTCTGATTCATTCTCCCCTCTGCCGTTTGCGTAACTTATGGCTCTGTTAACAAAAAAAAAAAAAAAGTCTCACATTCTCATAGACGTCTGCTAAACTGACACACGTCTCTTTTTTTTTTCCCCTTCCCGAGCCCACTTGCTTCTCTGCTTTCACAAAATACCCATTATCCATTTAAACATTAAGCCATTTTTGGTGAAAGTCATAAAGTACTTCTGGCAGAAATACAGTAATGCTAAGACTTCTTTTGCCAGTATTCATATTCTTTTTGCACTAAATATTTGGAATTACTCAGAAGCCACACCATTACAATTTCAGAGATCTCCCCTGGCCTTCTTAATTGTGATCATAAATTTTGTCAGTCCGCTGAATTGTGGCGTCTAATAATAAAAAAAGGGTACACAAAAAGAAATTGCCATGCTTGGAGCGTTGGATGTAAGTGCAATTCCTTATCACTTGTCACTTGAGGCCAGTCAGTCTGTGTCGCTCATCAGTGATTTTACCATCCTAAACTGTTCTAAATTAGAGACGAGAGACATAAACAGTGCAGGATGCTGAATTCTTTCTTGTAAGACTCATTTGTGAAACTCTATGGACTCATGGGTCACAATTTCACAATACCCTAAATTATATGTCTTTCATTACGATGTGGAGGCCAGGTTTGATCGAAGTCACAATTAAATCATACAAGCTTTCATTTGTGAAGCTGCATCAGGGGACTGACATGATGAAAGGAAAATAGAAACTCAGAAAAAAAAAGAAAAGAACTAATTTAATATCTGAAATTCTCAACCTGGTTATACAGATGAGTTGCAATATGGTAAAGAAGGAACAGACAATTTAGCATAACCAGTGTAACATATGTCTGATCCAAGCAAGGTATTTCATTGATGATGATTTCATTCAATATAATTATTAAAGCGACATTGTGGGGCAGGTGCTACAGAAAATTGAATATAATGTAACAATGCAAAACATGATAAGTAAAAAGAATAAACCACCTAAGAAAGGACTGACTACATGGTGGACGCAGTGTCCAACCTTTAGGTCATTGCCTCTAGTCAGTGTTGAGCTATGCATCTCCTCTGTACAGGGTTGGACATGTGAAGTGAAAGTGAAGTGATTGTGAAATGCTGCAGCACAGCACACGGTACACACCACAAAGTGTGTCCTCTGCATTTAGCCCACCACCCTTAGTGAGCAGTGGGCAGCCATGTCAGGCGCTCGAGGACGTACGTTGCTCAGTGGCATGTAAGTGGCACCTTGGTAGTTCAGGATTAGGACTGGCAACGTTCCAATTAGTCCGTTTCTTTGCCCGCTTGGCCAACCACTGTGTATATATGTTAAAGCAGCGGGGGGGGGCTTTCATTCACTAAACTCTCGCATGGGACACAGGGAAAGGGAAGTGTGTTCCTAATAAACTACACCGATGAGTAAAGCTCAGAAGGGGTGAATGAATGGGGATATGGAAACTGATATGTTCATCAGCTGAGACACACATGCTCCCCCAAAGGTTGCGCTTTCTATTTTTGGGGGGGTTGGGGCAGTGAGGTTTGGTGGCTGCCTCTCTGTGTGTGGGCCTCCATGTTTTGTCATCTTTTTAAATGTGTTTAGGAATCATCTGCAACATGTTAACCACAGAGTGTCATCTGGAGAGTCACATGGAAAGAAAATGGAAAGAAATGCATATACAACATGGTGATGTTGCTAATCTGCTGCAGTAAACAGACACACACACACAAACAAATATTGAAAGAGGAATACACTATAAACTCGGCACTCTGCAAAAAGTCCTGTCCTTTCAGATCTGAAACATCACATAATTTTTCATATGTTGTATTACTTAATTTGCAATGTGCGTTCAAATGGCAGACAGAAATCTGAAAGGTTTACAGATTATTAACTGATGAGTCACGTTTGACAGATCTACAATAAGGTTCATTAGAACAGTGTTATAGTAAATTACCATAAAATTCTAAAATCTTTTTAAAAGATGAAGCCGGGGAAAACAAATCAAAAGAAAAACTACTTACCCCATCTCATCATGCAGAAGTCAGTACAGGTAGTAGCCTAGTGGGTAACACACTCGCTTATGAACCAGAAAACCCAGGTTCAAATCCCACTTACTACCATTGTGTCCCTGAGTAAGACACTTAACCCAGAGTGTCTCCAGGGGGGGACTGTACCTGTAACCACTGACTGTAAGTCGCTCTGGATAAGGGCGTCTAATAAATGCTGTAAATGTAAATGCAACGATATCAATTATTATGTGTTGTTGTATCTCATTATCTCAACAGACATGTATCACAGTTTCATGTGAGAGAAATGTTCCAGAGCAAACCGATGCGGGGTATCCCTGAGCCTCCTTCTGCTATTTCTAATTACAGTATACCTGTATCATGATCAATGATATTATGTCTAATGTGAGAAAATTTCGATAGTGATCTTGGGATAACTTTAGCTTTTTTGAGATTCCATGAACATATTTTCAGGTGTAAAGCTAAAAGAAAACATGGAGGCTATAAGCACGTTTTTTGAAAATCTGAATCTGTACTACAGGTTCACATCATTAATATTTTTAAGCCGCATAATTTAGAAACTACTCTACTCACTTAATTTTAACAAATGTCCTTTTTTAGTGCACCTTCTTTAGTGTTCCACTGTAATGAAAGTGTCTCTCTCTCTCTCTCTATGTCGCATGCCCCAGACGTCCTTCTCCGTGAACACAGTCGTACACCTGAGCTGCAGCCGTGTTGAGCGAGGGACGTGGGCCACGGCCAGCTAATGGGACACTTAGTCGTCTGGGCTTATGTCATCCCGTCCCAGTGCGGTGCATCGAATGGCCCTCCTATCGTGCGGCGATGCCCTCAGTCCCAGCGCCGATCGATCTGTGGCCAGCCTAGCCTAGGCTGGCGGTCGGGCAGCAGGCAACCGGAGCTGAACGGGCCCAGAGGTGTCCCCCCTTCACCGTCTACCACCTCCCCGCTCTCCACACCGCCAGCCCGCCGCAGACCGCCACTCCTGGCCTGACCTTGACCTGCTCTGTCAGACACAAGAGGAGAATTCTGCCCCCCGATGGGGTGTTACAGTTAAGCGGTCTGTGTAGCCGAACCGAGGCGCATTTCTAAATATACACAGCCCCGCCCTTCCATTCAGCACTGCATTGGAATTTATACAGTACCTAGAGTCTAAGTTCAACCAAGACACTTGCGACCCATCTCGCAATGTCTGGATCTATAATAAAGCAAACTGTCACCAGCAAGGAGCGTGTGAACCAGACGCACTCCTACGCCTGCGCATTGCTGCACAAACCACAGCCGCTTTCCACCTTTGGCGGTTTAACAAAGAGCGAATTGAGTTGCTAATTTCACCAAGATTGTCCTTCGCCGCTTCGGCTTCTGTCAGACAGGCGGCTGGATGTTGATTTATACCGTCTCATTTAGAGTGGGCTGGGGTACCGGGGCTCAGCCGACACTTATAAGCAGCCCGGCCCTGTCCCCACTGCCCCCCCCCCCCATCATCTTCATTTAATATTAATAGCGCATCCGTCTTCTGAACAAGGCGGTGTAATGAAGGGCCAAATTAAGATTGGGAAGGTGGGTATTGATCAGAGGATGCGTGGCTCCACGACAACGGCGAGAGCCACCCAATAATAAGCAGAGGCCCAGACGCGCTGCTTGGCGCGGCTCCCCTTGCGGCTCGTTTCTCTCTGAGCCAAAAGCAGTTGTGGCGAGAATGTGGGCACTGTACAAGATGTTCAGTTTAAATCTAATATTAGCGGCTGGTTATGACAGGTTAAGCCTATTTCGAGATAAAATGTGAACGTATGTGTACTCACGGCATATACACAGGAGGGCGAGAGCGGGCGCGCGCACACACATGCGGCCACTCGCAGCAGACGTGCCACGCAGGGCTAAAACGGGGACAGTTCCGGAACAAGCAGGTCTAGATGATGTGCCACCTAGCTTGCAAGTTTGTGCGCAAGACAGGAAACCATTGAGCTATCTTGGTTTCGAAGTGCTGTCATGCAGACTTGTCAGAAGCCGCACTCTCTGTCCCTGCCCGTCGTATTGGACAAAATACGAAAAAAACGCACATTTAAAACATCGAACGGCATCTCAAAATATCCCTGTTAGATAGAATAGATGCTGTTGCGAAAAAAGTGCCGTTTCCTCTCTTCCGCTTTTGGATTTAATATCTCCATTATGAGGCACGCACACTCTGTGTGTGGTCCTGTGCGCTCTTCTCCGGCGTGTGTCTGGCCGTGGCGGTCACTCGTTTTTTTTTTTTTTAACCTTCATTTTTCAACACAGTGCAGTCTTGCTTATAATAAAACCAGATCATGAAAACATTTAGGGATCCTGACAGCAATGGCAAATTCGAATATCAACAGAGAGATATGACAAAGAGGGCACCCGGAGCTGCCTGCCACGGTTCACATAAACGCTGCAAATAAATGAAAGGGAGGTTACTGTCACATTTCATTTACTCTTCGCCAAACGCTTTTAGCAGAACATGATGCATGCGGAATAAAGACACATTTTATGAAACTAGATGCTCTTTGCACGCGCTTTATTCTGTCCCTCAATGGTAAGAAGTGAACAATGTGCGTACTGGTGCACTTGAGCAGAGGTGGCAACGTTGTGTGTAAAAAAAATAAGGCATAGTTTTAAGTGAAAATGAAGTGGTCTGGGGATGGTTGGGCCAGCCACAAACCCCTCTTATGAAAGGCTGAAAGGCCTTGGCCTCTAAGTGTCTTCCTCGCAGTTATAATGAAAGTGAAACATTGTTCCTGGTTAGGGTCCAAAGCGAAATATCCTCTACTCAAAGTGAGCACTGCAATCGGTCACAACATTAAAACCACTGGCAAATGAATTTCAATGCAGTTAATGAAGAGTGAATTCATCAGTTTCACATGTTGGAACCTGGAAAACATAAGGATCTGAGTGATTTTGACAAGGGGAAAATTGTGATGTCTGAGAATTTCCAAAACAGCAGGACTTGTGGGATATTCTTGGTATAGAGTGACCATTACCTACCAAAAGTGATCCAAGAAAGGACCATTGGTGAAGGTGGTCTGTTGAACTACATTTGCTGATAGATTATGGAGATGGTAGATACATTGGCCACTACCACCAAAAAGTCAACATATGGGAGTTTAAGGTGCTGGAGTCATTGCAAATGCCAAATATCTGTCACTGCCACCCACATTGGGCGTAATATAAAATTGTCATGATACGGTCCAGCAGGGGCCACTCCATGTCCGGAGTTCGGACCGGAGTTTCGTGTTAGTCCTGTGTTATGTTTCCTGATTGTTTTCACCTCTTTATGATTGTATAAAGCTGCCCTGTTCGTGTCTGTTCAGCGTTGGGTCATTGTTTGGTGATGTTCAACTTGTCCTGTCTACTTGTTTTGTGACGTCGTGCATATGCGTCCTTCTTCCTCGCCATGTCCAGCCATCGTGACAAAAATCTACTCAAAGTTCCTCTTGAAAAATTTGGATCATGGATTCATCAAGATGACAGTCAGGCCAAGTTTTGTTACATAGCATTCACACCCCTCCCTCCATGACGGCAGTTCTACCATATTCCTGGATGTAGGCCAGCAATATCTACCATATAAAGCTGGTGGTTTTAATATTGGGCCAGCATATAATGAATAAGAGGCAAAGCAGATGGACTATATACCTCAGTAATTACCTCAGTCTCTCACAGGTTAGGATATGGTCGTGGTAGTTCTTGCTTATTAAATGGGGGAAATCACTCTAAAAATGACAAGCGTTATGGCAGCCACTGTTTTGTTCTTCTGCCAAAGACGGCCATCATGGTCTGCTGCAATATGATGGCCCATGTTTCACAAGAGAACCATCAGCCTCGATCTCCCTTCAGGCTGCTTTTGTGTGCTGAAGATCGCGAGCACGAGAGAATATCAGTTTTGTGGGCACTAATCATGTCAAGCAGTTCAGGCTTTCATAAACAAAGAGCAAAATCAGGACCACTCGAACAATCTGGCAATTCAGTAGCCGTCTGCTATTTATTCGCGGCGGATTATGAATGTGTGTGCTAAGCCGTTGCCCTCTTAATGAGGTGCCTGTGATATTACAGCTGCTCACAATTAAAAATGACTTCCCGGGCCGGCAAAGCCTTCCCTACGTAAATAAACGGCAGGTTGGGAGAGGTACGGCCGGCTTGCCGCTGCAATAACACGGCTGATTTGGACATCTGGAGCTGTAAAGAACGCCATCGTGGAGCCCAGCGCCCGCCGTAACAAATGGGAGCCAAAGCTTGGTGGTAGCTGGGCTTCTCATTTCTTCTCATCACATGCTGGCCAACTCCCTGATCTTTCTACTAGATAAGACACCAAGTCTTGCGCAGCTTGTTGCTCTGCACATCGGCTCGGCTCGCAGTTGCGGTCCAAATCTTTAAAGCAAACTAAATATTGCATTTGCCAAAATTAGAGCATTTCTTTTTCTTTGCCGTTTTCTTAAAGAAATGATATACGTATGTATTCCAACAATGCACCTATGACAGCCAATAGTGTTGGTGTATAGTAGACCATTCATTAAGGTGCAACTCCTGCCTGAGGGAAGCAAAGGCCACTTATGTAGCAGATGAGCTGTAGTCCTTCCTGGTGGTCCGTAATCTGTAATCAATCTCCTTGAATACATAGTTTTGTGACTTTTTAGATAAAGTTGCACTTGTCAATGGGAAAGGTCAGGCTTGGATGTTAATTAACCTAGAGGGAAATTAACCAACCGGGGGTTTAAGAGTGACATTTGCAAAAGGGCCTTGGCTTTATAAAGCTTTTTGGATTCCTTGAAAAGAAAGGAAGAAAAAAAAATCCTATCCTGATTCTAAGAGCAGTGAACAGAAGAGAAATGAGTTGTTGCATTGCGAATGTGAATGTGGGTCAGTGCTGTATGCGTGTTGTTGTTGTGTTTTTTTTTTTTTTGTTCTTCTGCTGCAATTAGACAGGGGGATCAGTCATCGGTGTGAAATACACACCTAGGTCATGAGTGCCTCTTACTGTGCTGACATGACACCTTCTGTTATCTGAATGTTTCTCAGACACAAAAGAACGGTCTGAGTGATGGAAAGAAAACGCCTCAAATGTTCTCATTACCGTACACACAAGTAATGAACACTACATTGATTAAGATTTAAACCAGACAAACTGATTTTGGTGTATTTTTTTGCTTCTGTCATGCAACTTTCCTCAGTATAATTCTGCTGATTTCAGTAATCACACCTCTCAAGTGACCCTTGATGATATCAGCAGTGCCATCCTTTAGAACAGTGGATCAATGGTTTTAAGTGTCATTTTAACCACGGTCAGATGTGGTAATGCCAAAAACCAATGGTAATAAATAAATAATAATAAATTTTAATAATTTTAAATAATTAAATAATAGTTTTTCAATAGGAAATATATTATAAATGTTATAAATATGTTCTAATGTGTCATATTAGGGGTCTGTTCTGAATAAAAGCACACTGAAAAGATGGTTTATTGTGTTGAGATAATGTATAATCCTACTTTTTGGATATCATCATATTCAAATTGAATTTATTTCCCTTTAAAAAGTCCAAGTTGAGAATCACTGATTTTTCCAGCATTCATTTAAATATACAAAGGAAGTGCCAATAATCAGTCCACATTACATTTAAAAAAAACTAAATTCAGGTTCGGGTTAAATCAGCAAGTCCTACAGCCACCACAAAGAATTTTGCCCAAACCCCGGATGGTGTAAGTATGTGTCCAATTTGTCTGGACAGATAGGCATGCCATGGGTTTATGCACCCATGAAAGATTATGTGTTCATGCAAGATTTTTACCATTTCTTCACATGTTCACATGTGCGTGTAAGTCAACACACTGCACAGAATTTTGGGAGCAAACGCAGCATGGAGAAAACATGGCCTCAATGGGCCATACCAAACTGCACAGGAAGCTGGCAATTTGATGTTGCCAAAACCTCACCAAACAGCCCGGGCCATTTGCATCACGCCACACTGCATCCCTGAGACCCACCGTCACCATTCTGTTGCACGACTCACTACTGCCCTTTGCTCCAAGGTGCAGTCTGTCATTAGAGATTTTCACCCCTCCAATACGGGGAGAAGTGGCTGAAGAGCCCAAGATCTGCCCCCCCCCCCCTCTGCTCGGTATCTGTGTGACCCTTGTATCACCATCTGGTACGCATTGGGGACTGCCACTGTCATCTGCTGATAATTAGTGTCACCTGCACACTGCGGCGTGCGATAAACACTCGGCCGTTACCAACGGCAGTGAGGGAGCGCGGTGCTTGTTTAGACAGCGGCAGTGCTGATGGGGAGGGGAGAGTGTGTGTGTGTGTGTGTGTGTGAGCGTGGAAGTTTGCATCCCAGTCTCGGAGTTTAAATGGGAGGCTGGCGAAGTCAGTGAGGGCCATAATTATGCGCCTCTTCACACGCCGCGGCCCACAAAATGACGTGTGAAATGGGGGCCGCTGGAGCGGCGTGCTGTGTGTCCGGCCCTCCCATCAACCGCAGAGCGTGGCCAAATCTGAGGACTGCCAAGAGTTCACATCCACAAGCCCAATACGCCGTCTCGCTTCAGATGCAGAGTGCTGTTTGGTCATGGTCATATAAATATTCTCTATTTATGTGCATGACAGAAGGCAACAGCTCAAATCATTTGCACATTTTTGTGGCAGCGGCCCAGCCGCGTTAGCATTTACACTCCCTCTGATCTCCCTTCTCCTTATAAATTCTGCTCCATTTTGGTGCAAAGTAAATATGTTTAGATTGTGCACTTGTTAATGTGTCTCCTGACTGTCGTGTTTTGTAATGCACCACACAGGGTTTTCCACTCGCGTGTTTACACTTGAAAATCACTGACCTTAGAGCGGTCAGGAAATCCGTCTGGATTCATACACAGCATCCCAAATGAGAAATGCTTCCCCTCAAATATTTATAATGGGACAGGAAAGCAACAGGAAGATATTAGTTTAAATTGGGGGCCATTGAAACTCAAGGGTCAGCGCGGATAGTGGGCCTTATGTAATAAAATGTTTATTACAAATATTTCAAGTCACTGATGGGCGAATGGCAAGATTAAAAAGATTAAGCACGACCACAACATGCTCACAGCCAAACATCAATGCTAACAATATGCAGTTAGTTAAATGACATATCTTCCATTTCTTTCCCATGAGGCCATGCCTTAAAGCACCTTTTTCCCCCTCATACTACCCAACCGAGAGAAAATCAAAAGATTAATGAAACCCCCCCCCAGTGGTCACTGATTATAATTGTGTGACAATAATTGTGACGCATGACAAATACACATCATATCTTCTTTTAAAAATGAAGCAGAACAGTCTCTAGGGCCATGTGTCGTATCTGCTGAAGAAAATCAGACGATCGTTCGCGGAACGTTCCAATGTCCGCTCTCTATGGTCCGCGCAGGGCACTCCGTAAGCAGAGGTATTATATTAATGTATTTTCCTTGTAATTTGGGGCGCGGAGAAAAATGCCCTGATTGGAGGTCCTAAACTGTCCCCAGCGGCCCTGGAGCAGCTGATAATTGTGCACAGGATAGATGTGTATATCAAATAGTTTACAAAATGAAGCCAGCTGTGTTTCCCCTGCATACTGTGGCTTCCTGACACGCATCATTAAACCTTATTAGCTACTTCCTTTTACAGAGATCCTCACCCTATCTTCCTCCCCTCATATTAACATTTTCTGTCCTTCCAACTGGAAATTATTTGCTTTATTGTAGAGTGTCAACTCGTTGTAGTTTTCTGATGTCTGGTAATTGGTACTTTGGTATATAATCATGGAGAAGAACCACACCATGCTCTTCATTGTACTGAGATTAGAGACGAATGTCGTGACGCTTGTACCCCTCTTCTGTGCTTCTGTTCTTGATCTTTTTTTTTTATTTTAATCTGTTAGTTCATGTACTTTTTCCCACCACTGCACTTCCTGTTAGTTCTGATTTGGTTCTGATTCAGTCCACTTTAAATGGGTCCCCAGGATATTAGGAAGGATATAGTCAGAATCAAAGAACAGTTCAAATTAATGTAAATGCATTAATAAAGAATGCAATATGCAAACTGCTGTCTCATTATCAGCTGAATGCTCTCGCTGAAGTATACTTCAGCAGTATTTAAAAAGAAAAATATTAAACTAGTTATTAAAGCATATTCTTTTGTGATTAATGACATTTGGTTTGCATTTACATACAAAACAGTAGATTGTAACAATACTTCACATCCAGTGCATTTTACCGAAATATTTAATGTTTGCCAACATTAATAATGAAACATGAAAGGAGGCCAAAAAAGTAAAGATTTTATGTTGACAAATTTAAACGTGAAGAACTGGTCAAAAGATTTCATACAATATCTAAATGATTTATTTGCCATATGGAATTGTAAGGCCTGTTAGAGGAGACACCAGCAGTACACTGGGTATGATGATTAACTGTATAATGCTGAAATGGTTACCTGTACATTGATGGTCTTTGTCTGACATGCCTGTATCTATGTGTGTGCTTATATGGTTGATAGCGGGTGATTGTAGTGGGGTTCTGTTCAGTTGAAATATTAACAGTAAAGCTTTGCAGATGTGTGATTTGTACAGGGGACCATGAACCTTTTTGCTGCCCCTATTTCGACCAGTGCGGTTAAATGCAAAACTATTACTCTAAACTTCTAGCAGTTTTGATGGTTGTGATGGTTGTGTTAAATGTTATGGATTACATCTGGTCACCCCTTACACCTCTTGCGTTCACTTTTATTCATGTGATTTTTTTGTTTTGTTTTTTATTTCACATTTGACAGATTATTTTTATTCCTATTGACTCAAAACACAGAAAAAATGTGTGTTTCTCATCTATTTTTCATGTGTTTCTCATCTATTTTATTCAATTGTTTTATTTATCTGTATATTCTCTATAATACATTGATTTAAAATAAATATAACTTTATTTTACTTCTCATATTAAAATCAAAGAGTAGGTTAGTAATTTGCCCACAAAATATTATTCTTTTCATCAAAGCTAATATTTGCAACAACAACAAAAAATTACTTCAGCAGAATTTAAACACAGACGTGTGAAAGATCACATTTTGAAATGTGAGATAATGGTTGGCGTCCCTATTGGTTTTCTTTTTTCTGAAGAAGGAAGCCCCAGTGCCCTTGAAGCTTTGTGAGTGTGATTTGTAAATGAGATAGGCGACAATAGCAGACCCTTGGTATTTCTCTAGAAGCCTCTGTGATCAATTAAAGAGAGACAATAATAAATGTATACATTTAGACCAATTTCACCCAGGTGACAAATGATTTTACCCTTGAGCTATTGACATTGTCTGGGAAAGAAGGAAAGAAAAAAAAAAGCGTGGTGCCTGTCCCCGTTGTGTATTCAGTCTGAACAATGCCGGTGCGTTCTCCCGTGCAGAATACAGGTACGGTGGAGTCAGTGCATGAAAATTCACACACATGCACACACGTTCGTGAATACCTCATAAACGCTTAACAGACATAGTAAAATGCATGCACTCTCTCTCTCTCTCTCTCACTCTCACACACACACACACACACACTATGCATAGGTCAGTGGATGTAATCGAGATTGAATGGTTCTTTTTCACATTTAATGGGATTTGGAAGGTAAAGTATACACTTTCTGTTCATTGATGGTATCTTTTAGATCGAAGTAATTGAGTCCTTTTTTTTTAAACTGTGCCCCCCTACATCCCCGCTGAATGAATAATGCTATGGTCTGAAGGCTTGTAAACTGAGGCTACCTCTATTGGAAGGGTGGGGGTTGGTTTTTAATCTGTCCCCCCAGTCCACTACTTAATATGATTTGGGTGATTTTTGGTGGTTGTTCTTTCTTGCTTTTTTTCCTTTCTTCTATTTAAAAAAAAAAAAAAAAAAAAAGTACATTCCACTTCTCCAGGGGGGAACAGGGTTTTGCTATTTAAAAATAGTATAAATGCAGGTTAAAAATAGCCATGCATCCAGTGACCCCTAATAATGCACTGGTATGTTATGTTGTACTGTTTTGGCCAGCATAAGGATGAAAGGGCTTCTACGTGATGAGAGCACATCACTGGCCACCAGCATGGACAAACAGATCCATTTTTTCCCAGATGCGTCATGTGGGAGTGATCCACCTAAAAATAGAACTACTGTAGTTAGGGAATTTATACTCAATGTAACCTATATCTGCACAAAAAACAAACGAGAAATGCTGCTTTGCAGAATTTTGTTGAAACAGTCAGTGAAAAAAAAAAAAAACCTACTGGTCATGTAAAATATTGCAAGAGGAAGGCAAACAAAAAACAAAAAATTAAATCAATTAAACATAACAGTTCAAATAATTTTTCTCTGTCAAATATATTACCATTGGTTGTTCCACTCATATTGCGCACTGAACTAATTCATAATTATTTATAAAAAAAAAAAAATCTCTTTGAAACATTTAGCTAGTGGACTTTTTTTTTTTTTTTTCAAAAGGTGACAATTTTTCTGGCAGATGATTTTTGCCCTAAAACAGCGTGTGGGTGGATTTGCTGTCCTGAATGAGGGGTGTATGCTAACACAATCAATAAGAGATTAAAGGCTGCACGCAGCAAGCGCTCCGTTTGTTACCTGTCTGCCAAGGGCAATGGGCTATCCACTCTGAAACGAGCCAGGGATTGGAGTTGCCGGGCTTGAGGAATGCTCTGGCACTAACGTAATTGGACGGTAGCCGTCTTATGACTGCAAATTGGGTTCTTTTTTCTTTTCGTTTTTTTTTTTTGTTGTTGTTGCGCTCCGTCAATACACATTTTGACAAGCGGCGTCCATCACCGCGCGTCTCTCTCATCACGCCAAGGCCGACAAGGAAAGTGTTCCCATAATTACATTACAGCCGCCCCCCCCCCCAACCCCAGCCGTGTCCTGCTACACCCCCCCACTGCCCCCCACCCCTCCTTTATTGTTGGACAACCAATATAGTATAATTAGGTTTGATTGGGGGAGCGTGTTTCCGGTGAGATCCGCAGATGAGCGATGTAACCATAGTGACGTGCATCTGTGGGCGCCAGAGCGTGAGACATAAAGCGGCGCGCGCGTTTTTCTCCACAGCAGAAGACATCTGTTAACCACAGCCGATGCCAAGAGTATTGACACTGACCCGCAGAAAGGCGGCCCGTGGTGATGAATGAACTAATGGTGCTTAAACGCTGAGACACGTCATTTGCTCTTTATCTGCTGGGGAGGGGGGCTGAAGTTTCGAGGTGTAGCTTTGCCAAGGAGCCAGGTGAGTCTGGTCGGCTCGCAGCATGCCCCAGGCCAATCTGGCCACTTCATTCGAAGCTATGTTGACCTTTGCCTATGTTGCCCCTGAACCCTAGCTCTTTGGCTGCTGTAAAGTGACACGTGACAGCGGATTTCGATGAATGGGAGACGGCAGCGCTGAGGAAAACACACACAACTCTGTGTGCAGCCAGCAGCCGTCCTGTGAGGGTCTGACCTATGACACAGATGCAAAATTCATCCCTACATAAAGTTGAAGATAGACAGCGATGGATTTTTAGGACCATTTCAGATGCCCAATGTTTTGCACGCATATACATTATTTTCCAATGGAGTCACATGGCTGCTGCGCTCAAGCACAGGTTTTATTTGGTCCGCAGCGTGTTTTATATAAAAAGAAATGAGCAGATTATTGCATCGTCACTCCCTTCTTTCCCAAACTTTTATCTGTCATAGTTATAAATATAAATTATAGCAGCCTATAACTCACAATGTGATCAACTGAATAATTTTGAAACATTTAAATTCATTATAAAATGTATGATTAGCTGTTTTTCTTTTTATCAAATGACAGTTTTGGGAGAAGTGAATGCATACGCAGTCAGATCAAAGATGTTTATATAGTCATATTGACAGCATATCAGTAATAATGTATAACTTAATATCTATACAATATGTTAAATATGTATTTTCCTAACTAGGCGATATAAATGACACGAAAGACTGTCTTTTATGGCTAAAAGAATCCCCCCCACTGGATGCAGTCCTGCTTTATATCCTGAAATGATTTGGGTATCTGTATCTGTGCTCTCCGATTTGTTTTGATATCATATGTGAGCGTGCTGCAGCTTTCGCAGACTCTCGAGACCTTTTAATGGCTGCTTTACTGTCTCTCTCTATCATAAACATCAAGCCCAAAAAAATGATCTGTTTTCGGAGGAGCAGGAAGTGATTCAGAGGACGGTATTATTCGTGGTATGGCTGGATGTGCCACCGTGTTTTTGTTTCGTGCCTTGTAAACGGTTTGTTGGAGACGTACACAAATAAGTGACTGTTTGGTCCCCTGTTTGTTTATCCAGTCCCGGGACTGTTATTTTTACCATAACAGCAAAAAATATCAACGCTGAAAATGATCAGAATCTCTCTCTCTCTCTCTCTCTCTCTCTCTCATCCCGAAAGAAAGGAAGATAAACGCGGAAAGTGCAGATTCATTTTAAATGAGGTTGGCGAGTGAAAACGACGCAGTCCAGCTGCCGCTGACAGGCAGCCATTGGTGAATGACAGCACTCTAGAACAGTCCCAGACTCCTGACTTTTCCATTTAATTCCTCCCTTTATTCGTTTTTTTTCTCTCCGCGTGGCCTCAAGAAAAAAGCGTGGTGCTTTTTTCACAACACATTCTTCTTCCCATTTAGTTCGGCCATTTCATGAGTAATTTACAATTATTCTCAGTCTTTCCTTTTTGAAATCTAACATTTACTGCTGAATGACAACTTTCCTCTTTTTGGTGTCATTCTCACTGTTCAGTATCCACTAAATACTGTATTGAAGACCAGAGTACAAGACGGCCTCCAATCTCACCTCCATCCCCAAAACAGCGAGGCAGTTATTACCCCTGTAGTGTAAAATTGGACAGTCCGGAATCCCGCAATATACTTAAGTGCTGGAATGAAGAAAAAGCTGCCTATTAAGGCCATCCAGCTCGGAAAGCCCACGCTTGAAAAATGTTTGGCCCTTTTAGGATATTAAAGTAGCTAATTAATCCGGTACATACATAAAAACACACACATACAGCAGGTAGATAAAGATGAATCTGCTGTGTGCCTTCGGTACACGTCTCTTATTAAAGCGGCGTGATGAACAGCCCCCTAGCTTTTATAAATGACTTACTGGGTGGACTGGAAAAAGGGACTTATTCTCAATAAACCTGTCGCAGAGCTGAGAAAGCATGGTCCGCCCCGTACGCATCTTTTCATACGCCACTGCCTTCACCGCTGGCCTGGATTTATGTGGTTTCTCGTGCAGTGGAGTGTGTAGAACGTACGGGTTCGGCTGATCCGTACAGGTATGGTGCTGCGTCGCCTCCCGCACCGCCTCACTCACATGTGATGCATCCGTCTACAGCAGATCTAAACAAGGGCCGAATGAATGCAAGTAGCTGAGGCGTCAGAAAGGACAGCCAAGCACAGGGTGTTGTGGAAGATTATGGTTTGGAGCTGTGAGTCAGGGTTGGCCGACATTTAGCACAAGCTCGTCAGAATCATCAGTTCACTCCTAATTCCAGTTATTATTCTGCTCCAACTGTTGCATGATGGGAACGGGACGGCCGGTGTCTTAAAGCAGGAAATGTAAACCACACATTATGTTCAGATCTGTGTCCATCACAGCATCATTTTTTTTGTTACTTTTTCTTGGGCGCCTGTCATGGCTGCCCACTGCTCACTCAGGGTGATGGGTTAAATGCAGAGGACAAATTTCACTGTGTGTGCTGTGCTGCTGTGTATCACGTGTGACAATCACTTCACTTTCACTTCACATTAATTCTATTATCGTAATATTTGAAATTTTTTTTTTAACTAAGTCTAGGACCTACACAAGCTACAATCCAGCCTCTTCGAATCCAAGGCAACGAAAGCCTCTTGTCACTTAGTACAGTTTTGATGGGATCACCGTGGAGACCATCGATCTGTGTACTCTCTTTTGCGCGTCCCCGGCGTTATTAAGATGACAATAGTCTGCTGGGGTCTTCACTGTAGTGCTGCGCTCAGATCCATTATAACCCGATTATATTTCCACTCCCTGGAACTGCCGCTTTGTGACAGAGGGCATAATCTTTAATGAAATTTGTGTGAAATTAAATTATACGAGCATCAATAAACATAACATAATTCAGAAGAGTAAATGGGCTTAATTTATTGGATGAGCAGGCGTAATGGCGACGGTGTGTGGAGAATAAAGATGTCACAGAGAAAGGATTGGAACAGCAGGCTACTTGCAGATGTATCATCCTTGTATGTGTGTGTGTGTGTGTGTGTGTGTGTGTGTGCGCGTGTGGGTGTATTTTCTGTGGGTATGAAATGAAAGTTATCATGGGGAGAGCCTGGCACAGAGGGCAGTGTGTATGTGTGTGTGTGTGTGTGTGTGTGTGAAGATGATGCCAAGGCCACGGGTTTGGAACAGCAGGTGACTGGCAGATACTTCATCCACATGAGTGGATAAAGAAAGTTCAACCCTTTATTAGGAAACACTGTAATTTAATGGGCTGGATACACACACACATACACACACACAGTGTTTCTGTCCTCTCTTTCAGACTCTCCCACGTGCTCCCCATTTCCCCTCCACCCCTGGCATTAGCAGGAAAACGATGGGAAAAAAGAAGACTGTAGAGTTCGTAGGAGATTAAATTTGAGGAAGATGACACGATGAAGAGTACAGAGAGTTGGAATAAGAGAGGAAGAGATGAACTGAGGCAGTCAGTGCATGTGTGTCTGTATGCAAATGCATACATGCATATAGCGTGCATATTTCAGTGTTTATGTGTGTAATAGTCCATTCATGATTTAAGAATCATCTGAAAAATGACAAGAAGTACCACGCTGTAAGCGTGAGCATATGCGTGTGTGCTCGGGCCTTTGGAAATGGGGCAGCTTTCCGGTGGAGCGCTACCGCAGCTGTAACAGTCAAGTGCTCTGCGCGGGTGTGAGTGGTGAGAGGTTGTCATTTTGCATTTTAACCTTCCAAGGGCCTTTTCTTTTTCGGGGGGTTGGAGGTTAATAATCAAAAATGATCTGCTTCACTAGAGCAGATAAATTGTGTCAAACACAGCTGGGACGAAGTGCCGGCGACCGGCCACCACTGAGCTAAATTGAGGGTTGTTGTATGGAGGGAGATGGGTGGGGTGAAGACCCTTCACTTCACTGTATGACATGAATAGGCTTCTAGGTGTCACACTTTCTTCCCCCTTTTTTTCCCTGATAAACCGCAGTCAGACGTGAGACGGCGCAGATGTGAGGGGCGACGCCGATTCGTGGGAAAGTGACGCTCCCAAAGATTGCTCATTGTTTTTCGAATGTCCCTTTTTTTTCTACTATTATTGTTGCCATTTCTCATCCTCATCCTCAGCAGTGCTCCGCTGGAGTTGTTTAAGAGAGCAGCCAAAGTGTTTACTTAGCTCGAATGAGTGAGCTCATGACATGGCTCGCTGGTCCTGCTGGAAACATCTCAGTGGTCCCCGACACACACGGATGCAGGAACACACACATACTCACACGCGTGTAAACACGGGCACACACAATGCACACGACTGACGCGCCCCGGTTTGCCGTGGAGGCATGGGCTGGCCAAAAAAAAAAGTAAAAAGTCATTATTAATGATAAAATAATCCAGAAAGAACTGCAGAAGGGCTCACTTTATCATCTTTCACTCCTGCAGATTTGTGGCAGTAATAGAGGATAACTTACAGTATAATCTCGTTTGTTCCTTTCTTAAGCGGAGCGATAACATCGGCCGGGGGATCGTGGCTGGGTAGAAAGGGTGGGTGGCGCTTTAGTCATGTCACGGCGTGGGCTTGCTTTATGCCCGGATCTTGGTGCGCTGGCATTTATGACCAGCTTCCACCTCTTAATTTACGGTTCTTCCTGCACTTAATGTAAGCACATTGTTGTCGGAGCATGGAGTTATAAATATTGGAGATATTTATCAGAGAGGGGGGTCGCCAAAGGTCAATCGGTGAGGAAGGTCCCTGTCATAATTTGTTTAAAGAGCTATATTCAATAGGGGTTTTGCAGCTCGCCGATGCCCGCTGGGGGGGGGGTAACGCAAACAGTTCATTATTCACAGCCGTTACTCAGGCAGCCGAGTCCAGTTTGCTCTGTCTTCAGAACGTGAGGATAAAAGCATCGCCACGGTTTAAACAAAATTACACTCCTTCATACAGATAATACAATGCTCGTTTGTCATGGAACTATATTGTCCCGAAAACATCTGATAGTGTACAATTGAGTTGTGCTTTCAACTCTGCTGAATACGGTACTTTACATACAATTGCATGATAGGTTGTTTAGCAATAAACAGACTTGTGTTTTTTTTTTCTCATTCCTGCAAACCCAGCAGAGAGAACCTTGAGAGTCTTATATTAGAATTATTTGAATTACTATTTATAATACTGTAGTGAAAAACAGACCCTTAAGTGCTAACGTTGAAAGAAGATCAGAAGCTACTCTTGTCACTAAAAAAACTTTGTTTGGTTTGAGCTCAGGGTGCGCTCCGTCTCTCTCTCTCTCTCTGTCCCTCCCTCAGTGTCTCTATTGAGTCCTCTGTGATCAGGGTGAATTATGTGGCTTTTCCTGAGCTCTGGAATTGCCCTTCCGATTCTCTCTCCTCTCATCCTTTCATGGGCAGATGGAATTCATATATTTATTTATTTCCCATAATGCTCTTTATCTCCCTCATTGTTTGTGGGCCTGTGAGATTGATCAATATTTAATTTTCTGGGGGGGAGAGAGAGAGGGAGGGGGGTTGAAAGAGGCAGCAATAGTGACACCAGGAATGAGCATCCTGCTGTAACCCATCTCACTCTCTCCCTCTCCCTCTCTTGTTGTCTCCATTTGTGCTCACTCGTCTCGTCATGAGTGCATGACTAAGCATGAGTGAAGGAATTGTCAATTTTTCACGTTGGCATAGGGAGGACACTCTGACCCCTAATGTGATGAAGCCTCATGAAGGTCAGTGTGGGTCACCCTGGTTCTGGAGGTGAAGGGAAGACTGCACCACCAGTCATGGCCTGTGTGCCGATTAGGAGCCTCTGGGGACCTCTGACCCTGCTCGGTCAGCAGCAATGGTATGGACGTGGACTTTACCTACCAAAAGTATCATCTACTGGCAGACGGTAGAACTGAGCTGGTTACAGTCTGGTTTTATATAATGGCTTTAGTGAAAAAGTGCTATTAAAAAAAATCATCATATCACCATTTGACACCAACAACATTAAACCCCTAATGTAGTAATGTAGTAAAATGTCCAACTCATTCTGGGATAATATAGATCATGTATTCCACATGAGGAAGTGCAGTCTCCTTGATGCACATCTAAAAATGCTGAAAAGAATGAAAAATATTTTTCACTCACATTATTATGTAGGCCTCTCAATTAATTAGAATGTAAGTAATTATTTTACATATAGCAATTTATTAATAACTACGATTATTTCTACATTTACATATTACCTATTACAATACATAATTATAACTAGGAATGAGAAAGAGATGTAGAGTGGAGTTTTTTTTTTAAAACCCCAGTTAAACCCTTAACAGTAAGTAATATGCAAATAAATGTGGTTTACTTTCGAATTCAGATGAATTGCATGTAAATCACACGATTTCCACACAATGCATGACTGAAAAAAGATGCTCCTAGATGGAGGCGTATGGTGGACACACTACTAGAGTGTTGCTCTTGTGTTTGAGAGCGGCAGCCCCATTAGAATAAAAATGCATCATCTGAATCGGCCCTAGAACTCCTTCAGTGTCTGTTTCCATCTTTATGCGTGCATTGCCTCTGGCTAGGATGAATGACGACACCCAGGAAAGTAAATGTAAAAACACAGCTGCATTCACTGCATCTGTATTTATAAATTAATTGCAATGATTAAGACGTTCATTTTGACAACCCTAATTAAAGGAGAAAATAATGCAGAATTAAAGCATGTGGTCACAGACCAGATATACGTCTCTCCACCATCACACCTGTGGGAGGAAAATCCTTCCAGCCAAATGGATGCTCTCTGTGCTGTAGCGCCGATGACTGAGATGACTTTGGCCGATAAATGCTGAAGCAATTGCTTAGTCAGGTCCTACTAATCATGTCCCTTTGTCAATGTATTTGAGACGAGCAAATCGTTGTCAATGACATAAGCCATTACTGTCCTGACCTCCTAGCCTTTATAGGGATAGAGAAGCCATAGATTTCATTTAAAATTGACAGTTTATGCATCAGGTTATCCAATTCATGTTCATACATCAAGTTATCCATTACTCTTCCTTTCCTTGATGAATTTCCCTCATTTTTACCAATCTACAGCTCATCCCCAGAGCAGCTGAAGGTCTCACGCTCTGCACTGGACTGTTTAACGTTCAAAGGAGAAATGCATTCTACATAGCTAGCCATTTTATCCAAGACAACGTACATATGAGGCTAATCCTCCCACAAGACAGCGGTTTGTGTCATTTGCCTTTGGTATGGAAAGCAGAGCTCGTTTGGAACAAGCAATCAGGAAGGGGGGAAAAAAAGAAGGTGAAAGCATTTGCTCTCTCTGTTCTCCGTCTTATCACCGCGTGTTGAACATGAAACAGAGAGGATTGTTTTCACTGCAGGCTATATAAGGTCTCTGATAGAGGCCGTCCTCATTAATGCGCCGAGCTAATCGCACACAGAAGGGATGGAGGAATTTTGCTCCACATGGCCGTGGTTTTCCAGGCTTTTCAAGCCGCATTTTCTGCTGGGGGAGGAATTTTAATGTTCATACACAGCAGCTGAAATTGCCCAAATGCGAACGACTGACTGGCTTTGAAAAAGCCCTTCAAGACTGAAAATAACCGTGATAAAATGTTATCTTTACACCTCAAAGGGAGGCTTTTTTTGTTTTTCTCTGTGAAGTGCCAGACATTTTTAGCCCTCTTCAAATCGGCAATCCGCATAGTGGTGTAATGGTTCGGAGCACGATGGTCCCAGGTGTACCGGGCCAGGTGTTTCGAGTTAGCAGTCAGTCCCTTCGAGCACCTGTCGGGTGCACATATTTCCTTACGTGTCATCGTTCACCATTGAGAGCCGAAGGCACTCGATCTGTTGTTGTGTACTGTACGCTGAGCGTTCCATCATTTACAGCCCTGTGATTGGGAGAGGAATGAAAAGCAGCCACAACTGGAGCAGAAGCAAACTTTATCCTGAGGGTTATGGTTCCTCATAGTCCTGCCAACTACTGGATTTACAGTCTTTTTGTAATCTGTATCATCAGATTACAGATGCCAACACAGACTTCAATGTCAACACAGAACCAAAGGGTACCAATGTTTTTCCATGAACGTAATTATCTTATAAACTGCGCCCTCCTCCCCCGGCTGCTCCAACATCAGTCTCATCCTACTGAACGCTCACTCCATCACTAACAAGGCCTTGCTGCTCAACTCCCAGAGAGAAGTGAATGTCTTACACCTAAGAACTCTGACTCCTGTGATTTATGAAACTACCTTAATTATCTTTTTTAGAAAAAAAATATTATACTCGATTAATTTCCTCATGTGCTTCTGTTGTTTTACATTTACGGCTTTTATCAGACTCTCTTATCCAGAGTGACAATAATTTGTTACAGGGACAGTGCCCCCCCTGGAGCAACCAAGGGTTAAGTGTCTTGCTCGGGGACACAATGGTAGTAAGTGGGATTTGAACCTGGGTCTTCTGGTTCATAGGCGAGTGTATTACCCACTAGGCTACTGCCACCCATTTTGTCCTCCCACCTTTCCCCCCCTTTTCCCTCCACCCTTATTTCCCTCTAAAAACACATTTTTTATTTAACTTCCTTTGCTGCTTCCTTTTGTCTTTTTCTGGACTTTAAGATTTTCTCTCCATTACAGCATTAAAAAAGACTACACAGGTTCCAGCCACTCATGTCCCTGGTACACCCATGACCTCAGAGCTATTAAAGCCACTGGCCGGCTTCTAGAGTGACTTAACAAGGCCTCATAGTTCAGCTCTACACACTCCCAGCTTGTCAAGCTGTAATCCCCTCACTGTTCCATGTACCAGACCCTCCACCCTTGGATGCAGGGTCCTCCATCTCCACCTTCAAATTTAAACTCAAAACTGTCTGTTTGCTTTCTGTGCACTCTTATTATTTTTTATCCACCGTTCATCTCCATATGTAGAAATTGTCTCTGTCTCGATAGGATGAATTTCACATCCTTATCATAAGTCAGAGTCACAAACAAAGTAAATTGTGTTAGTTTATTATTAATTATGTTCAGAAAAGAATACAATAACTTACATGCTCACTTAATGTGAAGACAGTAAACCTTGTTGCTCCAGTTGCTCTCAATATTATGCATATTTTTAAGAACATGCCCTTTTCACTGAACTTTCTTAATGTGAGCACGTACGTCGGGTCATGCAAACACTTCCGCTCTCTTTCCAGAATCCGGATGTCCCACCCCCTGCAGAGCAGCATTGGCCGCGGTTAAAGTGACTGTAATGAGTCCTGAGGTGGTGCCACGCTCAGGACCAGGTATGCCACTCCACACTCATCCAGCGGTGGTGTGTCCCTAATGCACTCAGGCTGTGAAGCCGAGCACGGGCTAAATGATAAACAGATGGTAGTCACCAAATATAGCAAGCTGCAGTCCAAACTACAAAGGGACCCAAAATCAAATGATAGGGTATTAGCGCGAAGATACAATTTACAGGTCAAAACGTAATGGCAACCTTTCACTGTGCAAATTGAAAATTAACCTTTGGGGTATTGAATCATTCGCAGCTGATGCCTTGCGCGGAGCGGAAATTTCTCTGGAGCAGAAAATGCGAGGAGAAAAGAGGAAGGAGCCCCGTCGCAGCGATGAAACATGATCATCCCACCAGCTGCTTTTTTTTTTCTTCACTTTTGCACTGAAGTGTAGTGACTGGGATAACACTTCCTCTGGGATTACTGTGTATGTAATAAATATATATTATGTATATTATGCTTATGTAAAGTATATAATATTATATTATATCTATATTGAGAGGGCAATAATGGCAATTATATATATATATATACACACACACACACACACACACACACACACACACACACACACACACACACACATATATATATATATATATATATATAATGCTTATGTAAAGTATATAATATTATATTATTTCTAACAAAATTTGATTTGAGAGGGCAATCATGGATTGCGTTTTGCGGTTTCTCAGGGTTATACCTCGGCAGGTGGGGTTTAAGTAAGAGTGTGCACGAGTTCTTGTGCTGCGTGACACGATGAGCGGAACCCTGCCAGCGCACTGTAGACAAGCGACTTTGCTAAAGGCGCACAAAAACAACATGCCTTTCATTTTTCATAGAATCATGATTTTCTCCTCCATGCTTCCTGGCTGAATGCATTTATACAAAACCCTGGCCTGTTGGTCAGATTCTCAGGCATTATTCCACGTCTAAAGCCCTGTGAGAGAGGCTTTATAAATTTGAACCTTGTCATATTTAGCAGCTGTCAGCAGAAATGGCACTGTACAGAGCCAGTCCCTGTAAAGTGGCCTATTCATTATCCTAATCTCATTAGTTAAGATCTGTTAAGTACATGCGGGTTTTAATGCATGCTTTTCCGTTTTAATTATTGACCATAAATACATTTGAGTGCATTAGGATCTGAAGCAAAGCTCAATGTGAGCTTTTCCCCCTTCATAGATTAAAGGACAAACACATTATCTAAATGGACATATTTAACTCATCTAGCGTCTTGAGGATATCAATGCAAGACCATGACATAAATTGCAGTTTGACATTTGACCCGGGTCGCGACCCCTGAAGGCCCTGTCACACAGCGAGGTCTCGGCCACACTGTCTGGCGCTAGAAATGTGCTCAGCGAAAAGAGGTCATTAGCCTGGTATAAAGCTCACTCATTATAATTATGCCTGTACTGTTATTTTGTAAATGCTATTAGAGCATGTCTAAATTGCTTCATATTTAATCATATTACAGTCATTTGCAGATTAGCATTAAATGCATGGGGGTGGCGTGCTCGTGCCCTCGTCGGTGCGTGACTGCCCCGTCGCCAGTGGAAAGCAGCCTTGGATGCTTTTGCCTTGGATGCTCCGTAGGTAAACACGCCAGTGAAAACTACTGCGTGTGAGTTTTTTTTGGCATTTCTCCGCCTAAACTTGTTGGATTTCACGCCCATAACTTCACTGACCCCAGAACAGTTCCAGGTTTGGTGATTTAGGGACGAGCCCTCCTAACCAGTGGACCTTGCCGAAGGAATGTTTTCCTATGCACCCGTGCGTATTTTCACGCTGTCTCCCAGATATGATATGCGACACATTCCCGGCGAGCCTGTATTATAAACATAATTATATGTATCCGAACTTCTATTAGGGAGTTTAAGAGATTAAGAGCTTTCAGCGTAATTGTACACAGAGATCTTTGTATGAAATTATGCACTGTACATACTAATGAACACCTCCATTTTCCCAGCCTGGAGGAAAGGCAAGTCGTCGCCTACTTTGGTTCCAGACTACTGGCGTAATTACTGTACACAAGCAGACGGCAAAAGAAAAAGAGGAAAACATCCTCTGATAAAAGAAAGGGGGCTGTGTATGGGAAGGGAGGGGGGAGCTTTTACTCTTGTTTTCCTCCTCCGTCTCGCCTCCTCTAATGACCTTTTCAGCACCTCATAACCGTCCTGATGTTCTATACGTCGCGGCCTTTGAATAAAGCCCCGGCTGCCTCGGAGGGGCCAGCGTGCATGAATATGACCGGCCAGCTCGGGCTGATTGGCAGGCACGTGTTCATAATTGTATTGGCAATATTTGTGGGTCAATAACAGCCGAGGGCAGGTTGATTTAATTAGTGTCCTGATTAGACTGCATTCCCAGGAGTGGTGGAGAGGGGGTTAGATGTCATAATCATAACCATGGTGTTAATGATGTACAGGTCACTGTAATATCCTGTGTGTCGTGTCTGTCGCGTGCAGGAGGGGTGTAATTGGGTGAGGGCATGTCCTCTGGACAAGCTTGTCAAGAATAAAGAATTTGAGCAACATTTGAAAGACTAAATCTAGATTATTTTCTTCCTAACAAGCATGCATGATAAAGCAATACATCAAAGCAACATTTTTACAGCAAAAAAGCCATGCATTCCTTACATAGGCTCCTCAGTATTATTACATGGAAATTACGCAGATGAGAAATAATTCAAGATTAAATGCTTTGCATCAGCGTAAAAGCAAAACATATTAAGCTGATATCAATAAAACATGCAGTTTTGACAGCAGACAGAGGATTTGATAGTGCATTTTAAAATGATGTTGTCAGGAGCTCAAGGCCCAACTCTAACGCTAGTCAATGTTTCAGAAATGGGCACCAAGCTATTAATTAGCATATTTGTGAAATTGAGGATAATGTGTTTTGCTGTCTTTTTGCAAAGTATTTATATATTTATATATTTCTTTTTCCATTTTCAGAACAAGCCCTAACTCCAGATAATATTACAAAGCAAACTAATTAATTTGGGAGCATAATTATTTAGAAATAATTTACATATAAATGTGTTTTGTGGCAAAATAAATTAATAAATAAGATAAATAAACCACATGTAATAAATGACACCCTCAAGACTGCAATTTACAATTAGAATGTTAAAGTCACTGATTATATTCAAGTACAATTTCATCTTGACCTTCCGAGCTCCAGGAAAGAGACTCCATGTTCCAGACTTCTGGGGCGATATCCTCTGGTGTTCCTCGTCCCCTTTTCTCTGCCGACCTTTGTTTCTAATTCAGCTCATATTAATCATTTACCTATTAGCTTTGCAGTCCATTTAGTGGTGATATTTAGTAGTGATATTTTGAGTCCATTTAATGGCTTTTTTCTCTCTGAAATCAGAGATGTAGGGTCAAGTGTCAGGGATCCAAGTTATTACTGCCTCCCTAATTCAGTTATAGGAGATTAAGTTTTGGGGCTCTGCATTAAAGCAGCCCCTTTAAACCCCGTACAGCTCTATGCCATATAAGGCCAGGTGCATGGTGTGCTGGGTAAATGTGCAGTACATGTGCAGCCCTGTATGCCACTGTGAGTTTAATGTACAGTGAATGCAAAGCAGCACATGGTATACCACTTTTATTGGGTTTGTCCCTTTGTTCCTCTGCATGAAAAAGGAAAGCAAAAGAAAAACGCGCCAAAAGCATAAGTGGTCTCCATGGGCTTCCTAAAGGTTGTAAACGAAACGGAAACGTGTCAAACAGCCGTTTTTGTAATCTCGTTCTGCCCACAATTACCCTCAATGTGAGCTTTCGCAACTACAGTGTGCCCCACTTACTACCCACAATGCATTATTAAGTTCTTAACTTGACACAACCCTTGAGGTGGATTGGGGGCTTCGCACCAGGCAACCCTCAAATTATATTACCCACAACTGGGGGCAGCACCTGGCCCACTCTTACTGAATGAAAACCTTATAGTCCATTCTATACCATTAGATGTTTAGGACATTAGATGTCCCAAAAATCATACGTTTTTTTTGTCTGACCTACGCATGCACATATATGCATTGATTGGTGTGTGTGTGTGTGTGTGTGTGTGTGTGTGTGTGTGTGTATATATATATATATATATATATATATATATATATATATATTTAAACACACACCAGTTACATCAGCCAAAGCAACGTTTAAATGCAAGAATGTAAGAGGGTGAATGGAAAATATTGGCAAATGAAAAAGGCAAACACTGAGTGCAAATAATGGTGATAAGCCTAAATGCTATATTGACTACTTCATGACCCAGTACATCTGTTGTGATCATTTGTACGTTGGGATTAATATTCTTTTTTTCACCATGAGAAGGGGGCGAAAGAGAGCGAGAGAGCGAATCAGCAGTAACCTGTGTTATCCACACGGTGGCACTCATCGTCCCAAAGTCAAGTCAGAGTGTGTGTTTCGAAGCATCCCTGCATGGATCTGTGTGTTGGCCCAGAGCTGTGCGCTGGAAACCGAGGAGAAAGATAGAGACGGAGGGGGGGAGGGGGATGGGGGGGGAGCAGGGAGGCTGCAGTTGTGACACACAGCTGTCTCGGGGCTGACACCCAGGCTGTGGCACTGGGCAGGAAAAAGACAGCCTTGTCCAAACTCCCTCATTTATGGCCTAAAAATATCCCCCTGCAGCCTCCATGTTTATTAGCCATGTATTAGACATGTGTCTGATGGACACATATGCTTATTATCAGTTAGTGTTGCTTCAGAGGAACCCAATCTGCACGCTGCTAGAGTCATCAATCAGGCCACATCACAGATCTGGTGATGAGGGAGTTCATTAAACAGAGACAGAAGTGCTCTTTTAGCAACACGCCAAAGCTTTCACTCAACTCTCAAAGGTTAGCTATCGACAGCTGCACAAAATGCTAAACCGTCCTTCCTTCATTATCAGGCAAACTTCATTACAGTAGTGGACGCCGGCTTCCCCAGACTGACATGTACGTGACCGAGGTCTTTAAACACCCTGAGTTCTGATCTCACTAAAAGGCTGAAAATTAAAGGAAGATAATGAACTTCCTATCGGCGGAATTAGACCATTTTGAAACAAAGATATTGATAAGGATGTCGGAATTATGATTGAACAGATTAATGCACATGCACATTTATTAGATTAGTGATGAGTAAAAATCCGTCCATACGATTTTTTTCTCCGACTTACAATTTCAGTCTAATGTGCCTTATGTATTTATATATATGTTCCACCGTTGTAAGGTAATTTTAAAAGGCCCCCTTTCCCCTACCCCTTCGGCAGACAAGCTTTCCCAGTAGGTTAAGTTACTCAAAGTCCTGTGTAGCTCCATACGGCTTTTTGTCTGCGCAGTAAACGGATCTCGCTGTAATCGCAGGGCTACGGTGAGAGGCCCCTGGATCGCCGCTGATGCATGACATCTCGGCCGGTTCTGTTTTTTAATTAAAAATAAAATACTGGGGATGAGGACGATGAGGGGGAATATTTAAATTTCACTCACTATCACATTTCTGTTATTCCATTGAGCTGGGCTCCCTGGAATGTGCCACACTTATGAAAATGCAATTATGCGATCAGTCAGAGGCCATTAGGCCTGCTTGGGCCGGGCATGAAGAACACTCCAGCATGAATGAGAGACTGTGGAGGTACAGTAAGAGTTCCTTTCCCAGGTTCATTTCAGCAGGATGAAGAGCGGACATTAAAGGTGGCATTTTCTCAAAGTGCTCATCTCACGTTTCAACCTGCCCCCTTTCTCTTGCTCTTTTAAAACCTTTCACGTTATGAGCAAAAGCACACACACACACACAGTGACACACATGCGCACTTGCAGAGACACACATTGCTTATTCTTTATGCTCCTAAATAAACTTTATTGAACTTCCTATTTGCTGTTGTTGTCCCAATATGCCCAGAGAGGCCAGCGTTTACAGATGTTTATATTTATTGCTTAATAACTGCTTTTTTGTGTGCCATCATGGCAGTTTGCCTATATACACACTGTATACACACAAGCACACTTTTATACAAGCAGCTTCCGACACTCAAAACTCACGCAATCTTCTGTACACACAGATTCAGGCAGGCACGCACTTGCATACAAGGCACACACTAACAAACATACAGATAGACATTAACACACACACACTCTTAAAAAAAAAAAAACTTGGCAATGTGACGAGTAAAGGTAACACCACACAGTATGCCATGATTGAAGTCTTCAAATGCTCCCAAATAAAATATAACGAGCCTGGCCACTAGAGGTCCCCAAACACCTTAAAACGACTCATTGTCAGAGATACATACTGTAATTAGATATGAAGAAGTTCAAACTGCTCAATTTTAATGAATGTTGTATTATACAGGCTGAAGAAGCAGACAATTAAAAATGAATGCATCATGAGTAAATGGATTTGTATTAGTTTCTGTAATTACTATGCTAATAATATTCTGAGGCAGTGGTGGCCTAGCGGTTAAGGAAGCGGCCCCGTAATCATAAGGTTGACGGTTCAAATCCTGATCCGCCAAGAAGCCACTGAGGTGCCACTGAGCAAAAGCACCGTCCTCACACACTGCTCACACACTGCGCCTGTCATGGCTGCCCACTGCTCACTAAGGGTGATGGGTTAAATGCAGAGGACAAATTTCACTGTGTGCACCGTGTGCTGTGCTGCTGTGTATCACAAGTGAAAATCACTTTCACTTTCACTAAACCAAGTATTACATAACTTTGAATTCAAGAGATCAGCACACTTTCATAAATCACACTGTTATGGCATAATGAATATAATCTAATGTTAATAATATAGACAACTTTATAATTTAAATGAAATATGGAAAAAAGGAAAAAATATATATGAATAAAGTATTAAAATGTGAATATTGAAAAAATTGAAAAATACCAAGATTATAGTCAAAATATTTCTAAAAAGTCACTGTAAAAGTCAGGTCTTTCAAAACTTTTTTTTTATCAGTACATATAATAGATAGATTTTGTACATGATAACTAAAATCTAGACTCTGAGTTTTTGAAGATAACCAAATGTGTGGTCGAAACATGTGCGTGCGTGTGTGTGTGTGTGTGTGTGTGTGTGTGTGTGTGCGTGTGGGGGGGGGGTCTATAAGTTAGCAATTTAACAATAAGATAAACTTGGTTTAATTGTGAAATAGGTTTGATTAAAAGAAAATTTGGTTTTCAACTTCTCCCTCATTTCCATCCCATTAAAAAAAACGTTATGTGAAAGTTATAGATATCATCACATGACCAACATTTACATCTTGTCATTGACAAAGATTTTTTATCAAATATTTTGTTGGCGAAAACACCACTGATTTCAAGCCAGATCTATCTATGCATTGGAAGATGATTTTTGTTCCCTCACCTAAAACACTATTAATAAATTGCAGATTTTTCAAAATGCAGCAGCCAAAACACTTCGAACCATGTTATTTGTGGTCTGTTACAAGAATTTCATTTGCTCATTTACAATGCACTAAATTGACATTTGCCCCATCAAACATTACTGACCTCTACAGCAGCAGAAGATGCCATCTACACTTCCTCTAAGCTGCTAAGTTGTACCACCTTTAAGATCCTTCACAAATTATAGGTTTTAGCTATCATGTGCAAAATCTTGCTAATGGATTTCCTGATATATCCAGATGGTTCGAATCCCAAACCAACAAGATACCCCCAAAGCACGATGCTGCCTGAGCGCCTTTCTGCCCACTGCTCACCAAGGTGATAAGTTAAATGCAGAGGACACATTTCATTGTGTCACTGTGTGCTGTGCTGCAGTGTTTCACAATGACTATCACTTAGCAATTAGTAGCCAATTACAAACAGAAATCCAATAGATTTACGACAAAAAACAGACTAAACACAGACGCAATACACAATATAAACCACTAGATGACAGAAAAGGCTTAACATTTGAGCAAAAAATGTATTGTGTTACATTAACTGATTAAAAAGTTACTCTTATAAATACTTAAGAAGTCTGATTTTTTTCATCAAATATACCATAAGAATAATTTCCAAATATTTTTCAAATTCATTAACAAAAGTTTTTTTGGTCACCACTCAACTCTGCTACCAGACCATAATTGGCATCAATGAAATCATGAAATAAAACAAGTTACTATTGTGTGATTTAACAGGCTGATTGCCTCTGTTCTTGTGGTGAAGCCTTTTAGGCGTCCATGGTTCAGAGCACCCACTAGCCTTCTCATGTGGCAGGCATATGGTGACTATCATCATTTCCTTCCGGAAAGACTGCTCCACATCGACCCATCGTCCTGGGCCAGGATGAGTTATATCAAACACTGGGCGAACCTGACTGATGGTATTTTAATTGCTCCTCATTTAAAGCTGCTCTGTAGCCCAGGCCTGCACCATTTTCCATCCCCTAAAATCTAGAATCGTTTGAAGATGCCTCAGCTGCTTTTCCGTTTGTCACATTGGTTCCTGTGATTAAACATTTTGTGACCTTTTCCTGCTATAACATCTGTATGGTGATATCCCAGTCTCTGCTGTATAAAACGACATCTTGAGCTGTCTGAACTGTCTCCTGTCATTCGCCATCAAAGAAAACGAGGGAACGATTTCAAAATGGATAGCAGAAAAGTATGAAAAGTTAAAATCACGATCTATCAGAAACCCTTTTGCTGATTTATAGGCAAACATGAAGAAAAGGATTGCATCATTCGCATTTATGCAAAAAGTTCCCCAGGAGCTCCTCCCATTGAAGCCCAACATCTTTGCCAGTCAAATCACCCAAAGTACAAATCATAATATTTCAGCCATGCTAGAAAGCTGTGTCTTGGGATACTTCCAAACAAAATAGAGATATTTCTTTATTTTACCTGAGGGGGGGTGGGGGTGGGGTTCTATTTACATTAATATTGCCTAATTAAGAGAATATCATTGACTATCGCTTTACAGTGGCACATGGGAGTAGCTGGGGTATACTGAACATTTTGTCCTCAGTGTGTATGGATTTGATCTATGAGGATTCCACTGACTTTGACAAGGGCCAATGGCTACATGGCTTGTTCATAGCATCTCCAAAACTGGTTTGCGGCAGTCAGGAAATACCAAAAGCACTCCAAGGAAGAAAAACTGTTGAACCAGCACAAGGCTCATGGCACATGACCAGCAAATACAATAGAAAAGCTACTGCAACTCATATGGTTCAAGGTTGTTGGGATGACCAGTCGGGGTGCCCATGCTGGCCCATGTTTTCTTTAAGGATGGCTGTGTGTGTGTGTGTGTGTGTGTATGTGTGTCACAGGCAGTGTGATTCATGCTACAAAAAAATGGCCCAAAAATGGTTTGAGGAACGCAACAAGATCAGGATGTTGTGCCCAGATGTCAATACAAGTGTCTGTGAGATGTGCGTGAAAATCTAGTTTGATATTGTCCAATTAGGGATAAAATGTACAATATAACAAACAATTGGTTACTTAAATGTAAAATGGCTACATCACCTCTGACCCCATGCCTTTAAAAAAAATAATTAATAAAAATAATTAATAACAACATAATTAATGTTGTCCTAACTTACCAACCCTTGTGAAATCAATAAATGAACATACGACAGCACACTGTGTACAATGCATACTAATAAAATACTCTAATTTCAGAGTACTGAAATCCAGCTCTTCATTCTCCATTTATCTGTGAATTGAATGTGAATCGAGTTTAAATTTATCCAAATACCTGATTTCAGAAGTTAAGACAGAAAAAAACAAAACAAAAACAGGCAATCCTATATAGTTATTATTTCAGGTCGAACACATATATTTTTTGTAACACATATCTAAAGTGAATTAAGTACGAGTGGTGGGACAAGGAACATCCTGTAAAACATAGAACCAGATCCAGCTTTCAGTAAACCACATCAGGGTACCAACGCTGGCCATAATAACCCACTGGACAGAAATGGGTTTCATAACTGTCTCGCCAGTCCCTCACCACAACCTTCCCAGTCTGCCCCATTACTGGATCAGAGAGCAGAATCAGTTCATATGAGATGTAATGGTTTTCAAAACCCATTTTTCCACCTTCAACTCCACTTATGTTCTGGAGATTTTTGCCCCATAACAGTGTGCATTTGAAAAATGGGAAATCTCATAGTCTTCCAAGCTTCCAGAATGGACACAGTTTCTGGGAACTGTGGAAAGCAAAGTACTGAGTCACTGGGGGTGAAGTGTTTTAGCATGCCAGTACTCCAGTGTGATGCTACGAAGTACAGCTGCTCTTGTGACCTGTCTAGCAGGGATTCCCTCAGAAAAAAGACTCACATATTTATCAGCTCCAAACCTATTTTACTCTGCAGTCCACAAAAGTGTGCACAGCTGAAGACAGAAAATGCAGTGGGCAGTGGTGGCCTAGCGGTTAAGGAAGCGCCAAGGTGCCACTGAGCAAAGCATCGTCCCCAGACACTGCTCCCCGGGCGCCTGTCATGGCTGCCCACTGCTCACCAAGGGTAATGGTTAAAAGCAGAGGACACATTTCGTTGTGTGCTGCAGTGTTTCACAATTACAATCACTTCATTTTCACATTTTGCAGCCAGTTTCAGCAACAGGCACCAAACCCCAAACACAGAACAACTCCTAATACAGACACAGCATCTTTAGTAGCAGGAAAGCTGCAAAGACATTCACCCCGTGTCTCCCTCCAGAGGCCGATCTGGCCTGGGCCCAGGCGCACGCCTACCGTACTCGTATTACGGTCATGTGTGCCTGTGCATGTGGCTGTCTGTGTTTGTCTTGGATGATCCCCTTTTTTAAACCTAAAAATCTGGTTAATACATCATCTCTGCACAATTAACAACGTATGCTCTCAAACTCATGAAGGTTCTCAATAGCATTTATTTCAGATTTAAATCAGTTTGGCAAAGTTCTCATCAGCTACATTTATGTAAGCACAAATGTAACTCTAGAACATTACTATATACAAACCACTAAAATATTTTCGAACCAATAGACCCAAGAATGCTTACGAAGGTGTTTTGAGAGTCACGATTTTATCTTCCAGCTAACTCATGTACACAAAGCAGGAAACATGTCTGAAAAGGGCATCAGTTCATCTATCAGTCCAGTTCATGCTCAGCCAATCGTCTAATTGAACCGTGAGAGGAACACCCCCCAGATCCATGAGGAGAACTCGCCTCAAAAACAGCGAGTGAGACTCAAACCCGATCCTCCTTCACACAAAACAGTAACATAGATCGCCATCCGTCCATCCATCCAGACACGTGTCTGTGTCTCATAGCATTTGTGTCCGTGTTTGCATGTGTCCGTCTGTCTGGTCACGTCTGATTAACAGGCCAGACGACTTCCCAGAAGCCCTTGGGTTACGTAGGCAACAGTTGTGTCCCTGGGGAGTTGCTGAGTAACGGCGGCTCCCATAGCCGCGACCGGCTAACTAACACACCACGAAAATATGCAGACTTTCACAACCTCAGATTCCACATATGGCTTTGGATCTCTAAAACACAAATGCACACGCGCACCAAATAAAGAAAAAATGCGTTCATACATGGATGCCTATAAAAGTAATGTCTCCCCTGATGCTTTGCTGCAACCGCGCAAGTCAGTAAACTTTTCAGGCCTGGCTGATTAATGTCCAAACTGTGCTTTATCCATTAAAACCAAACTATTTCTCTTTGGGGTAAACACGAATGATTGCACGGCCATTATTTCTTAAAGCAACAGCTTGATAAATATTGAGATGACCACTTTAGCCGTGATTAGGTAGATTCTGTTAAAAATTCCACATTTCCTTCCAAAGTTATGGCCATTTCCATGTTATATTCATTTCCAGCGCCTGGCAGAGGTTTGCCAGCGCGTGCTGTTTACCGACAGGAGTTCCCATGGCTTATGCACACAGGTGGCCGAGTCAATAAACCCACCCTGTTTAAGCAGAGCTGTTTCTCCTGGAGCTCGCGGGGTTTACCCACTCGCTCCAATCCTGGCCCAGGCGAGCAGCACAGCGGTGGAGAGCCCGCGTATCCTGTTTACTTTCAGCTCCGACATGTGTCCTGGCCGAACACGCCCGTACACACACACATACGGACGCAAAGTGCGAAAAAAAATAACGCTGCTTGATAAAACAGCATGTCCTCAGGCTTAGGCAGAGACCATTCGTGATTGTGTGGTGAATTAACTGCATTTTTAGATTCATTATTGGTGAGGACGAAAATTGCATTAGACTGAGGGGTACAAAACTGATGCAGACAACCCCTCAGAAACAATGCATGTTTAGCCGAAATAAAGCATTTTCAATTTTTTTTTTTTATTGTTCATTTGTTCTCACAATGTGCCTGGTGCTCCTTTAGTTTCTTGCTGACAGTCACAGATCTAAAGAACAAGGGACAGCTCCACTGAGCTCCAGTGAAAAAGTGAACACTGGCTAAACTTTCACACCTAATATTTCAGCACTGTCGTAATGTGAATAAACCAAACAAAACTGCTGTCCGTAGTATTACATTAAAGAAAAAAAAAAACAAAGCTATTTACTCATAAGCACAAATTAGACAGGTTCATATAAAACAAATTCTTTTTAACTAATGTAATGAGAAAAAACACATATAACAAACAACAGCTACGGTTTACTTTTTTCAGTGCATCCATACACTGTAAAAAGTGAACACTGGCCAAACTTAATAATAATAATAATTAATCTGTCACACCTAATATTTTAGCACTGACGTAATGTAAATAAAGCAGGATACAGCAGGTTTGATCTATTTATTTATTTACAGCGCACAGCGATGGGCCAGACTTGACTGGGCCTGACTAGAAAAAAAACACTGATTTTCCACTTTATTCACAAAGGTTTGCCGTTTGCCAATATTGATGCTGTGTCTGACGTGTATCTTTTACCATAACTTTCGGTCACTAGCATTTAATTTATTTTCTGAATTACACTAATCGCCTGACATTATAGACCCGTGGTTGTCACTTTTAGTTTTTGCCAACAGCGCTACCTAATTTTCTCTTGTCTACTGCTTTGCAGAAACGGAGAACCGCTGCCCCAGGTCCATATAATCTGAAAGAGTCGGGTCGTGTCCTTCAGGCGCAATACAATTCATTAAGATCGCCTTTTCAGCTCTTCAAACTGACTTGGGGAACCGTCTTGTGCGTGAAGGAGATTTCGCTGGTTTATATCTTCCAATGGATGCACCTTGTCCGGTGAAAAAACTAAACTAAGGAGAAAAAAACATACTTGTCATTTGTCAGGATTCTGTTGGTGTGTTCTATACCATGGCGTTTTCTTTTTAGACCTCTGGTCTAATGTAATGACGCAGGGAAACAGCATGGCATCAGCTGCCCCCTGCTTTGCATGTTTGTTGTGTTAAAATACATGCACAAATCTACAGACGCACTCAGAATTTGGAAAAAAAATTATACATTCATATTTAAACATTTGTGAAAGCTTGAGTGAATACTGGCCATTGAAGCATTTCAAGCAAAGCTGCTGTATTTAATAAAAGACTGTTGAGCATGAGCACTGCTGGCATTTGGTGTGAACACTACTCAGCCTAACACTGCATTCTGTCTGAACCCGAATCTCTGAATATAGATATGATCAGAATCATTAGTAGATTAATAGTAGTTCAGCATGCATGTAGAATGCCGTATGGGAAGGCCTGATTTAGGGTTAAAAATACCCCATAACGAACCCAGAAAGAATGTTAATGGTAGTTACTATGTGTATGGGTGTCAAGTTTTGTAATTCTACAGAACAGCATGTTTGATGTGCCAGTGGGTATTGCTTTATTGTCATAGGTAATCTGCTATATTTTCCTGGATGGAAACAAACCTCTACTCAGGATTTGGAATAAACCAACGGCTCATAAGTGTTGTCCTTGTCAGTGACTAAGTGTGGCATGTTGAAATGGACAGAAACACAAACACTGTGAAATGGATAAGATGATCACAGCAGCACAGAATAATTAATTATTGAGCAGAATTGGGTGGATTTTTCCATTGGCCATGGTGAGCCATGGCGTATTTCCACAAATATGGCTTGGTTTGACCCATATCCATATTAAGATGTGGAACAACATGGTGTTCTGCATGCGAACCCAGGCAGATGTGTAGCTCTCACACCTGCTGTGGAGGCTGAACCAAACCTTTCGAGGGTCTTGTCATGTGCATGTGATGTTGTCTCCATCACATAGGAAGTGCAGAGGGCCATCACTCTGCGACTTCCTCATATGACACTTCCTTTAGTCATTTCATATCAAAGACAGATGGAAGTGAATCAATGCATGGCTTGGTTATCTTTAAATACATTGTGAGTCACTGATATTTTTAAGCCGTCCGGCAACATAGGTTCTTCAATTCTCAGTTTGTTTCTTTCTTTCATTTCTCTTTGATGGAAACAAACAAAAAAAATAAACTGTGTTATTTGGCCCACCACCCATTATTTGTCATTTTTAATGTTTTGCTTCAGCAAAATCAAATTCTCATCTGTACATTCTGATCTTGTTCACAAAATGTTTTTTTTTTTTTTTTTTAATTAATAGCAGAACACTGTGCACCCATTTGCGCTGCCACCCCCTCTCGCCTATTCCAGCTGCTGCTACAGAAAACACCCTCTCGTCTGGAGCACTGCCACCGTCACCAGGCAACCCGCTTAAACAGCAGGAAACAGACGAGGGGATTCCGTCAGTGAGGCAGCAAAAAGGAAGGCATTGAGCGGAGACAGGAAAACAAGGCAGAAAAAGAGTGAGTCCTCTCATTCAGCGAGCCCTCCAACCCGGCCTGGCCCTCCACCTCCTCTCTCAGATATGCACATTGTGTTACAGATCACTTGAGCCTGCAGTAGAAAGGAACTAGTCACGGAGTTGCACAAGAGAGCAATCAGTTCTTGACACAGCCAGAGAAGGGCTATTTTTACACACTTTATTGCACGTCCAGAAGTCACAGAGAGTGAGAATGACATTTCTACTACTGAGTAAAGAAAGAGTCCTCACAGTTAAAGACCAGATTAGTGTGAAATGCAACTGGTAAGTTCTTATCAACCTCGTTTACTCCCAAATATGCAAGGAATGCTACAGGATTGAAACAGAGGCTGCTGTTTGCATTGCAGTACCCACACGCATTGAGGAGCAGAGATGACTCTTGCCTCAACTTGTACATAAAAGAAGACTCGGCCGGGAGTCATGCCTCTATAGAGACAGGTGTGACTCTGAATTTGTTCCAAAATCTTGTCGGTGCGCTATATATAGCTCTGTTGGGGTTTTTTGCTGGCTCGTGCTGAATGACTTTCAGTAGAGCATATTGCCTCATACACCATAATGCCCCGCCTGGTTCAAAATAGCTACAGTAACCTACTCACTGCAAATTATGTATTTATTACTGGAACAATAAATAAAGAGTAAAAGTGCAACGGATAAAATAGCACTTTTCATGTGATGTGGAATTATTCCACTTCCTCTTGTAGTAGTAGCCAGGACACGTCTAGTAGAATGTATAACTTCTTTTAATGTACATCAGCAATGCCACATAGTCCAGTAATAAATGTGGACATTTCATATATGCCTTGGTTTAATTGTCTTGGTTTAATATGCCTTGGTTTAATTGTCATACAAAACTTTCCTTTGGAACTCATTCGTATGGCCAAATAAAGGGCAGACACTCACAGAAGGTTGCTGAGAATCCACTACATAAGGATTTAAGAAATGCTCAGTTGTGGAGAATTATGGCTGGTTGATAAAATCACTGCCACTTCGCATCGGGTGCTTTTCATGCGCTTTGATGACCAAAGGATCAATTCATTGGGAGATCTCATATAAAATTTCCATGAAATTCAACAGTACTTCCTCAACCATACTGAACATAAACTGAACATGCCTGCAGAATATAATATGAATACACAGCTATATTAAAGCTTTCCAATGTACATTATTGTCAAGAATGAGGGACGCAGGCACACAACCAAATCAAACAAACATAAGATACAGACGCACACACACACATACACACATACACACACTTATCAATGGTAGCAATGATGACAGAAAGATAAATAGCAAGTACAAGTATGAGAGTTCATCAGACTCAGTAGTGATCAGGAAGTATTGGTATCACAATTAATATTACATATGTCCATTCTTTTGTTATCTATGTATAAAGCCAAATTTGTTACAGGTAAAAAAAAAAAAAAAAAAAATATATATATATATATATATATATATATATTTATTTTAGTTCTTATGCTAGTGCTTCTTATTTACTCTGATAAGGGCTACAATAGAAATGCAGGTCATGCTGACATTAAGTAGTTAATTCTTTCGTTACTCAGTTTCCTTGTGACAGTGATTGTACCACACACTGAATGCACATCCATTCCAGATGAGGAATCTTGAAGGGAAAAATTCGGTAAACTGAGATGTCCAGACATGTCGTAGACAGCCTCTCCTAGTTCTCCATTGTACGCTGAAGTGTGTGACTCTGGAAATAGAAACAAAGGAAAACAAGAAGTGCCAGATTCACACAGCTGTAAATGAGTAGGTGCACTAGTCAGTCCTTGCAGCAGCACAGACCTTAAAACCAGAACTCTGCCATCTGTCCCCGGATGTAGGTTTAAGAAGGCTCATTTGCACTCTCGGAAATGCAAGGAGAAGTGAAACTGTTTGGTTTTTCATCTTTTTTGCACCAATTGTTGGGTACAAACTTGCAATTAAGTACAAGTCGAGAACTTGTATTCCATGTAGTTATTGCATTAATATAATGGAGTTGCTAAAAATGAACTGTCCAGAACTGTCTGTGGTGCTGATTCCTGGAGCAGTGAAGGGGTTAAATAGACATGGCAAACTCATAGTATTTCACTAAAGAGAGATTGGTCACATAAATTAAAATGTACATGCATTTTCAGATACAAGCACAAAAGAGTGGTAGTGGGGTGGTAGTAGCCTAGTGGATAACACACTCGCATATAAACCAGAAGACCCAGGTTCAAATCCCACTAACTACCATGGTGTCCCTGAGCAAGGGACTTAACCCTGAGTGTCTCCAGAGGGGAATGTCCCTGTAACTACTGATTGTAAGTCGCTCTGGAAAAGGACGTCTGATAAATGCCGTAAATTGGGAAAAAAAAGACTATTTTGTAAAAGTAGTGTTGATAATAGTTCAACATACATTCGTCCATGGAAGACTCACATTCATACAATTACGATCTGTTCTGCACACCTGACTCAGGAAAGTCACTCTTCAGTAAATAAGGATGACGGCGTGTTCATTGCCACTTCCGAGATTAGTGTGGAGCACTGTGGAGCACTCTTCAAGACGTGCCAATGGGGAGGTCCCAGAGCCCTGCGCAGAGACAGGCCCCGCCAGCCCTCGCCAGCCTTTTTCCCAGACAGGGCCACCAGAAACCTCTTTGCCCTAACACCACAGTGTTTTTGGCGTCTAAAAGCTAAAACAAACCACAACTGTGATCTCTGCGAAAAAAAAAAAAAACGCAAAAAAACAATCAGCCTTGAGGCCGAGTATGTCTGTTTACAAGGGAAAGCCGTGCTGGTGTTTGCGCGCGGATGCTGGCGCATGGAGCGGAGCGGCCATAAATCTCGGCACGAGATGTGCCGTGTCACTAATGCTCTCCGCAGACGTGTTGTGGCTGCTCCGCCGACTGCGTGATGCCTCGCGCCAGATGTGGGAGCGCCGTAAATTAGGCCGTGCGAGGAAACGTGTCATTGTGCCGAATTTCTTTGCTAATTACACCAGATATTTACATTTACATTTACAGCATTTATCAGACGCCCTTATCCAGAGCGACTTACAACCAGTAGTTACAGGGACACTCCCCCCCTGGAGCAATTTAGGGTTAAGTGTCTTGCTCAGGGACACAATGGTAGTAAGTGGGATTCGAACCCGGGTCTCCTGGTTCATAGGCGAGTGTGTTACCCACTAGGCTACTACCACCCTACTTCTTCACACACCATCTGTCTTGCAAAAAGTGAAATCTACTGCCGGTGAAGCAAAGGAACCTCCAGAATGGCAAAGGCTAGCACGCAGGGCCGCAGCCTGCGATATTTGGAACAGGCTATTGGGAGCGCAGTTTTTGATTTTTTTTATGATTTTTTTTTACTCCTTCCACCGCCACTACAGTTATTTATCCTTCAAAAGGATAACCACAACTTTTGCAGCTTAAGGCTCCTGAAAACGAGGTAGCCAAATGCATTTGACTCCTGAAAGCTACTGTAGGCAAAGAAAACACTGTGTTGTATTACATAAGCACTAGAAGAGGGCTTACGCCGTCCCCCTAATAGCCTGGGACGTCTGTTTACGATTATGCGTGATGATCATCTCCGCTCAACTTGCCAGATTCTTCTCAGGTTCAGCAGAACCTGGGGTTTTATAACTTCTCCCATTCCGAATGAATTAGTCCGCATATTATTCAAACTGTCACTAATGACAGACTCAGGGGACCCGTGCAGATAGCAATATTTCTGTATGGCCAGTCAGCAGCTCATTCGACCTGGACAGGCCCAGAGCTCCTCTTCCAACGTGTTTAATGAATGCCTTTTTTTCGCTGATGGAAAGCGGGAGGTTGGTCTGTTCACAGTTTTTCCTAGTACGGCTCGCTGCTTTGAGGAATGCTGGTCGCAACACATTTCACCACCACACGGGGGAAAGACGTTTGAGAAAGGGAGATTTTATGATGATTCTTAACACATTGGTATTGGCAGAGGAGCAGGCAGACAAGAAGACAGACAAGCAGATGTGGCACGTCTAGCTCAAGCCACGGCAACAGTTACAAGGACAGGGAGCAGCTTGAGGTGACTTGAGACTTTTGTGATCATCTGGTTCATAGGTTCAAGTGTACTACTACTACTCCTATTAGCTGCTAGACAGTCATACGGACAGACGGGTATTTAGGTAGATACATAGATTTTTTATAAATCGATTATTTATACAGAAAGCTAGAAAAAGAGGCAGCATTTGAGCTGCAATAACCAAATGTATTACTATACTTTACTTTATTTTGCAGACGCTTTTATCCAAAGCGACTTACAAGAGGAAGACACCAGCATACCACATATACTGCCAACAAAGAAAGATAGAGCACGTCAGTGAATTCGAACCTGCAACCTTCTGATTACGGGGCCGCTTCCTTAACCGCTAGACCACTACTGCAAGATAGACAAACTATCGGTAAACTCGGCCTGGCCAAAAACATTACCGTGGGGACGGAACTCGTCCGCGGGGACGGACGGGCCACCCGCGCGCCGAGAGATTCCGTCCGCGCGGCGCGAGCTGGCGCGGTCGGCGTGACGTCACTCGCCGAGGGGCGGGGCGGGCGCGCGAGGTGTTTTCCAGCTTTAAAAGCGCCCGGGCGCTGCGTCACACGGCACACAGGGAGTCACTTCACCAAAAGTCCCACTTCCAGAAAACAAGCCCGAGCGGCGACCGAGCGCCTGCCCGCCTGTGAAGCGCAGCAGCACCGCTCTGGGGCTTCATACGGTTGAAACAAACGACAGGCTCCACTGAATGAAATTTATTCGCTCGACCGGCAGATGCACTCATCTTTAGTAATAAGAAAGTACCGGGAAGCGCCGCCTGAACGTTTTATTTAATTTTTTTTTTTAAGTCTTGATATTGTTGCTTAGCTTCGCGAGTTGAATGCAGGACACCAGCTGCCTCAGAGTCAAGCCCAGATTTAACTTCGGACCGCGCTTCCCCTCCGCGGACACCGCCACCATGAAGTCTGCCGAGGAAGGTAGGAGCGTCCTCCTCTTTCACCTTACACCCTTCACCCCTGCAGAGGTGCGGAGGCGCTTCTTTTCGCGTCACTTTGGCGTGTCACATTGCCAGCCGCTTGCCAATAGGTGTCCTCCACGCTGCCTGTGGCTGTAAAAAAGTTGATTGCATTGCCGTTTGATGTCGGTGAAACCCACCAGTCCCCCGTGTTTCAGTTGACAAAACCGTAATAAACCATAAACTCATGCGTTATAACAAATGACCATGCTTACTACGGCCCGTCGTGCTTCTGGTGCGTTTGGCCTTGGGTGCACTGAGTTGGAATTTTCTGACTGCAGCTGCAGTGTCATAAAGGGGATTATTGTGTGAAGGAGGCATGCATGGTTCTGGACCGGACCAGGAGCATGCAGCGTACACATATCTGTGACACTTAATTCGTATGCCATTCAGATCCAATTCTGATGTCATGGACTGAGGAGTTTGGATTTCTTTTTTTCGGGCAGTGGCGAAGGGGGTATTATTGTTCATCGCTGCTGCTGCTGAGTTGTAAGCCTCATAATTGATAGCAGACCCATGGGTGTTGGTGGGGGAGTTCTCTTGGCCAGGGGTAGATGCTTCCCCGCTCAGCCTTCGCCAGTGTGCTGACGAGTGCATTTATGCGTTCCCCTCTCCCCCTCCAAGCCTAAACCCCCCAAAACCACTCTCCCTGTGGCGGCTCCTGCCCGCACCTCGTCCAGACACCCACAATTAGGCGGCCCGGGCCAGTAGTAAAGCTCCTCTGCCATCTGCCCAAGCCGCCTCCTGTAAATCCGCCCCCCTCTCCACAAGTTCACTTGCGGTCGCGGGTTCGGTGTTCTTCCCAGTCCCCACAGACCCTCCAGGCCTCCAGAAAGAAGGAGGAGGTGGAACCAGTGGTAAACATGTTTTTAATATCTCCAACCTGAATGGTACCGCAGGTTATCATTTATTTACAGCCCCCCCCCCCTGTTGAGGTCTACGTGGCGAATTCAGAGATGGGCATCATCACTAATGAGGGTGTCAGTTCCGTGGTTTAGCGGCTATAACCGAGGAACCAGGAGCCGAGACGTCATTCATCTTCATCTCCGTCGTATTGTTTATGTCTGACCTTGATTGTACATTGCATGCTGGTGTGCTTCTTGTTTGAGAGCTCGCTCAATCAGTGGAGCTGAAAATGCAAACTTGTAAAGGCAGAGCAATCAGTCAAATGCACCATGTGCTTGTGTGTGTACGTCAGTATTAGGGACGCTCATTTGAATTTTATTTTATTTATTTATTTGTTGTGTAAATTGACTAAATGTGAAGTAGTTTGTTTGCCATGTACAACAGTGTCGTAAACACAATTATCATATTTTTGTAATAATTTTTTGCCCCGTAAACCCTTAGTAAACCCTATTCGTTGAATTGAATTTTTTTTTCTGCAGTCAACATTGTAAATAAAACATTGAACCGATTTCAATATTTGTTTACGAATGAAGTCATTTTGGTGCTTAGCTTAAAAAAAAAAAAAAAAAAACTTGTGTATATAAAGCATGGGCAGACAGTCTGTTGGTTAACGTCACAGGGCAGAGGGGGAGATAAGCACACCCTCTCGTGCGGCTGTTTTAAAAAAAACAGGATGCAAGAAGTATGTGAGTATCGCTGCGCAGGTACACACATAACATGATTTGCTGAGAGGTGGCCGAGGCGAGTCAGCTCCAGAAGCCAGCTCAAGATGACCTCTGTCTCTGGCGAGCCCGAGTTCGACTTCGACATTCTGTTCGAATACAGCCGAGGAGGCCAGGCCACTCAGGAGAGAGGTGTGTTGCTGAGGTGCCATGGTTGCAGGGCTCTTTACTTTGATGTGCATTTATTTGTGTTCGCGGTGTGTTTGCCTGCGTTTGCCTACCTGAACATGGAATTATGGGCTTTCTGGTATTTATTTTGTGGTGTAACTGGGGGTAAAATCTAATATCTGTTCTATGCACAGATCATACTAAGATCTGCTCTGTTGTATATGATATTACATTTTTTTTGTACAATTCAACAGTTAGCAAAAGTGGATGTTTTGACTGGGTCTGTCTTTTATTCTGAATGCATTGAAATGGATTTATGTCAAACATATTGTTTTAATGACCAAGAAAAGGCTCTCAAGAAGGTTCAAGTAGCTTATATTTCAGCTGCAACTGTTTCTGGAAATAGTCTGTCATAAACTAATTTTAGACAGTCTGCCCACGTATTCTGTGGTGCATGACAGGTTCATCATTTCACGTGGTGTCCTGTTTGCGTAGCTTGTGGTTAACAAATATAGAACACTAGGTAAAGGGGACCGCCACAAGATCATTTTCCTACTCTAAGGATGAACTGTTCTTTGCTGTTTGGCTTTTCCAGAAACACAAAATATGAAAAACAACTGACAGTCGGCTTGTGAGATGCTTGTATGTCTGTTGCACGTGGATGCAGGTATGTGCGTGTAATGCATGTGAATGCAAGGGGGGTCGAGCCTTTCAAGCGCGCGCACGTGTACTTGCGTGGGTGTATTATGCCTTTGCCGGGGCGGCTGTAAAACTCACTGATTGGATCACTAACTCTGAAGCATGCAAAGTGCCATCCACAAGTGATCCACAAGGGAGAGCACTAATTCACTTGCTGAAGGAAGCCATCAGTCAAGCTGAGTATCCACCGAGCCGCTTGCCATAGAGGGGCCACACATGCATTTTTTTTAAGGTTTCGCCCTTCCCCAAAACCTTTGTGAAAACTGAATTCGCAACTTGCGCTATTACAAATTCAAATGAGTGTTTTCTTTCTGAGGAAAGCCAGATAGCAACCCTTATCAACCCTTACTGTTTGATTAGTGGAGACTCGGCATATTGCATACAATTATTACAGCACCGTATATTCAGCAGTGAATGGACTTTCACAACGTCTGTAATGTGGCTTCATTTGTAATTGCAGTACCATTCTGTGGTTTCCGACACCAAGTCATGACTTGCCCCTCTTTGCTCTCTACATTGCAGATGCTTTAACCTATACTCCAAATGTCAGCCTGTCCCTGCCCCTTGGCATGGGAAACCCCTGTCTGGCCACCCAGTACCATAACCTGCAAAACAGTCCGGTCATCTCCATCACGTCTTGCCACCAGACGGGCTACGCCATCCACGAAGACACTTTGACCTCGGGCTACTATCTGCCCCATGGCTTACGGCCCAATGGGGCACCTCCTCTGGAGAGCCCCCGAATCGAGATCACAACCTACAGCCAGTACCCTGAGGAAGAAGTGGAGGAGAGCAGCAGCGTGGACCCCATGGCCAAACGGGTCAACTCCATTGTAACGCTGACGCTGCCCAACGCCGATGGCTACCGGGACCCCACCTGTCTGAGTCCGGCTAGTAGCCTGTCATCACGAAGCTGCAACTCTGAGGCCTCGTCTTACGAGTCGGGGTTCTACAACTACGACAACTCGCCGCAGAACTCACCGTGGCAGTCACCCTGTGTGTCACCCAAGGGCTCATCCTCAATGATGCCATGCACCCAAGCTGCAGGCTCTTCCTCCTCCCCACGACAGTCCCCATCCAACTCACCCCACACGGGCGTGGTTGCTGATGACGGCTGGACAGGGGCTCCTCGCGGCTCTCGCTCCAACTCTCCATTGTGCGGCACTAACGGCATCATTGGTGGAGGAGCTGGCAAGAGGAAGTACAGCTTGAACGGCGCCCCCTACAGGCAGCCTTCCTACTCACCCAACCACTCCCCAGCAACATCCCCAAGGGGCTCGCCAAGGCTCAGCGTGCCAGAAGACAACTGGATCGCCAACACCAACCAGTACACCAACTCAGCGATCGTGGCAGCCATCAATGCGCTAACCACAGACGGCGTGAGCGACCTGGGGGAGGGAATCCCTGTAAAGTCCCGCAAAACCAACATGGACAACAGTCCCAGCATGAGCCTGAAGGTGGAGCCCGGAGGAGACGACCTGGGCTCAGGTGCAGACATCTGCCAAGAGGACTATTCCAGCCGCATGTCCTTCAAGAGGGAGAGCTACTGTGGAGGATTCCTGGATGTGCCCCCGCACCCCTACTCCTGGTCTAAGCCCAAACCTTACCTCAGGTAATCATAACCCTATCCTTACCTTCTTAGGATCACAGCTCTAAAAAAATAGCAAAAAGTATTAGGTTAATGCAACAAATCATATTTTGGCACAGTAAAGTCTGGATGCTGTGCATAAAAGAGTTTACGTTGATTTATGAGCAATTATGAACAAGTTGGGCTTGACGTCCAAGTTATTTGAAGAAAAAAGCAAAGCGCTCCATCAAAGTGCAAAATGTATCTTATGCTATTCTTTTTTTTCCTTCTATTGTTGAGCATAAATTACATTTTTATCATCAAGGTGCATGGAGACAGCTGTCAGAGATGGTCAGTAAATGCTTCCAACACAGGTCTTCTTTGAAGATCAAAAACATTTCTTAAATCATATTTTTTGCAGGCAGAGCAAGGGAGAACATGTGCCCATAGTCACCATAGTAACTTGTACACAAACACACACACACACAGACACTTTTCCCACACATTCGCACACACAAATTCTTGCGATTGTTGTCTTTGAGTCAGATTTGTTTTTACTTTGTTGTCATCAGGACAACCGTCTCGTACCCCTGCAACCCAATCTGTGTGCGTTTTCTCTCTTCCGCTTCTGCCACGCTTTCCTGTTGGAAATCAAGTGTTCGATTAAGATAATGCAGGGCAGGAAGTGATGGTGACAGCTGCTCTGCACGTTGGCGGGGGTGTCGGGATGTTCTCTGGCATGACGCAGCCCCCACCCAGCCCACCCCCACACCCAGACATCCCCCTTCAAAATGATATCACGATGTCTGACCAGCCCGATAAAGGACAGAAGGGGGAAACTGGTTCGTTTTGGGTCAACAAGCACACCGAAAGTTCCAAGAGGATGCCAGAGATTGCTTTCACGCGGGCACTTGGGTCACAAGCTTTATGCTTAACAGACATCCGGAGCGGTGAAATATTGTCTTGCGAGCGTTTGTTTTCATTAGATATCTTCACAGGGGAAGGATTGGCCTCCAGTTGTTGCTGAGATATTCACACAAACAAGCTCCGACTTCTATATGTTTTCTTGGGAGAATAAAAAAACACTCCTACATAGAGGATTTCTAGAGCTGAAGGTATTATTTAACCTTTTTGCTTCACCAGTCTGTCCTCTCCCCTCCAGTCCATCGTTGCCAGCCCTTGACTGGCAGCTGCCATCCTGCTCCGGCCCCTACAGTCTGCAGATTGAAGTACAGCCCAAATCCCACCACCGCGCCCACTACGAGACAGAGGGAAGCCGCGGGGCCGTCAAAGCCCTCTCTGGAGGACACCCCGTGGTGCAGGTACTGAGCGTACTCTTTATTTACCCGGCCAGTCATGCTTGATTTTGCTTTATGGAGTTGCAAAATGTTACAGATGAAATGCAAGGCATTTGGGTGGGAAGCCTTTGAAATGAGAAGACAGACCAGTTGCCGCCATTTAACGTCACATTTGGTTTAATACAGGAAAGGGGAGCAGAGAACAAAGAAGCCCTCTATCAAAGTTCTCTCACTGCCAAGCAGCCACGACTCAAAAACAATCAGTTTCCCTTACAGTTGAAGAGACCTTACCCCCCCCTGACCAGTTGTGCTCTTTACTGCAGCAGGTGTGTGTGTGATTTTTTTTTTTCGTGTGTGTATGTGTTATTAATGGCCCGTGAAGCTGCAGTCAGTCCGCTGCGGCGCAAGGTCACTCTGAATCGGAGCCGCACATATTGACATAATTAGCATGGAGCGAGACCGTCACCCCTCTGTATTGTGTTTGGCACTGGTGGCAGGGTTCACGTCACTCTTGCCACTGTGGCCCAACAGAGGGTTCCTTTCTCCCTTTAGGCGTAGGGCTGTCATGCTGTTTGTACATCTTGGTTTGCTCAAGGTGGAACGCATGGTAAGTCTCAAGTGTGTGTGTGTGTGTGTGTGTGTGCTTTCGTAACCATATGTATATACGTATGACATGTATGTCAAAAGTACAACATTTGGACCTTGGTGCAATGACACGTCAAAAGCTTTCTTGCCACGGCAGCAGCCGGCATATTGCTCCTGCTTTTCCAGTTTTTAAGAAATGTTTTTTTTCATGCCGGTCGAGCCTGGAGACCCTCAGCTCTCACTGCAGCTGTTACCCCATAAGCCGCTTCAAATCTGTCATCTTTTGGGTTTTATTTATAAATGATCAACCCTAAACGATCCCTCAACCCGAAAAGCCATGCATCACAGCCGAAGCCTAATTTGTTAACACGACCCGCCCCGCCGAGGCTGCCGTTAAAGACGTTTGCCAGAGTAGCCCTGGCAGGTTGAGCCGCACATGATTTAGCCTGTACCACCTCATTACTCACAGCCACACTTTTACTCCCGCCATTTCATCCCATATTTAAAGGATGGTTATGTCAGCGCAGAAAAGGTTCTATGTTGCCTACCCAACGCCACTGGAGACGCAGGCGAACCTGTGGCGGTGTTGTTATTCATCGCTGCTGACCGGCCAATGCCAGACTAAGTCGGTAATATCATGAAGATTCAGACGGAGGGGGTCGTAAACACCGCTTTACTGACGCACTTAATCTGTCCCCCTCAAATCGGCCGCATTTTTCAACTTTTACTTTTATTCGATGTGATTTAATAAGCCGACAATTGCCCTGTGTGAAATATCTTGGGGCTTTCGTAAGCCCGAGCCCTCTTGAAGAGGAGCCAAGCGGTGCAGTCTGTGGGCAGACAGCAGTAGCTAGCGACTTCTCTGGCTTATGCAAGCACCACCCCAGCAAGACGAGTGGCGGGTCCATTAAACCCAAGATCTCCTGGTGTTTCTGCTTCACAGGACAGGAAGCACACGTCTCAAACAGTTCTATCATTTTTCGGTTTTATGGTTTCCAGCTAGTACTCCTCCAAAGCCACACTATGTGTTTTTCAGCAAGACAAGGGAAAAAGTGGGATCCACTGTGGTCCCAGTGCCCGGCGGTAATGAGTACCAGGCGATAGGTGGGCGCAGTCAACAGGAATGATATGGGCACCGCTGCCCCTCCCAGCTGGCAGCTGAGGCCCGGCTCACCTTCCCCCTGACTCCCCACTCGCGTTACCCTCCAGAGATTCTCTGCTTCCTGCTGATTATGGACTGCAGGGCCCCAGAGGTGGACTGCTGGGGTGCGGCGATGCCAGCGCCACCGCCCTGCTCAGCTCTGGGGGAATTCGCTTCACTGCTGGTGTCATATCTGGTGAGGCGCTCATCCTTCAGAGCTCCTTCAACACACAAAGACACACACACACACACACACACACACTGCACACCACTGCCATCTCCATAAGCCTTCAGTGCTCATGACTCCATCACTCTTTGTTAGGAAGCTTCCACAAAACAACAACAGAAATGCCAAACCCCGCCTCTGTGAGGCCATATGGCATGTCAAAACATTTCTGATGGGTTTTCCAGTGCGTGGTTCTTTCTCATTTTTTTATGCTGTGTGGCTTTGTTTCATTAGGTCTGATTATTTGCTTGTGTTGCGCAGGGATCAGTCCGAAGGTTGAGCTCTTTGGCTTCTGGGCTTGTGAACACCTTGACTGCAAATTAGTTACTACGAGCATCCATTTGTTTCGCAGTAATGAGCAAAGGTGTTTTTCTAACCCTTCCACTGGCCGCTGCTGAGCACACAAGCTCCCTTTGTGTGGGCAACTTCCGTTAGCAAGGTCTGACATCACTCCCTCTTTACCACATGGTTCCTCTGGAAGGATGGAGCTGTCAGAGGGTCAGGGAGGCCTGAAAATACATGCTTAAGAAGGACAGAAGCCTCTAGAACATGAGAACCCAATACTCTGTAGACCGCTTGCCTGTCATGGTGGGTTTCTTCCAGTTGGATCCTCTGGAGGTCCTTTCTCCATGCTGTGGTGGAGCCTGGTGGTGACTGTAGTCGCTGACCCTTTTTCCTCCTTTTCCAGTTAACTGGCTTCTGTTGACCACACATCAATTAGGGGGGTGTCCCCCTCCCCATCTCCCCTGCAGTCTGCAGAAAAGTCAGTCGTCCACACCGCAGATATGTCCAAAATCTACATGATGGTTTTCAAAGGCATGCCTAGGGAAAGTCAAGGTTTACCTACGGACCCAACCACTACATCAAGCCTAATTGATTTTCCAGCGAACCTGAAATTAAATAGAACTGCAGAATAACATTAAATTATCTTTCTGGGAGGCCTGAGGCACAACATATAAAGTATTACTATATTCTGTATATCCATGAGTGGAGAGAAATGCAAGTTTGATCATCGCCATGTTTCTGAATTTTATTCAAATTAGTTCTTAGAAAATATGTTCCTGTTAGGATCTAATGGGTCTCTCTCTTTCTCTCTGTCTCATCATTTCTTGACTTAGTCATCACACAGTCATGTGGAGGGATACCAGTGGAAGGGTTACAGCTCCTTTCAACCAGTGGCCCCTGTCCTACTTAAGTGAAAAGACCCATATTATTTGCATTTTCAACTGCATTGGCATGTGTTACGCAGCCTTCAGGGGTTTGCCCTACAACTAGCACCTCTTGTCAACTTTGAAAATGAAGAAAGCACCACAAAGTCAATGCAATTTACCCAGGATATGGCAACACTGGAGTCTGCATGTGTTGTGGAATGGTCATATCTCAAGCACATGTTTGTCTAGGAGCCACTTCATGCACATCATGAGTGTGGAGCCACATCACACTGGGTATGAATTTATGCAAATCCGTATACAGTGTATTTCACTGCATTACCACACAGCCATGGGGTGAGTCCTCTGAGGAGGAGTCGTTTCATGGGTTTCTGTGATCTCAACCAGTAAAAATGAGAGAGTAACCGATGACTTATTTGTTTCCAGTAGAGTTATTATTGCCCCCTTCTACCCCCACCCTTAAAATGTGGCTATCACTTTAAGGGGCTTCCCTTAGTCATGACCTTGGCATTGGGAAACCACTAATTGCAACTGAAAAAGCAACTTGAGAAATGGTACAAAATGACTGCATTTTCACTGGTTTGAGGTGCTGACCGCAGATTTATGAAGTAAGACACTGGTGGCTCGTGTTTATTTCAGGGGCAGCAAGTACTGAGTACATCACACGGGGTTCAGACTGCAATTTTTGGTCTGTAGCTCTTGGCAAATAATTTTGGTTACAAGCAGTTCTTTCAAATCTATCAATTTATATGGGGCTTAGAGTTCTATGGCCGAGACATTGGCAGTCACTAAAAAATTGGCCCCGGACAGCATAACATTCGGTTTTTGTTATACTTTAATTCACAACAAAGAGCACAGCCACTTCGCCGCTTGCAAAAAGTGTGCCTTTCTTAACTTCTCAAGCCAAGTACAATAAAGCGTCACACATATGTGGTCGTACTGAGCGCGCACCAAAACTCCGAAAGGGGAGGTCTAATCAAATAGGTCTGGGGGGCGAGATGGCTCAGATGAGTGTAGATTTAATTTGGTACAGTGAAGCCGTGCTGCGTGACTGTCAGCACTCAGGAGTGGATGTGATAATCGGGCTAAGCCCCCCCCACTCCCGCCGCACGCCTGCCTCCGGCCCGCTCTCACCCCTCCCTCTGCGCCACGTGGAACCCGACTCATGACATTCCTCCCCACTACGATGGAGACGTACAGGAGGGGTGAGCGGGGGAAGAGAGCGTGGCCTTGGACCCATGTGTTAGTAATAGCCTTCAAACTGCTCTGAGAGCAGCTTCTCAGAAGCTCATTTTCTTACATATGTGCATTGCAAATAAAGCCAAGCTACAGGGTGCTGGACACACACATACACATTACACAGCACACTGACACCTATATCATGCAGCATAAAATAAATGCGTCGGGCGATGCTTATTTTAGTTCAGTTTAGTTCAGTTCCCCTGTCATTTGCTTTTTATTGTCATCTGTCACGCATAATGGTAAGTTAGGGAGCAGTGCAGCCTGCAGATGTGGTTCCTGTGGACGTTGATTGATGGGCCTGTTTCAGGTACACAACGAGAGCTGTACTGGTTATTTGAGCACTGACTGCGTTAGTCATCAACACAAACCAGAATTTGCCTCCCTGTCGAAAGCTGAGAGTCACTTACACACACAAATGTAAAGCAGGAGTCAACAGGTGCCCTGGCGTCTAGGTAATGCCTCATCGGCTCACAGAGAAAATACAAATTCTCTTCTCTGTCGTCCCTCTGACGAAATGAGGGGATAAATGGACTGGGCCGCTACCATCAGTGAGCGAGTAGATGAGGAGAAAGTAGGGGGTCAGAGGAGCACATATGGTAAATTAATCTGTTGAGGTCGCCCAGGGGAGACGAACCCACGTTCCTTTACTGTCGGGAAGACCAGCGTCACTGAGGGTTGCCTGACCTCATTAATCACTTCCTCTTGAGTATGAGGTCACTCTCACTTTGAAAGGAGCCGCCACTGCCGTTACACCGTGCCTGGAGTTAAATGGCTCAAAAATGACCCCCTCCTTGCGTGTCCCACAGACAGCAGACAGCTGATGTAATGGTTGGGGCCTCCAGAATACAAAAAAAAGAGAAAAAATGACAGATCAGTATAAATCAATGGAGTACCGTTTGATAGGATAAATAACCATGAAAGGAGTGGATTTTTATTACGATTTGCATTCATTTATAATTGGCTGGTAGCATATGGGCCTCGGCCTAATTATATCTGGTGACACTTTAAGTTAAATACAATAAGCAAAGCAGTTCTTGTGGTGAGATCACCTCGCAGATGAAGTGGTCTCTAGAGACGGCAGGGATTCAAGAAGCTTCTGACCCCAGCGTGGTTTGTTGATGACTTGCATGTGTGACCAGCGCCCGGGTTAGGACGGCTCCTGAGCTCTTTCAATTTGGGGATAAAGAAGCAAAGGGAGGAACAGAGATGACAATTAACCGCAAGTTGATTATTTATCCAGACCATATTTTATTATCACTCAAGCTACCAAGTATGGGTGTGTATTGGCAAGGAACTCACGATGTGATACGTATCACGATACACTGGTCACGATACAATTTTAACACAATATGTTGTGATACTGCACATACTGCGATAGTTCACAAAAAAATGTAAAAACAAGAGCTGAAATACAAGATGCTGATTTCACTTTGCATGAAATGCCAGGCATTAATTCAAAGTACCCAACTGTACAGCGCCATCTACAGGAGTGGAGGCATCTCTCATCTCTGCTGACCTCACTAAATAAAATGCTCAACATCACCACCCGGTGGACTAAATTTTCATACAAAATATCAATATTTGAAAGTTAAAGTGATTGTCATTGTGAAACAAAGCACAGCACACAGTGCACACAAATTAATGTGTAATGTGTCCTCTGCTTTTATCCATCACCCGATGAGCAGTGTGTGGGGACGGTGCTTTGCTCGGTGGCACCTCAGGGGCACCTTGGCGGTTTGTGGATTCAAACCGGCAGCCTTCTGATTACGGGGCCGCTTCCTTAACCACTAGGCCACCACTGCCCCAAAATTGCATGTACACAGTCCAACGTGCTTTGCCGAAACCAGGATTTAACCAGGGACCTTTTAGATATTCAGTCTAACGCTCTCCCAACTGAGCTATTTATGCTCAGGGTTTGATGTCCCTGTATCGATACAAGACATCGCTTTGTTGATATTTTCTGACACCTGTGTACTACCAAGGCACTTTTAAGTCTTAAATGCCAAACACAGTGAAAAGTGAAACACAGTGCAGCTTCATGGAACAAAAGGACACTTGGACACACCAGCAACACCTAAGTGTGTCAAGGATCATAGTCACCGACTGATTGCTACAGCCAAAAATTTCCAATGACGGCGGTTTTACCGCCCCACTCCCTCACCCCCGTAAAGTCTGACCCCCACACATAGGTAATTATAAATCCATTAATCAGATTATGTCATAGGTTACATGTGGTCTGTGTTCTGTTATATGACTCAATCGGTTAAATAAATACGTGCTCTTTTACTTTGTTTGACACGCTCACTGTTTTCGCTCGGTCAGTGGAGTGAACTCTGTAAGCCTCGGATTTGGAATGATACCTGTGTATTTGGAGCTAATTGCACAATTTTTTTCCTGTTTATATAGGCTCTTATTTTGTGGTAGAGATTTTACTTGTGGTCAGACCCCAGCTGTGTTGCGCCCTGGAGGTCCATCTCAGCGATGTAAGATTTTCTTTTCATGTTTGAATGCCCTCAACAGATCCCCCTGATTTAAATACGTCTCTCTTTGCCCACACAGCAAACGTAGCAAATATAGACTGCAGTCCACAGTGAGATTCAGTTGCACCAGCACCACTGTGGGGCTCACACTTTGTATGGTTCCTTTCAGTGGGTTTCTGAATGTTGACCACATCAAAAAGAGTCGTGCTGTCTGTAAACAACAGCTTCCTTCTGGGTATACACCTCAATGTTCATCAAAGTTTGACTTAACGTCATTGCAAGTGATGCAACATGTCCTTCTGTTAATTGCATTTTTGTAAAGGTAACAGCATCCCCAAAATATTCCTTGTTAAGCAAGAGACCAGGCTGGTCCCAAGAGCCTGAGGTGTGAATTATGTTTTTGAAAATATGATCCCTCCCCACTGGAGAGCAGTAGCCATTAACGGGAACTGGTGTGAGGAAGTGGGGCCTGTTTGAAGTGGTGCTACTGATTCTGGAGGGTCTTTCATCTCGGTGTGATGCCTAGTTCCTCAGGTTCATATGCCATAATAAAATCATAATGTTTGATCACTTCCATGTCAGAGACACCACAGGGCACAAACTCTAGACTGCAAGGAATATGTGGCTGGGTATTTCTACCATAAAGTGCAAATCAATGTAAGCAAATAAGTGTTTTTATAGAATTTTCAGCATATATGAAAATAATAATTACTGTTCCTAGTACTTTTAGACATTGTTTGTCCTAAAGCCTAACGTGGAATGTCTCTATTATTGCTATGAATAATGTAGATGGACATGCAAAGAACAGTTTATGTATCCTTCAGTTTTTAACTGAAATAGCATTTGTAATCTTGAGGCATTGGTTGCGCTATTAATGCAAATGCATGAAAATCAAATAAACAAACCTATGCTTACAGTCTTTGGCAGTGTATTTTGTATTTTTTACCTGAATGTTAGTGGCTGGAGAGTTCACATCATTTTTCAATGAGATTTTCTGAATAGGTGCAGGCCTCTGATTTTCTGTAGGTTTGGAAGTTATATTCATGTTATGTTTGATAAAAACCCACTATATTCATTGAATGCTTAATACCATAATATGTCTGTAACGTGTATGTCTTTGTTATTAACCTTCTTTAAAAAATAGGTAACAAAGATGTTTTTCAGTATGAAAATGTAAAATTGGTATTGGTATTTTCCTCATTAATTTTGTGAAACATTCCTTCAGGCAGACTTTAATGATCATTTTGCTTTCTTTCTCTGTCTTGAAAACGGCCACTTTCCATTGAGTCAGTGTCTACTGAAAGCCTGCATCTCCCTGGGTAGTTTCTTTTATGGCTGCTGCGAAATTTTAATGAACAGTGAAGTGATGGGGAGTCAGTTTCGTCTGTACCATGTACGCTGCTCATTGGCCAGGAGAGCGCTGGCCTAGACGGTCCCAAAAAGATCAAAACCATTTTCAAAAATACCTGCCCTGCAGGGACATAAACGTCCTCGCCAGACGAAACAGGAGCAACAGCTACCAGCACAGTCTCCAAACCAACCAGAAAACAAACAGTGGAGGCAGATGCACATTTGTGAGAACAAGAGGTATCATTAGGGTGCACAAAAACGTCGGTGGCTGTTCCTGCGTTGCTCCCTTCAAACGAGGAGGCAGTTAAAGGGGGTCTTTTAAAGCCGAGGCGGGGGTCTCACCTGGTTCTCTTTGTTCTGCCGCCAGCTCTATGGCTACATGGAGAGCGAACCCCTCACCCTGCAGCTGTTCATCGGGACGGCAGACGACCGCCTCCTGCGACCGCACGCCTTCTACCAGGTCCACCGCATCACCGGCAAGACCGTCTCCACCGCCAGCCACGAGGTCATGCAGTCCAACACCAAAGTGCTGGAGATCCCTCTGCTCCCTGAAAACAACATGCGTGCCATGTGAGTGTGTGTGAGTGTATGAGTAAACACAAGTGTGTGATTAAAAGTTAAAGACAAAAATCATAGAAATCTCTTGTTACACTTGTTACATTTATAACATACTTAGTTTCTGATAATAACTCATCGGTTATGTTTATGTGTTTGGTAAAAATCCAAATTATTGAAAGAAAAAACTAAAGTATAGCATTATGTTAGCATCTTGTTACATAGAAGTACACTACTACAGTGCTTTCATAAAGAAATTACCCTAGGTCCTCACAAAGATATTTAAACAGATGTGTCTGTGTGTGGGTGGGTTGAAAGGCTGACGTATATCCCTCTGTTTGTCTCTCTGTCTGAGTCCGGCTCTTGAGCCTAAACATGGCCTCATTACTCTCTCCATTTTTACCATTTGTCACTGGACTTGTGAAAACTTGCATGACATTACCATAAACATGCCAGTACCGAAAAGGAAAGCAAAAAAGAAATCAGGCCAGTGAGCTTCCACAACAGACGTTTTGTGTAATGGGCAGGCCTAACAAGATGATTTAGGGTGTCAGAACCAGTCTTTATCCTTCTAATGTACATGGCAGCTAGAAGCTGAGCCTCTACGTCTGCTGTATCTGCTGTGACTATACTGCCTCTGGCTTTTCATCCGGCAGACACCACACCCACCCCAACCCCAGTTCACCCTCCCCTTTCCCAGTCTAGCTCCAACTGGCACACGGAGCAGTTCAGTAAATTTCCTGCCTGTGGAAGCCTAGACCCCCCCAGAGTCCCCGTGGGCCAGGGGGCTGTGATCTGCGGGGTGTCCAAGCAGCAGCTCTCCTGCCTGGGCCTCCGTTCCAGCCACAATGGGTCTGCTGGCCGGAGGCCCAGTAACGTGTGTCGGGGATAACACACGTAGTTGCACACATACTACCACTGAAGTTGCATAACCTCCTTCACCTCAGCATTTCATTTTTCTTTTCCTCTCAGCTCATTCTTTTCCATTTTTATTTTCTAAGATGTGTGGACTGATTGTATTTGAATGGTTTTTATAATCTACTTTTGTATATTAGATGACCAGACAGATCAGAAAAATATTAATTTATACCAAAATTTATTAAACTACCCCAAGATTTTGTATGCAGAGGCCGGAAATACTGGACCACTAGGACATTTTGGGGGGTACTTGGGAGTGAAAGTTGCAGGCAAGCGTATGCCATGGCAGGAAGTTGTGGGCTGGGACTTTTTCATAGAAAGAAGCAGAAGGTCACAGCCTAAGGACAGTCACTGACTTAATCTTTCCATTGAGCGATGAGCAGGGTCAGTGATAAGGGACCCTGGCTGTTGCTTTTTTCTCTGGCCAATGTCAAATTCACCAAAATGTGTTTATTGTAATTATTAATTATATTATTATTTCTAAGAACGCTTAGTGCTATGGCCAATAATGGATTTTTTTATTATTACTATGTAAATTATTTTTATATAATTATAATGTACTAAATATCAATAAATGTGTATTAAAAATCAATAATGAGCAATTACACAAAGAAATTATTGTCCCAAATATAATTTAGACATATAAATGCCCTTTTTCAAACCTTCCACTCTTATAAGCACACAATCTAACATCACTATTTTTAAACCTCTGCCTACGCATGGGTGTCACTGATCAGGCTGTCCTGTGTTGGAACAAACCAGCGGTGGTATTCGTTGATGCATCCTGTTTTGACCAACCTGGAACTGCATGGGCAGCAAAAGACAAAAGCAAGAAGTGAAAGTCAGTCAGACGGCATCTACCACAAACCATTTTGTGGTCTCATGGATATACGCAGATGCCTGAATTGAGCAAGATGCCTCAGTTTGAAATTAATATTAACGTGCAGTGTGATAATGAACATCTGTACTTCATTTTCATTAAAGTATCATTATAGTCCAGATCAGAGACCACAGAGGTTTACATTTTGCACACCTAGTAAAACTCTTTTTTTATTATTATTTATACAATTTTTTACTTACCAAAGTAGGGGAATAATGTATTTGTGTAAAACTTGACATTTACCATCATCCAAGAATTTTACCCATAAGCTTGATGTGTACAGTCATTTAAATGCCAAGCCCTATCCCATATGTATGCCCCACTTTTTTTCTTTAATCAGCACAGCCTTTTTCAGGGCAATCTGAAAAGCAATGCCTTTTTCCACAGAGAGGTCCCACAAAGGAAAATACCCAGATGTGAAGAAATTAAGAAGAGAAGTCCACAGCTAAATGTGGCATTGGTTAGTCAAGTTGAAACTGTAAATGTTTGTAATGGTAAAACGAGCAAGGCTGAAGTGGAGAGGAGGGAGTGTGTATTAGGGAGAGACGGCAAAGAGTGGGTGTGAGAAAGCGACCGGTCGCCAGCAGCCCTCCCCGGTGGAAAGGGCCATCCAGCTTTGGGCTCTTCTCTGCTGTTCAGCACATGTGCAGCCGTCCGTTCCTCCAGAAAATGAAGAAGTAGCTTGTTGAGCAGGCTGCCTATTGAGAGTGACAGAACTGACAGGCCTTTTGGGCTCAGATATGAAAGAGCCCGAGGAAGTGCCGTTGCATCGTCACGTTTTGAGGAAGTGCCGCTTCAGTCAGTGCTGTCAGGATTGTCTGTGTTAAAAAATGTGCCCTCATTCTTCATCACGATTCGGAACGCGTGCAGTCATTTTCATAATCGCTCACAGTCTCCACCGCAACTGGCCTTCACTATTTCATTCCTTTCACAATCTCTTTCTTGGCCAGAGACTCCTGATGCATCGGCTTCTCTTTTGTTCCCCTCTATCCCGCAGAATTGACTGTGCGGGGATCCTGAAGCTCCGGAACTCTGACATTGAGCTGCGCAAGGGTGAGACCGACATTGGCCGCAAGAACACACGTGTGAGGATGGTGTTCCGCGTGCACATCAACCAGCCCAATGGCCGAACCGTGTCCCTGCAGGCTGCCTCTAATCCCATTGAATGCTGTGAGTGCCTGTTGCTTTTTTATGCTTAACCAGGATCAGTTTTCCCTACTGTACTACCTCTGTGACCATTTACACAGAGTGGTAAAAATTAATGCATGACATATAGAGATGAGTACACTCTGCACCCTATTTGCAGTCCCAGTAGTGGTAGCTGTAGCTTGGCTTAATTCAAGCGAAGTGATTGTCATTGTGATGCACTGCAGCACAGAACATGGTGCACACAGTGAAATTTGTCCTCCACATTTAACCAATCACTCTTGGTGAGCAGTGGGCAGCCATGACAGGCGCCCGGGGAGCAGTGTGTGGGGACGGTGCTTTGCTCAGTTGCACCTCAGTGGCACCTTGGCGGATCGGGATTTGAACCGGCAACCTTCTGATTACGGGGCTGCTTCCTTAACCGCTAGGCCACCAAAGCCCCTCAAGAACCTATGTCCACTTTCCAAAAACCCAGGCTGGATTGTGCCAACTGTGCAAAACAGTGTTACAATACAGCATGAAGGCAAAATTGATTTAAGGGGGCAGTTTTACAATTTTTTTTTTTTTACATTTTTACTAGAGAAGCTGGACTGCAAGTGTGAAATTAAGGAGTTTTTTTTCTCTTATCACCCCGAAGCACTGCTGCTCCCACCTTCAATTTCTCTGAATGCTGACTTGCAATAGTGAGTCAGCTAAACCTCTCCCTGAACCTCAAAGGGCACCTCATTATAGCAGACAGCAGTAACAGAAGCGTTCGTGCCACGTTCCGTCGCGGCACCTGGATAAAGTATTGGAGAAGGGCCAGGCAGCGCTGACCTTTTTCATGGTCCTAAAGTATTGTCTACCTGAACAGATCGTATAGGGCACAGCTAGGCATGCCAAGTACGTGATGTTATTCGCCTTTCAAAATTTTATATCTCATCACGCAAGGTCTGGGACCAACCTGAGGGCGTTTTTGAAAACTGGAGCACCATTTTGCTATTTTACAATGCATTGGATCTAATTAAAACATCATGATAGCAAGCATATAGCTCAGGGTGTGCGCAACACTTCAGGTTTCCTGGCTGAGAAACAGCCTTCTGGTGTCCAAGTCTCTCGAAGGTAAATTAAAAGACAAAAATTTACTAGGGGACATAGATGGTAAAAAGTGACTTGTCCAAGCACACAAAGCCAAAGCCAGGTCAACAGCAAAACAGGATCATATGGCGGGTGATGTGATATGATCAAGATGTGAAGATGTGGTCATTTGCCGTACGGGGACTAAGCGCTACAATTTGCGCAGCACAGAGAGAGAAAAGGACCGGGCTCGACTGAGGAAGTAATGAGGAGGGAGCCGAGCTTGAGGCTCATTACTCAGCTGCTGGCTCTGCATACCGGGGGCAAGTCTGGAGGTACAGGGGCAGATGGGGAGAGGTTTTAAAGAGGCACTTTCTACGCTCCGCAGCACAACGTTCGGCCCAAGAGTTGCCCTTGGTGGACAAGCAGAGCCTGGACAGCTACCCGGCCACAGGGGGCAAGAGGATGCTTCTAAGCGGGCACAACTTCCTCCCTGACTCCAAAGTGGTGTTTGTGGAGAAGGCCCAAGGTAAGCTTTCATTATTCCACTTCTCCCTTTTTCCTCCAGTACGTATCCTCCTTTTTTTTCCCCCCTCCTCTTTTTCACCTCTCTCTCCATCAGTCTCTTTTTCCCGGTTCCCCCGGTCTCGGGCTCCCGTCAAAATAGTGTGGGCCCTGCCAGGGAGCCACATGTGGTGTGCATTAACGCACTATATTTTTAACCAAAACGTATTTACATTTGCAGAAGTTTCCATTGCCTGTTCACTGACGCTCGCCACAAGTTAAGGAATGAATCACAAATGGGGCATTTGCAGCCTTTCTCTCTCTCTCTCCGTAACGCTCGCTTGCTCACTCACACAATCTTCTTCTCCCCCACGCCATCACCTCTCTTTCCACACTCTCTCACCTCCCTCAATATTCTTCACACTCCCGTTCCTCACCCCCTCTATACTCCCCGCACTTCAATGATCCATCATCTTCCTCCACGATCTTCCCGCTGTCCCCGTTCCTCTCCCGGCCAGATGGGAAGATTCAGTGACTTTGCAGAGCTGTTGATATCGGAGGTTTACAAACAGTCATTTCCTTGATTACTGGGAGATAAGCAACGGCGAACGTATCAGTGACGTCCTCCTCACTACGAGATGCCTTGGTTGATAAAGAAAGCCATGGTGATGGAGATGGGTCAGACTGTCCTCATGAGCGATTAAAGGTCCATTAACTCATTATCACACAACACATTTTCACGTGCAGATCTCTTTACAGTGGGTACATAAAAACGTCAGGAAGAAATACTTTTCCCTTTATTTCTTCCCAAAGTTCTACCTATGTTCTGGTTCCAGCCCATTTGCTTTTAAGGCTATTTCACATCCTGAAGTCCTTTGAAGGAAGCCCTGTTTCTGATTTACAGGTAAAAAAACTTACAGGCATACGGTGGGCTCTAGGACCCAGGGGGCACCTAGCCTGGCTATGGGCATCTTTTTGTGAGTTATGAGGGCTTTCCCATCCCTGCCGCCCCCAGCCTTGGGTTCCACAGCGGGACCGCCGCCATGACAACAACCCTTCCTGCCAGCTGCGCCCCCTGCCTCGGCTATTAAACACACTGACAAATTACTCATCAACCCCAGAGACAGGGATTCCTCATGGGTGCGGAGGGGCTGGTGGCAGGAAGTATTCCCCAATAGGGAAGCCCATCCACGTACTCCTTCACAATTGCTCCACTGTCGCGCTCCTCTCGCTTTCTGTTTTTCTCCTTCGCTTCTTCTCACTTTCTGTTTTTCTTCTACTCCCATTGTCTGGCCAGCTGCTGGCCAGTTTGTAGCTTATTGCTTTGGGGTGAGCCCACAGCAGCGCCCACATGCTGTTTGTATTTTCTTTCTATGGGGTGTTTCTAGGAGAAACTTCCGGGACATTATTTCAATCCATTAAGTGTAAGTCCTCATTTCACAACCTTGCGAAATGGAAAATTTAGAAATATATGTCTATGTATCTGCATGTGTTAAGATCTAATCTTTTGACATTATGGAGACAGGCACAAGTAAGGAGCAGTGCTCAGTGTGCAGTGTCCACCTTCCTTCATCTCAGTCAAGGGGTTTCATATAGGAGAGCACAGAGCTTCAGCAAAGACTCATAAGTTAAAAGGTGTCCATGAATGTCAACATTATCATGAGAAATACATTCATCTTTATATGTTTGGCCATTAATTTACTCAGGAGAAATAGTTTTACTTAAATGAGGGTCGTGTATTAATATCTTCTCTTAAATATACATGCATCTAAATATACATCCATCTAAAACCAGACCTGTCAATTTAGGCCTCTAAGAGGGATTTAGAGATTATGGGGGGTAATATTTGGAATTCTGTATATTGAGAATTGTCTAATTGAGTTTCATTCGAATATTTGGTTTTATTTTATGTTATTAGGACAAAAAGTAAAAGCAAATATTTGAACAAAAACACATTGACATAACCTCCTACTCTTCCCCTCTTCATAAATCTCTCTGTTGCTCTGTCGCTCATGTTGTTTGGCTTGATCCTGATCCCACCTGAGATTCCAGCAGAAAAAAAGCACAGCCTGCACCTCAGTTCATGCCGCTGTGGGATGCGTTAATGTCCCCTGAAAAGAAATAATTATGTCTCCTCGTCAAATGCCTCAGCCAATCCCAGAGCTCCACCGTGCATGGGTCACGGGTGATCAGTCCTCACTGCAAAACATATTAATGGCCTGAATGTTTCTGTAGATCTGGGTGTGTCTGTGTGTGTGTGCGTGTGTGTATGTGTGTAGCCCTTGGGCTCACAGGAAGTGTTTTCAGTGCCTCATCTGTGAGGGATTCCCATATGAGATCCCTTCAAGGCTTCCAGATCCGCACAAACACACACAGAGGCTCTTATAAGATTACAGACACACACAGATACACATAAGAGGCATCATGTTATATAAATATCATATAGAATATACTGGAAAACCGATGAGACATCTGTACGGTTTCCGTTCACAACACAGTAGGACATTTGAATTTGCTGCATTGTATTACAGACATTCTGAACCTGGACCATTAATACAGTCAAAAGTGGCATTTTTTCTTGACAATGAGGGTGACAAAGGATCATTGTTTTGTCATGACAGAGAATGAACAGACTCATAATTGGAGTATATCACAACTTTCCCTTTTTTCGCTTCACAGAATTTTTCCATCTTGGCTTTTGTTGGTTTTTCCATGATCTCGAGCTTTCTGTTATTTTTATTATTGTTATTATAATTACTGTGTGTGTAAGAGAGAGAGAGAGAGTGGAAAAAGCAGAGAGAAAAGAGCTTTTTCTGCACACGCCCTGTGTTTTGGCACCAGCTCGGGTAGGCATACCTGGCGCACCTCTTGGAATGTGTGTTCTGGCAGGACTGCCTGTTTGCTGAGGGGCTGATGCGTGGGAGGCTTCTGGGGGGCGTGTTTTGGGGAAAGCCTGCGCTGTGACTCAGATGGGAGGGAATTCCCTTGTGTGCGGGGATCGCTTTTACATCTGGTGTGTTTGGTTCCCTGCCTGGATCTCTGGTGCACCACTGACTTCCGGCTCCCAGATCTGCCCCCCACCATCACCACCCCACGTGCCCCGGGGCAACGTGCTACTGTCACGCCACTTGCCTCTCATGTGTACGTATCAGCCCTTCCTTTGTAAATGTCAAGCTGAAGGCGCGGCACCCCGTGCTTTTCCGTTTTCACCCAAGTCCAACTGCGGCAATAGAGAACGAGATCAACTCGATGCAGGCTGAATGCATTTGATAACAGTATCTGGTTTAATATTATGAAATGCATCCCTCCCAGAAGGGATTTCTGGATTTCAGCATGGCCTGAATGAGAAGGCTGCAGTGCTTCAGCAGAGCCTCTGTAATTAGGCCTCTGATTCAGAGTTTCCATTCGCAAAATTTGCCAGAATGGGCATTCTTGGGTCCCTTTTTGTTGTTGTTTTGTTGTTGGCATCCTCCCCATTGTTCAATAGGCTCAATCATGCCATTCACTCCGCTCACTTCATGCTGATATTTTTTAACATTTACTGGTTTTAGAATTGCTATTACTTCAACTGCAAGGACCACATTTTTTTCTGAACTGAAAATAAACATCCTTCACCCAGTGAGATTTCTCATTGCTTGGGTGTGAAGTGCAGGTCATCTTAAGAACACTCTGTGATCATTTTTGAAGAAGAAGAAGAAGAAGAAGAGGAAAAAAACACTCCCACACAGTGCAGTGTCAGGGCTAAGTGTTGCGGTCATCCTCAACGTCCTACTTTTCCTTTCCAATGCCCCAGGATTTAAAGGCGGATTCTGCATGCGTTGGGTTTTCACACACACACACACACACACACACACACACACACACACACACATATGCTGGTTCCGTTTATGTCAGTGTTGAACTTATTATTATGATTATCAACAATCAGGAGGCGGGAACGGTGGAGCGGCACAATTGCTAGCGTGTGTGTGCATGTGTGTGGTTTATCATTTGTGTGTGTGTGTTTGATTTTGAGGGTGTGTGGGCGGGGATGTTTTTGGAGAGGGGGGGGGTATAGCCTGGGCTTTTTGAAGCGTTTTGCAGATGTTGCAGGGCAGGCGGAAAGTTCTTGTGGTTATCAGTCCTACGGCACTCTCTGACATGAGAAGGTATGCCGCATATGTGGCACTGTCCCACACTCGTCTGAAGGCAGAAAGGAAAAAAAAATACAGTTTAAAGGGGAAATGCGAAAGAAAAAAAAAAAAAAACTCCAGAGCAATTTTCATGATCACGAGGGGCCCAAGCTGATTGGTCTGTTTAATTTCTGCCCCCCCCACTGATGAGAGACAGAGGGAGAAAAATTGGGACTACAGATTAGAAAATGCTCTCTTCTTCGGGACGGAATTAAGAATCTCTCTTTTCTTTGATCGAGATCAATCATCACGTTGCCAGTTATCAGCAACTGCTCACCATCCCAGCACCATATTCAATTTGATGATTGTACAATAAAAAAAGCATATCATTGATTTGGCCTGACAGGTCAGGAAATTTATCATATAATATGTTGAAATAGTAGCGCGAGAGAGAGAGGGAGCGAATAGAATAACTGAAATAAATCAGTGGGTGAAAAGAGGAGAGCAGGACAGAACTGCCTGATGAGTGAATTCAAGAGAGAGAGAGAGAGAGGGAGAGAGAGAGAGAACTGCGGACAGAAATAAAGCCTGAAAAACATGTTTACTCGGGGAAGGTTGACGTGGAGGGCTAAGGTTTCCCTCTTGGAGCGGCTCCCAGTGCGGAGGCGGGCGAGATTCCCTCATGGTTCCCCAGACGTAATATGAGGAATCTTCCCCCCCGGTCGTCGGCGCGTAACCCCCATCTCCCTCCACAGCTGTCCACGGACCCCGCTCATCGCCTGCCACCTCTCCTTACCCGGGACTCTCCTCCTCCACGCTCCTGTTTTTTTTTCCTCTTTCTCTCTCTCATACAGAGAAAAAGAGAGATTGAACCCCCCCTCACCTGTTCCTCTGCCTGCTTTTTCGCTCTCTCTCTCTCTCTCTCTCTCTCTTTTTGCCTTCATAAAGCTTTGGGAAATAGATGCCTGCTGCTTTCTTTTCTCGACACTCGGATTAGACGCCACCCCCACCTGCACATCTTTCACTATCGATAGCACAGCGTGCCGGAGATCTTTTGTTCTCAGACTCGCCAATGGGAAAAACACACCTCTGGAAAAGGAGTCAATCTCTCGATGCAGTTGTTAAGCATATTTTTTTCCTCCCCCTGCGATTGTGATCTATTCTACATCACTGGGCCTCCCGTGTCACGAGGTTCTGCGCTATTGTCCAGATTGGCCACGAAGGCGAATATCTGCAGGCTGAGGTCAAACGTTAAATTAACGGGGGCCGGTGCTGCCAGTGACCTGCAACCCTTACATGCTCAAATGGGCCTGAAAGGGCCTGGACCGCGCGCCTGGCGGTTTCCCGTGCAACGCCGCGAACGCCAAGTCACGCCCGTCCAGTGCAGGCCGTAGTGCGCAGTGACATCTCTATTTCTGAAACCACTAAATGAGCGCCGGGCCGTTTGCGAACGCCGTGGTTTAGCCGCTGATTACATAAACAGAGCTCGGGACGCTGGCTGCTATAGGTGTGTCTTGAAAGAACACCAGGTACTGCTGACTTCTGGCAGAATGACCCCACTGACCCCACTGTCGACTGTGATGATGAGCTGCAGCGGGGGGCAGTTTTAAGAAGCGAAGGAAGTAGTCATCCGCTGAATGACAGCAGACCGGTTTGCCCTCCAGTGCATTTTGGGAATCCCTGCGGCCATCATTATTGTAAGGGTAGTATTTCAATTCTAAAATCGTTGCACAGGTCTGGAATAGTTGACTTTCAAAAAAATAGAAAATAAAAATATTGAGGCAGAAAGGATTTTAGCATTGCAGCCTGTCGAATCAGAAGAAGCAGAAGCGTGTAGTGGGAACATTTCCAGTGTCTGAAAGAATCAGAATGCACACCATTTTTCATGTTCTGCGCTGAAGTCACCATATCCAAGCTGCTTTATCTTCATTCATACCTAATTACATTTTGGCAAAAGGAAAAAACGATTCTTTTTTGTTGTTTACAGACGGGCACCACGTATGGGAGACAGAAGCCAAAGTTGACAAGGACTCCTTTAAGTCTGTACGTATAAACACCATTAAAACTGTATTCATCTAAAAGTTCATATATTTATTATGTTTGTCTAGCATCAGTTGTTATTTCACTTTACTGATGCAAGGATCGTCCCCTTTGACCTCTGTTCTCTTGCTCTCTCGTCTCTCTGCCTCTGATGTAACCCTTACTAAGGCATTACTAAGCAGAAAGGCTTGGGTTGATTAGCCCACGCAATCACAGTCCAGATTTTCACCGAAAGATGACAGAGACCATTTCCATCTTTAACCACTGCATAAACAGAGCGATTGCACATTTGGCCGTCACGCTGCAGTCCCATCAGTGACACACACACAGACAGTCCCAAACCACTCAAGGAAATCTTTTCACACGTCATCACACACACAGCAACATCTTTGAGCATCCAGGAGGTGTTAGATCTCTCCTACCTAACCTGCTTTGATATCATAAGTAATGAAAAATTAATCTGTTGCACCATCTACCAGCAGCTGGTCACATATTCAGAGAATAAAAAGAGCATGAGACAGTCCAAATTGCTTTTTTACAAGTCGGGTGGAATGGTTTATATTAGCGTGTGTGTGTGTGTGTGTGTGTGTGTGAATGTGCATGAACCCAAAAAAGCTGCTTTTGTTTTGTGTCTTATTGAAGCAGAGCCTCCACGTTCTCAGGCTGATGAGAGAGACGCAATATGGAAATGATTTACTGCTGGATTAAGGAACCCTTTTGTGCTTTTGGTGGGGGGTTAATGTGGATTATTGTACTCTATATGTACTCTATGCATATTCTAAATACATTTAGAGTATATATGTTAAATATGTATATGCATAAGCGTATGCATTATGGAGAGTTTGTAAACGCTTTATACAAATATAGAAATCACATACACATATGTATATGTGTATATGTCATTACATGCTTGTGTGTGTTTGTATGTGTGAGTTTTCGCTCCTTCTTGCTTTAATTGTCAAGATCTCAGTTGTCCTCTTCCTGTTAATCAATTGCAGCAATTTCCACTCACACTTGCCGAGGACCGAATTAAAGCTGCCATGGACCTGAGCTGAGCTCAACCAATGGCTGAGCGGTGCCATGTGGTTTATTATTTCTCGCATGCTTGTTTTTTTTCCTGCGGGTAGAGAGGGCCATTGCATCATTGGGGCTAAACGTGGCCTTATCTCTGAAGGTTAATTGGCCTTTGCCTCAGATGCTGGAAAATAACATTGCTGGTGGGGGCTGGGCTTGCAGGTTAGGGGGAGAGGACGACGAATAAATGAGGTAGGTGAAAGATAAATAGGACAGTAGGTTTATTTGGAGCGGAACAGAGGAGGAATGCTTCTCCACCTAGTGCCATCCCGCTGTGCGGAGGTCAGGTCACCCCGGCTGTGTTGTTCTTTCTCTTCGGATCCCCTGCACGTGCGTCAGAGGGCAGGGCACACGCGCCTGGCCCTGTCTGAGAGGCCAGCTGGGGTTTGGCAAGGGGGCTGGGTCTGCCCATGAACTCCAGACATGCCAGTGCGTGGTAGCAGTGGTGGTGTGAGTGACGGTGTCTAAAAGGTTTTGAGTGATGAAGTGGGGCTTCCTGCCGTCTGCTGACCCAGGTCCAAGGGCCTTCGTCTGGGCAGGGGAGTTGGGCGGGTGCACCGCCGTTGCGACAACAACCCCAATCAGCCCCATCGGCGGCCGGCTGTCAAAGCAGTCAGGAGTTCAGTTCGCCCCGGGCACCTGGGTCCCAGGACAGCAGCGCTCCAGTCAGCAGGGCTGACAAAACAAAGATCAGGCCAGTGTTCCCGAGACTTTCAGTGCTCTGTCTCCCACTGGGCCACTGGAACAAAGTTGCTCATCATACATAAATCATATCCAAGCAGCACATCCGTATATACAGTATCCACCTCTTTTACACTCTGGCTTATGCATCTAGTCATTACTGTAACCCCGCTATGACCCGTGGCTCACACATTTTGAAATATTTTGGGTCTACAATTCGTTCACTGATATTCAGAACTTGTGTGTATTCCAGACTTCACTGGTGGTGGAGATCCCTCCATACAGGAACCAGAGGATATCCAGCCCTGTTCAGGTCAGCTTCTACGTTTGCAATGGCAAAAGAAAGAGGAGTCAGTGCCAGCGCTTCACCTACCTGCCTCCCAACGGTTCGTTCACCTACCTCTTATTACTTCTACTTTCCGTCCACTTCTACACAACATGTTCGGAGTTTTCCCTTCACATGCCTACTGAGTGTCTTTATAAAAAGCGTAATAATTCTCAGTTGTGAAGTGCTTGGCACTCTTGTGACAAGCACTTGTGACAGCACGTGCACTTTCTTTATTTTCATCTACGGAGCTTTTCAGAGAGTAACAATAAGCGCAATCCACTCCAGCGGGTGAGGAAAGAGACGGATGGGAGGCGTGTTTATTTTGCTGCGTTATTGCATTTTCCAGCCGTGTGGCAGTGACGCTGATTGACGGAGCCCTTGGGACTTTGTTGAAATCCGTCCCGTCGCCCTGGCCCTCACACTTCACCTTGCGTTGCCTCCTTTCTAGTTCCAACTCTCTTCCTCTCTGCATGTGGGTTATTTTGCGGCATGTTTGTGCCTCAAGGCCTGGGGTTGCGGCTCGGGTGCCCATGCTTCCATTCGCTAATGCAGTTTTCCATAGCTCGCGATCCGATAGTTTAGCACAGGCGCTGCTCTCGGCCAGGGAAATACCTGCTGCGCTGATTATGGAGAGAATTCCCTGCTCCATCAGCAAACATAGATATATGGCAGTCCTAACATGGCCACAATGCTGTCAGCATTGATAAGATAAAATCAGCCATAGTGCCACTAAGGTACATGTTGGACATGATCAGTGATTTAAAGTGTGGTGCAGTAGCATTATAGACAAGAAATAGCTGCACTCTTGACACACACTTGTTCCACACACACCGTCATCTTCAGACACATGCACTTTGAATCATGGTGCAGAGCATTTGAGCTCTCACTGAAAAGGTCATCTGGGGTCAGGAAATAAATAGCAATAGTTATTTTTGTCACTTTAATGTGTTATTGTGACCTAATGTTAGTTTAATTGTTTTTTAAATGTAATTGAATCCATACAGTATAGAAACATACTCAAGTTCATGGGTCAACTTTGCAGTCAGAACAGGGGTTTTATATGGCACACTGAGGATACAGAGTCACCCATGTGTACTCATGACTGGCTGGCAGTGTGTGACACTTTTGTCACGCACTGTCATAGATCAGAAAATGCCAACCTGTAATGTGCATGATGGTGCTCCACGGCAGGATAAAATATTCATTACCTCTATGCTTTACAAGCAAACACTCTGTATACAAAGGGGCCAATATGGGACATCGAGCCTATTTAAAATCCTCTCAAAATAAACCTGTCATCAAAGCAAACCCTTTTTCACTGATAATGATGTCGACAGAGCTGGAAAGGGAAAAAACTCTGCTTGTCTGTGCGTGTGTGTATGTGCGCGCACTTGAGAGTAGAGTACAAGAGGCGGAGAGCTTGAGGAAACAGGCAGGCCTGTAGAAAGGTAACTCAGTAGGGCTGTTGTCAACACTTCCTCCTACACTCATCGGCCCGTCTCCTCTTCGGACCACTTCAAGCACAATTGTGGTTGTTGACGGTTCTCATAAAGAGCATCTCGTTCACACTTGAGCGTCTGGCTGCCTAAAATATCTCGCTGGCTATTAAATAAACAGAGCCTAAAATAGCCCTATGCAAAAAAAAAAAAAAAAGAAAAAGCAGAAGGACCAAATAAACGTTCTGCTCTACAGCAGGTACTGAAAAAAAAAAGAAAAGGAAAAACTTCATATTTTCCATCCGTGACCTGGTGTTTGTCAGCTAAGCAAATATTCCCCTGCAGTCACTCCCTACCATCTCTGGGCATCAAGGGCAGCTAAACAGCCACAACCATGAAAAATGATTTTGTTTATTTTTCCTTTTTTTTTTTTTTTATTTTATAACTTGTGCGTGTATCGCCGGGAACGCATGTTGTTCCTGATTTATAAACATTATTTGATTCTTATCAGTGTTTGACCCAGTCATGCTTCACAACTCCATTATTGCAGATCATATCTGCTGTCGTCTCTATTGTAAACAGGTCTGCGCTCACCCTGTGTAATTCTTTGCAGGGACTGACAGGTAGCGATAAGCTTGAAAGCCACTGAGGTTGTGTTGAGTCTTTGCCACCTCTAGTGAGATAGCGCATGCACTACGTACTGTATTTTTATTTCTTATTTTAAAAGGTTTTAAAAAGAGAGAGAGAGATTTCAATCTGTAACATCGTAAAAAAAAAAGTGTTTTTTTTTTTGCCATTCTGAAACACCACATCACAGAGCGCGCTGCACACAATGAAAGTGTGATCTCTGTGTTTAACCCTTGAAGAGGCAGCCATGAACGGTGCCCAGGGAGCAGTTTGTGGAGACACCTGTGTACCTTGTCCACTTGAACCTTGCTTTTTAGCAGACTTCAACCTATTTTACCAATAGGGTACCACTACCCCATATGAAATGTTAGCAATACCATATATTTTAATAGCTGAATGATGTATAACACATATTTAAATAAATGTAAGAAGCAATTATTTTCTGGTCACACTCAAGTCTAGTCAGCTCATTTTCCCTGGCCTTTATAACTGTGCTGAAAGGGACATTAACATCAGTTGTGGTTTTGGGCGAGCTGTATGAATTGTTTGTCCGCAGCATATGTCTGTCCTGTAATGGGGCTTTTTCCAGTCGCATGTCCAGTAACTGTTGCGTGAGTACAGCTGTGATGTGTCGTCCTTTTCGTTTTTTTCCTGAAATAGGAAACATTCCTTCAGACCTCATAAAACAACAAACGCTTAAAGTGCTGGCTGTAATGAGACTGGGTTTAAGTCACTTCTCGGAATCCCCATATTTTTATAAGCAACTTGGAGATTCCTTTGCAGTATCCAATTCTATTATTAACACAAAAGGGCCCATTTGCCCAGAGGTTGAGGTTGCAGTGCCAGGGGTGGGGTAGCCAGCCGAACAATGGAGACACGTGAATAGAAGGTTTATTTACCTAGCATATAGCTCCGCCTTGCAGGAGACTCGTTGCCTCCGATGAAATCTGGGAGGAGCAACACGGGCTTCCCAACACCCAAATGACGTTGCTGTGGTACGATGGTGACACGTCTCGTGTAAGTCAATTTTTAGATTTGGAACCCTGCAACAGATCTGGGACCCTGGTGAGAATGTGCTGGGCTTTTTGGCACCACATCCACGTATGGGACGTATCGACACACCTGCTGTCGGGAGAAGATGGTAGCAGCGCTGACATTCGGCGAGTGACAGACAGACCCGCACCTCTTGCTGGGCACCAGATTGTTGCCACGCTGGGACGCTGTGCTGAGATCGCCAGGCCCTCGTGACTTAATTAAGCAGCACCTGCTCCACCACCGACCCAAGAGTCTCAGCCTCGTCTTCACCCCCCTCCGCCCGTAATTGCTTGATATGGACAGGAGAACATCCACATGAGTGTTCTTTTGCAGTCTCACTCAGGCCATGTCATTGTTGTCTTGTTTTCTGTTACCGGCATTTAGATGCTTATTTATTAACAGATTAAAAAGCATTGCAGCAGGATGAGATGCGACTCTTCTGTATGTAGCCAAATAGTGAATCGGCCGAGTTGTGAGGAAATGGTTAAAGCCATTTGAGTGTGAAGTGACCTTTATGAGGCAGGAAGAGAAGCAGCAGCCTGTTATTAATGGCCGGAAAGAAAAAGGTGTGACGACTGACACCCCGCAACCACTTCGCTCTATGCCGGCCTCACCCGACCTGGGCGTACGGTCCACTCCCAGCACCCAGAGTGGGAAGTGGTGCTCAGCAAGGCCCCGATCCGTCCCAGTTTGCTTCATGCAAGCTGATGAAGTGCGGTATAGAGAGAGAAAATGAGTGAGAGGGGAAGAAGGCCATGAGGGGAAAATGTGCAGAGCGTGAAGTGTCTGCAGGACATAACCTGCAGGTTAGCAGGAAATGGGAGACAGCGGGGGATGGGCTTACTGGGCAAATCATCTCTCAGCTGCACGCTGAGTCAAGGATCAGGATGGAGGAAACGGGCAGGGAACTGTCTATGTCTACCCCCGGGTGTGTGTGTGTGTGTCTTAGCAAGTGACTGTAAAACAGCCTTCAGAGTGTTGAAAGTGTGTGTGTATGAGACCGAGTGAAGAAGGTAGATGTGAGAGGGTGAGAACATGATTGTGAAATCAGCGTGTGTCCTCAGTCGGGCTTGTGTGTGTGTTTGTCTGGTCAGATGTTCCGTCAGTCCCCTGTGCACTAGCCTCTGAGCTGCACCAGAGTCCTCTGCCGCCACACTAAACAGCAGGGCGGGTGGGGAGCCGCAAGGTGTGAGCTCTCGGTGGAGCTTCCTTAAGGGTCTCCTAACGCAGGCTCCTCACTCCCACAGCACTGAGAGGGCCCAGGAATGACGTACAAACCCCGCTCTGGGGGAGCCGTAGCTGACACACTGCCCGGGAGTGTGAAAGCAGCTCGGGTCAACCTTCACCAAAGATAAATATCTCAATCTGCATATGGTGTCAACATTTTAGGCAAGTCATTTCTTTTATGAAATGCTCCAAAATGTATATTTTGTCTGTCGTAGTGACATCTGGACTAACAAATTAAACAGACAGGGCCAAGGCCAAAACGGCTTTGAATGAAAGTGGAACTCGTCTAATTTGTGCAGCGTCTTAACGCTGTCAAATTAATCTCACTTCACCACCTAAAGCTCCGTCACTATTTACCTTTCTGTGCGCAGGAGGAGAAATCATTGCTAGTTTTACAGCTCCCACTTTCATTAAAAAAAAACATTACTGGTTAGCTAAATGGCTGCATTTGAAGGTAAAATAAGTAGGGTTGCTTTATTAAAAATCACAAAAAGCAATGAGGCCCGAGAATAAAGCACTATTTATAAGGAATAAAGCAAAAACAGCACATATGTGAATGTGTGGGGGAGGTGATCCCAGGTAAGTGTGGCTTGTGGTCAGTAAGTGATGGAGATGGAGACCAGGAAAAGGAAGCAATGAACTGAATAATGTGCCAAGGTGCCACTGAGCAAAGCCCCGTCCACCACACGCTGCTCCCCGGGCGCCTGTCGTCGCTGCCCACTGCTCACCAAGGGTGATGGTTAAAAGCAGAGGACACATTTTGTTGTGTTGTGCTGTGCTGTGTATCACAATGACAATCACTTGACTTTCACTTTCATAATGAAAATACATCCTAAACGTAGAATCACAGTCGGCGCAAAATAATCTCAACCCATCGGTGAATTATAGAACCGTCCTGGACAGTTAACTAGGCTAGATAAAACCAGCACACTGCCTGCAATGGGTTTATGGGCTTCTGGAAACCACAGACCCAGAGGCCTCTTTGAAGGAGCAGCAAGTGCCCAATCAAAATCGAATCATTTCTCTTTCACTTGCTTTTGGAGAGCCACGGTTACTTTTTCAAGCGCTGATCCCTCGACTCCTACAGCAGCTTGATGTTTTTAAAAAAAAAAATAAAAAAATCTTTTTGTAGGATACTTGAGCTGAGCGAGAATCCAAAGAAAATAGGTCTGTTCAGTATTATAGCCAGCTGTGGTTCACTACTCTGATGAGTCATCTGATTTCTTTTTTCTGCCTTTTTCTTTCTCTGAGCTGGGTGGGAGCACACAGACAGAGACTCATTCATGGCTTGTTGATTGTTTAGTTTTGAGCAGGGTATCCTAGCCACAATCCCACTCGCCGCCTCTCCGCCATTTACTCCTACACTCCTACTGCGTGAGAGACGACGTTGACTCCAGCTCATTTTTAACAATCTGCTTCCTCTTACTTTTCTCTCCCGCAGTCCCTATGATAAAGACGGAGCCAAATGATGACTATGAATGCCAAGGGGCACCGGTGATGCCAATGCATTCCAAAACGTTCTATGGCCAGCAGAGACTAACTCCCTTGATGCCCCTTGGCGAGCCTGATGGCTGCTTGGGTGGTGGTTACTCATCCTGCCCACTGCGACCTACAGGCATTCCTGCGTCATCACCCAGCTCCAGTCCAAAACTGCATGACCTCTCCCCTGTGGCATACCCCAAGTGCCTGCCTGGCAGCCCCACTCACCACCCAAACCCCATGCAGGAGATGGCCGGACGGCCATCGCTGGGGCTCCCTGCCTCACCTGAGCACACCTCGCTGACCCTGCTCCACTCCCAGAGCAGCCCACACCTGTCCAGTCCCACATACCACCCTCTCTACACCAACAGCAGCCCTTCATCCTCCCCTGCCTCTCACCCCTCCACCCCTGGCACTGCCACTGAGAGCCCCTTCCAGTCCTTCAGCCCCAGCCAGCTGCCCAACAGGAGCAGCCCCCCCAGCAGCCCGCCAGCTCTCCCTGTCACCATCAAACAGGAGCCACAGGAGCTGGACCAAGGGTACCTGGATGACGGTGAGTCTTGCATCTTTCACGTCACCAAACAGGTCTTCATTGTTTTTTTTACTACTGGTGTCCATTAAACCATACCAAGTGCCGAGTGTTTGGGATCAGTCAACTGATCTACTCTGGACAGGTACAACCATGTTTCCTTTAGTAGCTATGAATACTGGTCAACAGTAAACCACCATGGCAGGATTTCAAACAGTCTGTCCAAACAGCCAGGCTCAGGGGGTCAGGCAGGGAGCGCATGAACACAAACAGTGGCACACGCGTGTTGGGGCGCTGTTGACACAAGGACTAATGAAGGAAGCAAAACAATAGGTAGGGGTTTCCTGAGTCGAGCTTTGGATTTGAGGGACGTAGAAAGGCGAAGGGCTGGAGGCTCTTTGTTTTCGCCTGTTTTCCCCTCTGGAGGTTCCGCTCCTGGGCTGTCGTCATCAAGGGAAACTGGAGGGGTCCCTGGAGTCCCTTCTACCGCGAGCCCGGCGACGCCCATGGGAACGGTGTGTGTGTCCTCCATCCTCCACCATCTACACCACGTGGCTGCTCGCCTCGCATTCCCTTCATAATTGCAACAGGGAGCAAAGTCTCGCCCCTCTGGTCACTCGACGCCAGTAACGACTCAAAACAGCTCAGAGAGTTATGGCCCTATAAATGTCTGCTCTGCATCCTTTGCACCTTGCCAAAAAGTGCTACGGCTCACATCCTCATGCAGGGGGTATAGTGCAAGTCCCCACTCAACAGAGGGACGTCACATTTCCCGTGCAGCTTTTGTCCACTCGACCTGTAAACAGCTTTTTTAGGCAAGGGGGTCGGCTGCTTGACAAAGGTGGAGGTGGCCTGTCTGATGTTTAAGGGATGCAGCAAAGAGTAATCAAGGCAAAAGAGCTGCTGTCAGCAAATTGGCCATCCCAGTGACTCCCATTAGTCTTCACCTCATAAATAATCAAAGCAGAGAAATCTGCAGGCGTCTGCCTGTCAACGGCACTTGTGGGAAACAATCAAATTTGGTCAAAATTGAAATTACGACAGACCTTGCACTTCGTAGGGTGGTAGTAGCCTAGTGGGTAACACACTCGCCTATGAACCAGAAGACCCGGGTTCGAATCCCACTTACTACCATTGTGTCCCTGAGCAAGACACTTAACCCTAAATTGCTCCAGGGAGACTGTCCCTGTAACTACTGATTGTAAGTCGCTCTGGATAAGGGCGTCTGATAAATGCTGTAAATGTAGATGTAAATGTAGCTGCCAGAGCATGCAAAAACTGTTTTTATGGTCTGAGCATTCAGTTTTTACATTCTCTGTCCAGAAGAGACCCCATTGAAAATCTAAAAATAAGACTTATTGGCCACTAATTATGGTAATACATATGAAATATCTATACATAAATCTATAAAACTGGTCAGATATCCGCGTTTTCACTAACTTTATTTCTGGGACAGTGTAGATCATCAGATCTTCCATGTGTCACACCTTCCTCCTCCAGAGTGTCAACTACCTGTTGATAGACTTTAAGAGTCTATATGCTACCTTAACTCCATGTGTTTCAGGCCATAGCAATGTAGATTTATCAGTGACATCCAAATCATGTAGTCTGAACAAGGCATCACAAGGGAGCCTGTCTCTTGTAAGTAGCTTTGGATAAGAGCATCAAAGTGAAAGTGAAGTGATTGTCATTGTGAAACACTGCAGCGCAGCACACGGTGCACACAACGAAATGTGTCCTCTGCTTTTAACCCATCCCTTAGTGAGCAGTGGGCAGCCATGACAGGCACCCGGGGAGCAGTGTGTGGGGATTGTGCTTTGATCAGTGGCACCTTGGTGGATCGGGATTCGAACCTGCAACCCTCTGATTATGGTGCAGCTTCCTTAACTGCTAGGCCACCACTGCCCCAGCTAAGTATAATACAACTGTAGATATAAAAATGAAATGATGTGTCCGTTTGTTCTGGCACACCATGTAGCTTGAGTGCACACTGTCATAGAAAGAAATACAAACAAATTATTTTGAAGACCTGAAATTGGATGGCAATGCAAAATATAAGCATTTTCACTTATTATTGCAGTCTTTTGAATCAAACTGTATTCAGATGTCAGAGTATTTTTACACACATGACTATACTGTATTGTTGAAAATGTATTCTTCTGGAGTTTTCTGTGTTTGCTAACACCACCTCTCCGGCAGCATGTAGAAAACCTTCATCATTAAGTCTGAAGGGTTGTTATAGTGTCGCTTTACTCGGTAATCGATCTGCATCTCGCTACAATACGTGGAACCTCTATATTTCCTCGGTGCCTGTGTTAACCTAGTTTCTCGGTTCTAGCACCTAATCTACTGTCACTTTAGGAGGGCCCATCTCCATGCGTCAGTGGCCAAATGCATCGAGCCTGTGATTACAGCTGCATTAGCCACTCTCAGGAATGCGTATTGATTGGCAGAGGACACTGAATCGCATTTTGTGAAACCTCAATAAGCTTCAAGCTCACGTCATCTAATGTCTGAATAAGCGTCTGTGGTTTGCTCGCTGGAGTCCCGGTAAGTGTGCGGTGGTAACAGCATACTCTGAAGGCATCTGCACACCGTGCGGACGAAGCCCCATTCCGGTCCCCTCAAATGAGCCGAAAATAAAATAAATAACAATGGTGGCCGGCAAGCTTCCCTTTCCACTCGCATTACGAAGGGCCCAGACGTGGGCGGGAGGAGGAGGGGATGGGGCGATGAAGAGATGACCTCATCCCGTCCACGAGCTCTCCTCACCACCACCCCAGCGGCTGTGAGTTAACACTCACCACGTAGCGCAGCGTCCCCGGCCCGTGGGCCGCTGGGCGATTGGGAGTCTGAAGCAAGACACTTGAGCTTCCCACCAGGACCCCTCGCCTCCCACTCCCTGGCTCAGGAAACGTCTCTCTGAGGCCGGGCCCTACGCACCAGTAGCCCCTGAGAAATCACTCAACTTATCAACGGCTAACTACCGTGCTGTTGCTGGGGGTATGGGTGTGTGTGGGAGACTGTTGGACAGAGGCAAGGACATGTTAGCACGCCAGGCCCTTAACTGGCCTGCACTCAACACTCACCTTTTAACAGAACCCATGCACACCCACACCCACACGCACAACTCCATCTGGATCAACCAAACCACAGCAGAGTACATGACCTCACGAAGACATTTTTTTAGCAGCTCCATTGGTTTATTTATATCTTTATATTTACGCTAACTCATGAGTCACATGTCTCGGAGGCCGCTTGCAATGTGTTCCCCAGCTGGCAGGGACACATGCTGAGTTAATGCGCCACCGACTAAGATTAGCACGTTAGCTTCAGGAGCACGTACTGAAGAAAACCTTGCCTGCGTGACATTTTTTATTTGGACGCTGTGAGAACGAGTGCTTTCAGACGTCAAATACACCGTCCCATCTCACAGTAGGGCACCACACGCCGCTCACAGACAGAAACGTCTCCAGTGAAGGCGTTTGTGGAGCCATCCCATTCCCGAATACGTAGCAATTTACCGCGCAATAAAAACAACAATGGATTTCAGTTACAATAGAAAAAAGCTAGCTAGCCTCGTTACCCTCGCTAATTCACCAATAAACAGAGGGGCCGCAATGATGGCAGATTTTGTCACACCGCACGGGTGACATCATGCTCGTCTGTGATCCCGGCGTGTGCTTTTCATTGTGGACTTGGCACTGCTAGCTGCTGCGGGTCTGGAGGCTTTTGGCCCTCATTAGGAACACCTCTCCATCCCACATCTTACTGGCCTCCAGTCGCACCGCCACATGAAGGCTCCTTTGTCTTTGTGGGTCTACTTGCCTATATGTGTTTCTCCACATCTACACTCTAATGTGTGTACTAGTGCAGAGTGCTTTTAAAGATTGTGTGTGTATAGATTTACATATAGGCCGTGCTTGTGTGCTCATGGATTTTCATTTGTTGTGCATTGTATGCATCAGGTCTACAGAGTTTGTGTGTGTGTGTGTACTGTGTGTAGGTGTGTTCTGTGTGCAATGCTGGCCCACTCTCCCAGCCGGCTGCCGTGTGTCCCTTCTCATTAGCTCCCGCGCTGCAGGCTGAGCTCATGCTCTGGGGCTACGGGCGCTAATCAGCGCCGCAGATTTTTACCAGCTGTGCCGGCGACTACAGTGGGCCCTTATTCACACACGCAGACGCACAGGAGTGTGTGTGTGTGTGTGTATGTGTGTGTGTGTGTCGGAGCAATGGCCACTCCCCCGCCTCTGCTTTCATGCCAGGGTTATGCAACCGACGCCGTATATAACCCAATACTCATTTTTTAGCTGCAAAGAACACTTTGCCGAGGCACTCTCTGTGTCTCTATATCCCTCTTTGAAACACTCTCCACCTCCCTCCAAACTCAATCCGTCCCTCTGCGGCCTGACAAAGTAGCGTTCTTAAATTTCAGAGGATCCCCCCATTTGTTTCGTGGAAACTCTTACGCATCCGGGCGGCTCGCCCCAAGTCCCAGGAGTCTTGGAGAAAAATAAAAAAAAATAAAATTCAAAATGCTAATGATGATGGAGAGCGCGTCCACGCCGCCCTGAGAACATGCTGAGTCGCTAACACTCCAGCGCAGGCATGAGGCCGGCCCTAAAGGGCAATGATGGAGGGTCTCCTGTGCCGCGGGTGGTAGGTCCCCCCTTCCTCTGATGGTTTTGCTGAGGCCGCCGGTGGTTACAGCCTCTGCTTTTTACTGCAATCAACCTTTGACCCTGGCAGTTTTATTGCAGGGTGTGCCTTGGGTAAGGGGCACTAATCGAGCAGGAAGTGCAAGGCTTTCTGTTGGTTAAGTGCAGTGTCAAGACTGTAGTCTCGCAGGGGTTTATTGACAGGTAAAATAGAGGGGCGATGGGATTTTTCATTATTTATGACCGGGATATGGATTCTTTTCTCTCACTGTGTTTTTTATTATTATTGCTGTGTTTTCATTTCTTGTTTTCCTGGCAATCGTCGAAATAAGTGAGAAAAAAACAGACCTGGTTGGGAAATTTCTGTAATAGTAGGAAAAATAATATGTGAGCTTTAGAAAGTTATTGCAGGCTTAGGGCATGGTTGTGTCTTGTAACAGACCAAGGCAGTCCAGAAATTTATGACACTAATTACAGTCATTGAAAAGCAGGCCTGTTTTTTTTATTCTCCCAAAATTCATAATTGCATACAGCAGGTGTAAATCGGAAAGTATAATAAACATCTTACAACTGTGCCCATCTTCCTTGCTTAGGGCTGCTTCAAAAAGTGTGGAAATGAAGCAGACAAATAAAAAAGAAATGATCTGGTCTTTTCCTCTGTCTGCAATCGTAAAATTACCACGTTGGAACATGAGAAATAAACATGAGTGTGAAGAGATGGCGCGATGTCAGAAGAGCCAGAAAGATGAGATCGAGGACAGGAGGATCAGAGAGACAGACAGACAGATTTTCCTTTTAGGTTTTAGTTCGATTATAAGATTTTATTTATGCTGTGGATTCTCGAGCGTGCATTGAGCATTTTATCTCATTGTATCTCTATGTTTTTATGTACATGGCAGTGTAGCTACGCAAGTATTGGTGAGGCTTTATGTTTAAGTCAAGAAAAGATTGATCATTGTCTCAGATGTGCAGGGTCCATGGCCCACGTGGTTACTGACTCTGACTGCCACAGAGATGTACAGGTAGAGGTTGGGCCATGAGAAGATCTCTACCCTCACAATGTGTGATTTTCTCATGTGATCTCCACATCTCTCATGTGTCGTTTGCAAGTGTGCAGACGTAATAAGGGAAAGATATCAATGAATGGTACAACCCACCAGTCTTGTTTGTTGAGGTGACAAAGGGGGACCACAGTCTCAAATTTATTAGATAAAATAAAGGTAGATTTATTACTTCCTCTAAGTTGTTCAGTAGTTACTTACTGAACCTGACCGAACAATATTGGGTAAATTAGTTGTTCTTTAATGTCTGCTGGAGGTTCATTCTGTCTGGTGTGATCCACCTCTGATGCTGAGACTGTGTGATTGTGGTTGCATCAAGGCGCATGTGGCATTGTGTTATAATGGCGCTAACAGACCCCCGCCCCGGTCAGGTGCCTCTGTTTTTTTTTGCCTCGATTTGATTGGACACAGCTGTTTTCTTTCGGGGGGTATGGGCTGCTCCAGCCGTTTCACAGCTTGCCCCCTTTCTTCTCTCCTGTCAGCCCTGCTCGGCGGTGCAGTTCATTCAGAGCCCTTCACTCCCAGCCAGTCCGTCATTACGGCTGCAGTCACTGCAAAGGAATCTGTCTGGAGTGAGACTGGCTCTCTATCTAAACAAATTGGGTTTCTTCATGTCTGAAGCCCGATGCTTTTAGATCGGAAACCAGATTTTTTTTCTTCTTTTGGTGGAGAAAGGAGGTGGGGAAAGGGGTTCCAGGCATTTTTAATGGAACAGTGGTGAAGGGAGAGCAGTGGCCAAGTCTGAAGCTGCCACGGTGCGAGTGTTTTTCTGTCTGATTGATTCATGCTGTGTGCTTTGCCTGATAACCTGCTTCTTTTTCTCTCCTTAAATTCATCAGAAACACTGACAGGCAGCGCCGGTGTTTCGCACGATTGCTCCTGTGCTGCAAAGTTTGCCCAGATTTCAAAGTGTGTTTTGTGTGTGTGAGTGCATGTGTTTTGGTTGACAATTTATAGTCTGGTTGCTGAGGAAGGGCTTTGGGTGTTTGTGGCCTGAGTCAGTTTGACCTTTGGGTATTGAACTCTTATGTGAGCTCTCTCTTTCTCTCTCTCTTCCCTCTCTCTCTAGAAGCCACAGACTGGCCATAGAGAACTATGTGTCAGACCCAGATCCACAGGCCTTTGGTTTTGCCCAAGGTGGGTTTGGCAACCCGCAGATAGCTCAGACCTAAAGATGATGGATGAGAGTGTTTTTCTAACCTGACAGGGTTATCATTCCACTTTACTTTGAAATGCTTTTTAAAATATTTATATTGTAAAGCCTCTATACTGTTTAGATCTATGCACCACTGTAAATATCTGTTCATTAATATAGTATTCATTTACCTCAGTATGTGAAGGAATAGAGCATCTCACACTGTCACCCTCCATTCAAATTTAGTTAATTGTTTTCATCCTTTTGAAATGTATATGAAAAGGTATCCCGTAGCAACGGATATCAACAGAGGAGGGTGCTCCGGCCAGGCAGGATGGGGAAAGCCGTGGGGTTTGCTGCTTTTGGCGTGCCTCCCTGACTTCTCTGAGCAACAGTCCTGTGAAAAAGAATCAGAGCGGGAAAAAAAGAGAGTGAAAGAGAAGAAAGAAAAGAACATTCTCTAGTAGCTTCTGTCACCGGGCTATAAACTACTGCATATCTACGTTTCAGTGGTGCGCCCATCACACAAATCATCCCCTTGCACGGATATTTTTGTTCCAAAAATGACCTTCAAAATGAGCTTAAACGCTTGCATGAGTGAACTTTTCACAGTTCGATTTATTATCACGCTGTTTTTTATCGCTCGGGCCGAAGTCTGTATTCGAGATGGTGTTTGATTTCAGCACTAGAGGAGCAATTCAGTTCCTTGCAGGTGTAAAGGAGGCCAAAGGGTAGAAGAACATGTGGAAAAGACCACGCCCATTCAGAGTCTTGATGGATTGGCGGAGAGGTGTTTGCTCCAGAGGGATGTTAGTGACTAGTTGGTAATGGGATTCGATAGCATTGATCAAGTGGTCAATGTGTCTCATGGTGAGTGTGTGTTGGGGTGGTTAAGACCCTCTGCTCTTGTGGTGTTGGTGACACCATATGGTGTTTAATGGAAAAGGGCATGCAGTTGGGTGGGAAATGGATATGCAGTTAATGGTGTGCTTTAGTTGTGCTTTCGTAGCAAGATGGTTGTGTGTGTGTGTGTGTGTGTGTGTGTGTTGACACCAGGCACATACTCAGCGTCATTGATCTCTAGGTACACACAGAGAGTCCCTGTTTGAGAAGGAAAGCCTAGGGATCAAAGATAGGAGAAAATAGGAGGATGTAAAGAGAGGCATGTTTGCAAAGCTGCCTGGCAGTTACCCATAATGCACTGCCACTATTCTGCATGCTACCAAGTCTGTTTAAGACAAGAAAAAGACTCTTTGGGACAGCTGTTGTGCAGCAATTGACCCAGGGCCAGTTCAATAACGGGACATCGCCTTTCAGACGTGACGGTTATGGTGTCTTACGGCTCGCTCGGGAACCACGCATGTTTTAAATTGCAATCAGTCCCCAGACTCATAAAAGTGTCTTTTGTAACATATGCTTCAGTTCATCTTATTTCCAGTTCTGCTGCCGGTGTCATAATTCCGCTATTATGGAAAGAGAGTCCGTTTGCATTACCTCTGCATACTGGACACCAGAAGTAATTGTAGAATGTTGAAGGGCTGTCCCCTGACTATAAATTTTTATGTGAACTAATTCGTGATGATTTCTTTGGGAAGTCACATTTCTCACTTTGACAGTAAACCGCATGCTAGTGTGTCGTGGGTTTTAGAGGCATGATGTCACCGCAACCAGGCCTGCAGAAACAGACGGGTGCAAATGAGAGTCGAGAGCAATACACCGAGTGTTGGGGATAAACGTCGGTATCTGTCTACATAGTCAGGCTCCGGTCGGGCCACGTGTGGCGAGGCGTCAACGTCTCCACGTTGCATTGAACCTGCTGGATATTTATTTGAAGGCCCTCACTCCATAGAGACGTCTTATCCGACACAAGCGTTAAATCTGCAGGTGATGAAATCGCACTGCCATAACCTGGTGAGCGCATGGCTGTGATTTACAGATGACAGCATGGATTGATGTCTTCGTCTGACTGTGTGTGTGTAAACCTGCGCACGTGGGTATGTGTACCTGTGTCTGCGCGCACATTAAAGCCCTGGAACAGACCCTCAGCCACTCCCCTGTGGTTTCAGCCGCTCTGTGATGCTGGATTGATATTTCAGAGCCTCCAGATGCAGGAAAGTTATATGCTTTTTTAAAGGTGTCCGACAACTGAGGGCCAAAGCCCTTCGGGTTCAGGAACAGAGTGGTGCACGCCATACGGTTATGTCGCTCTGTCACCAGGTATTCAGAAAATCAGCTTACCCCACACAAGAGAGTCTCTGGATTATTTTTTTTTAATCATTATACATTATTCATTTTCCTGTATCATCAAATAGTATTTTGAAAATTGTTAATTTTCTAAATTTCCCTACATTTTAGTTAATAAGTAATTAAAATGAGTATGAATATGACATATGGACGAGCAAGAGGGATTTAAATGAATCGTATTTATTGCAGGATGAGCATTAATGGAGATTCAGGGTACAACAGGACACCTGTAGAGACCCTGCAGCACCTCGGTCATTCCAGAGCTCATGCGGCCCGGGCTGTAGTGGGAAGGTCTGCGGGAAGCAAGGGCTGTTTACAGACTGCCTGCGGTCATAAACGGGAAAGATGGCACCTGGTAGAGGCTCCAGCGAGATGCCTGGGGACAGGAAGAGAAACAGTTAGAGTCAGAGAGAGGCTGTGAGCCAAGCGCCGGGCTCCCTCGCTGCTGCGCTCTCCGTGAGCAAAGCCTTTTTGGATGCAAAAAGTGTGGTGTATAAATATGTTGATCTGAAAAAAAAAGAAATAAAAAATTAGATCTTATATTATATCTGACAGGGAGCAGGTGATTTAAAGAGGCAGAGCACAAATGCTGATGTCATAAATCCTATTAAACTCAGGTAGACGGCCAAATTCCCACTCAGACATTTATAATATACCCAAGTTTTTGATTGCTTCAATATGCTGCCGTCTCCCGCCATATTTTAAAGCTGAAATCTCCATCCACGTCTTATAGCCACCATATTTCCTGCCCAATATCAATTGAAAGGGTCTTTATCAGATGATCTGACTTATTTTTCCATGAACTTTCTGCATCTTTTTTATAGCATTCTTCTCAGAGCTATATGAGCTGAAGAGGAGGGTGTAATAGACTGTAGCTGGAGATTTGGACTCATATTGAGTAATAACACGGGGATGCTAAAAGAAACGATCAGATCAGTCTTTCCCTTTGACGGGCTGGTGCTGTAATATTTTGGGGTGTCCCATTGTCAGCTCGCGGTTGTTGATGAGTGTTGGAGGGGAGAGGCAAGTGCCCTGTGATCGCCGCAAATTATGCGCTGAGGTGATTAGAGAGGACCTAACCATGTAAACACCTTCCAGGGTCACCCCTGGGGACCCGCTGCTGTGCACACACCCGGCGGTCTCATGGGCCTAAGAGGAAGTGAGAGAGAGAAATTGAAGACCTGGACCATGGCTGGGAGGAAAAGGCTGATTTTTTTTTTTTGGCTATAAACAAATTAGTGCTAAATAGTACAATAGGCAAATTTTGTTTTGCTAAATTCATCTGTTCTCTTCTCTGGGGTGGAAATGTGTGGGATCAGAGGCCATTGTGTGTATTATTTTTATTTTTGCCTCACTGTCTGGTCTAAGCAGACGCTACAGGGTCTCCAGGGCCCACTCCCTCCACCTGGCAACAGCCGCAGTTCATCTGGCTGCAGGACGCATCCAAAGTCCTCCCAAAAATTCCACATCACACACTCAACCAGACACAGATGCAGGTGGACAACCTGCATCTTTTTTTCCTGCTGCTGTGGGATCTTGGCCTCATGCAGCTACGTTCTTAAGAAAGCACGTCCTGGACGCGGTCCAGTTTTATTTATTCTCTTCCGCTTTCAAGGCCGCGGGGGTCCCCGGGGGTCCACGCTGAAGCAGTAGCAGCAGCAGCCGTCCGGGGGAAACTCCTCCTCGAGTTTCAAGGCTGTGCTTATTGCCAGCGTGGCTCCATTTCTCAAGCAGGAGAGCCCCATCAGGCCACTCTCCCAATGAAAAGCCGCCACTGCTGGCACAAGGACCCCAAGATTGCAGGAAAGGAAAAATGGGCTGGTGTTACCGATGAAAAACTGGGTAAATAGAGTTGGGAGGCTCAGTTTTGACTTCCCTTCCATTTTATCCCGATGCCTTTTCTCCCATCTACCCACCCGTCCAATTCTTTCAGGCTTCCCACTTTTTTAGTAAATGCCATCTGCCGAGTTGCCCATGACCTGTCAGCATCTGGTCATTTTGGCCTAAACGGTTCATTACGGCTCATAACTGAATAAAGTGGGTGAGTTCTGTCCGTTTGCCTGTAATTGACTGGACTGTATCTGTATGCTAAGCCGGTGCGGCCCCTGGACCTAACTCAGCTCTCCGGGTGTAAGACAAGCTGAGATAGAGCCCAACTCCCTGCAGGGCTAAAGCAGCGTAGGAGGCTGCAAATTGTCCATTAAGCGTTTCTGCTGAAACCAAGAGTAGATTTGATATTGTGGGGAAACAATAAGTAATATGTACCAGGAAATTCAATTGTCTTTCTTCAGCAAGCATCAAATTCAGAGTGAAGCATCCCTTCCAAATCAATTTCGCAGGCAGTTCAAACAAGGTTACGTAGTTTTGTGCTAGAGAGGCCTATTCTACACGTTTTGCGCATGATAGGTGTTGTGCAGTTAAATATTCAGGGGTTTTGACTTGATAAGATGTATTTATTTTATAATCATTTGCAAGAATACAGCCTGATAAGAAGAATACTGCTTGATAAGAAGAGGTATATCCATGGGCTGAATATATGAATACAATGAATATATGAATACTAGAGTATCATAATGTGAGCATGTGCTCTGTGTTTTTTTGTTATTCCTCTAATTCAGACCTTTCGTTCATGGGAATCTTCATTTTGACTTGTATTCATGATAGAAGAAACACTTCAGACTCTTTTCATCAATACCTTCCAAATTAACTGCAACCTATCTAATTAGATACATTGCTTGCAATGTATGGGCTGCACAGACTGTACATGTACATGAACACGAACTGTAAATGATTTTCATAATACATTGGGCAGGTTTTGGTATAGACATAATGAGCCGTTTCAAAGTACCTGTGTTTTTGATGCCTTAAGGAAGATTAGCCTGTTATTTTTACACACACCAAAATATACTCTGTGATTGACTGCGTCTACATTTATCTGGTTTTTAAAGGGTACTTTGGTCTAAGATTAGGTTCTGTCTGTTCCCTGTACTGTTTTGGCTCCAAATTACAGGGCAACCTTTTAACAAGCTTTGCTGATCAGCGGTGACTACAGCGGTGACAGCAGTCCCACCGCATGCAAAGAACGGTTTGGTTTGAAATGAAGCCTCAGTTTAAGATGCCCACGATTCTGAAGTGAGCTGCTCCTCGGCTCCATGTAATGAACCGGCAAGGCTCTCCTCCCGAGATAACCCAATCAGGGCCCAATCACAGTCAACTTTGATTTCTCATCAGTCTTTTATCAGTGGTCAGTATGGCGACCCTTTTGACCCCTGGAGTTTTCCTGTCCCTTCTCTGTCAGCGGAAACAGGTTGGTGACATTATAAGGTGGCACGGGGATGGTGTTGTATAAATTTAGAACAAAAAGACCAACCAAAAAAAAAAATCAAGTTTAGTGAGCTGTAATAAAGAGCCAGTGTCTATTTTGGGAGGAGGGAAGGTCGTGTTTTGACACTCCACATGGGTGTGGGGATTAGAAGACGGTACCTTGGACAGCACTGGCTGCACATGCTATGCGCGGCCACACCCAGAGACAGGCAGACAGCCAGGGTGGGGCAGCAGTCTCCCAGCGCTACCGGCGTGTGTGTGTATGAGAGAAAAAGTATGTGCATATTTGTGCAATTTGTGCGAGTAGCCTGTGGCTTTAAATCCATGGCTTTGGCTCCGAAGAGCATGTCTCTCTGTCAGCTTGTCCCTTATTATTTAGTTTAATCCTTTTTTGTTCTTGCGTCAGAGGAATCTCTTCACCCACATTTTCCATGCGACTGTTTATTTTTACCCCGGCCGGACAGGTTCTTCCTGAGCACAGCTAGTCCCACGTCTGCGCGGGAGCGACAATGTGTAGGGAAGCCACAAAGATCCCCGCAAAGCTGTCAGTCAGGTCTGATCGACCAACATATCATTTGACCTTTGGCGCGCTTGCTGCAGTCCTGTATTAATTGTATACCACAGTGTGAGAACATTCAGACTTCCAAATTGAATCAGAAGAAATGAGGACCTGTCATGATCTGGACCGGCAGGGGTTACTCCGGATCCGGAGTTCGGACCGGAGTTTCATGTTTGTCCTGTGTAATGTTTCCTGATCGTGTTCACCTGGTGTATATTTATATAATTGTATAAAACTATCCTGTTCGTGTCTGTTCGCTGTCGGGTCATTGTGCGTGTAGATGTTCCCCTGTCTCGTGAAGTTTGTATTAAACCCCTGTCTTGTGATCGTGCGAATGCGTCCTCCTTCATGCCATGTCCAGCCCACCCGTGACAGGACCGTATGCAATATATGCTTTCTGCGCTCAGCCTTGATGAAGCCCGGCAACTTCTGCTGTCGAATAATGAGCAATAATGGTGTGCAATTCTGGATACTGGCTCTGCCCGTCTCTCGCAGGTTGCAACGTGGTTTGCATAAATAAGCAGAACAGTGAGTAAAGTTTGAGTAAAAAGCCCTTGAGTGTGTGGTGGTTTTATTAGCTTTATTGTAGAACGCTGAATTTACCGAGCCCATTGATAAATGTTGAATTCAAAGCAGGTCAGCAATGCATCATTGTCTTGCACTTTAGTTGTGAAGAAAACAAACTAGAAAATAGAAAAGGACAGCAGCCTCAGTGCTATGTGTGGCAGCCATAAATAACTTTATTTTATAGTTTTTGCGGTTTAACAGCCAACCGCTTCCTGTTTCAGTGGCTCTTTGGTGACATTACTACCTGCTTTCTGTTTCTTCTCAATTTTTTTTATTTTTTTTTTGCCGATGATGGTTCCACAATGGAAAATATTAGTTGATAAAGATGAAAGGAGAACAACTCTGTGGTCTATAGCAGGTGTTTTAGAAGAGGCTCGCTTTTCTGCACTTGCTGACAAGAAGACAGGAAGTGGAGTCTGTGCACTTGAAAGCAGGGTGTTCTTGTGACTTTGTGTTGCTCATGACAGTTTTTTTGTTGTTTTCTCCCTTTGACTCCGAACAACGACAGACCATCTGCTCATGCCCGTTCAGAAAGAGCAATATTAAAGTTTCATGACGTAACTGTTGTGCACTCCTGTGGCCGATGGCTGAATTTTGTTATGGGGATATTAATAACCCCTGCATGTAAATGCTTGTTTTTGCCCCGGGCGAAGGCAGGTACAAACAGCCGGCAGGGCTGGCATGCTCCCACATTTTCCACTGGGAGTTTCTCTTCAAGGAAAGTGAACCCTAATCCAGAGATTGTGTGTGTGTGTGTGTGTGTGTGTGTGTGTGTTCCTGTGGGCTCAGATGTTTATTTTTACACACGTGGAGATTCCGTTGGCGGTGAGGATTGCAACATCATGTCATTCGGTTGAAATGGCTTGGAATGAAAGCGATCTATTCCAGAGCTCATCCTTATAAAGGAACAATTGCAGCTCATTTTATTTATTTAGCCTGATAAAAAAAATAATAATAATTATATATGTATATGTATATGTGTGTATATATATATATATATAGGAGATCTAACACACAATACAACAAAACAAATAGAAATGGAAACAGATAAAAATAAAAGGAAAGATGAAAAGGCAATGGAAGACACCCTCTGTGTGTGTGTGCGTGTGAAAGCTGCCTCTGGACTGATGTTTGGGGGCAGCGAAGGGCCGATAAGGGCTGAGGTGGCATGAGGACTCCAGGGCTGGGACAGGGGACGTCTGACTTCCTGACCTGACTGCGGAGTGTCTGAGCGGTGACCTCATTGTAGAAGCGGTCCCTCTGTGGCCCCCTTTTCTGCTGCTTATCAGCAGGGCACACTGAGGAGCCGCTGTTTGCTCCAGGACACAGGACCCACAGTCTCTGCCATCCCAACTCATTTCCCCCCAGCCCCGCCAAAGCTGGCCGGCTGATAAGGGGAGGCGGGAGCCTGTCTGCGGACTGTGGGAAACGCGAGGGCACGAGAGCCGTGGGCAGCGCTGTGAGAGGCTCTTCTCCCGTTTCCAAAAAATAATGCACACGCAACATCTACGACCTTCTACCATCACCTGCTTACCATTGCGTGTCTTACAATCAGTAGTTACAGGGACAGTCCCTGGTTTATAGGCAAGTGTGTTACCAACTAGGCTAAATTCACACAGCTCCGACCTCTGGAGCAAAGCAAGTATCACTCTCGTGTCCCCTCTTTCTTCTCAGAATGTTGTCTTACTTCTTGGTCTACATACAAGCAAATGGAAGGTAGAAGATGGCAAATATGTTTTGTTGCTGGATTGATTGAAATAACACAGTTAAACTTTTGTCAGAAAGCTCCAGCATTCATATGGGTTAAAAGTGTTTTTTAGTGATGACACAAATATTAACCTGCTCTTTTCTCTGTGTTCACAGTTAATGAGATCATAAGGAACGACCTCTCCAGCATTTCTGTGCACACACATGCGTAGATGAAGCCCAACACTCCGACCAACCAAGAGGGGACCACATCAACAGGGAAGGGGGAAGGAAAAGAAAATCCCGTCCATGTGTCCCAATCCCAAACAGCAATCCTGAGACTTTCCTCCAGAATGAAGTTCATTTCATGGAGAAGCCCTGGCTCCTGACCTCTAGCGATGGGCTGCCTAAAGACACTGATGGTGACGATCACTGAATGTCACCCGTGGGACAAAAAAAAAAAGCCCAAAAAAAAATTAAAAATGAAAAGAAAAGCCTTAATTTTGATGAGGTGTAAATAGCAACTGCTTTCTCTTGCCTTAAAATAACAAAACAATCGCTCTTCCATGGACCAAGACTTCTGTAAGACCTTCTTTTTCAGTCATGCTTCCTCTGTTTCTGTGTGTGAGAGAGAATGTGTGCGTATGCTGGAATAGCATCGACCAGCTATAGTGTGGCCTTACAGCATACCCAATTCAGGATGTAATCACAGTCCCTGGTCTCATTTCAACCAGTTTTTATATATATATATATATATATCTTTTTTTTAATAATTCTGTTTACATGAGCTACTAAATGGCTGGAAACGTGTGGAACATGTGTGTATAGAACTTAGAACTTTTTTAAGAATCCTGTTGTTCATTTATATAAAATGAGACGTCTGTAGTGCTCTTTGTAAAACTGCGCTTGTCGTGCTGTAAATTTGAGCGTCTGACGTAGCCGCCTCGCACTTAGAGTTGCTTCTGCTCAGCTGCATTTCCCACACAGTCCAGCTCTAGCTGAATCTGTTCCATTCTTCATTCATTCACTTCTCGTTCGGATGCAACCCTCCTTAGTGCCTGTGATCGATCAGCACAGGACTGAATGAAAATTCAATCGATTCAAAGCAGTAGGACAATCAGAACGAATGACAATCACACATTTCATGTGGAAATGATATCAGTATCAGCCACGCCTTGCTGTTATTTGACCCAACCAGCATCAACACCTAGCTTTTTAGTGGGTTTTTAACAATGGTTTTATTACCTGCTGAAGGATAACTGGCCGTGACTATTTCACGTGGCCACGATTGGGTTAATATTTATAGCAATTTGTATCTGGGTGTATAATCGAATTGGGCAATAATCTGGTGATACCAAAGAAGTGTCTTGAAATTGTGAATGCAGATTTTGCTGTTGGTAGAGACCAACACTGAGCTAGACATCGTCCCCCAACGAGGCATTCTGACCTTTCTTTACACGCGATGCTTTACGCTGTTGTTATATCAATGTCTTTCTAAAGCATGCACTTAATGCGGATGCTAGAAGTAGTTATGATTTTAGTTTATTATACCTTTGCCAGCTCCAGACATACACTGAGAGCGCGACTCTCCACCTGTAGAGTAGAAATGCATGGTTATGGCGAAAGATTTCTTTCTTCTTGTGCCTTACTCTCCGTTGTCTCAGCTCAAATATGATTGTAATCCCAGTCCCCCTTGCCCAGGCACACAGTGAAATATTTCTTCTTTAATATGAAATATTTATAGAAATGTTTTGTTTTATGTATTCAATATGCATTCTACAAAGACTAATGAATAAACACAATTATTTAAAAAAACAGCATGATTGTGTTCATTTTATTTTTAAAGTTCTTTTTGTGGTTTCATGCCAGCATAAGCGTACATGGGTGGCGCGGTGCCGTTGTTGTGCAAGTTCTGTAATACGGTGAAAGGTGGTGCGGAGATGACGAGCTGGTGTTCATGGGAGAGGCTGTCAGGGGACTCTCCTGTGTACCACCTGTCTATCCTGCAGTCTTTTTCCATCCAGCTAAATTCTGAAACTGCCATTGCTATGGTGACAGAAGGCAGGTCTGGGCGCTGCTCCTATCGCACACCCACAGCATTCCAAAAATAACGCCGGCTCTGAAAAAAATCAGTCACGCCCCGTTTTCCTGCCACCGGCTCTCCCACCTAGATTTGTCAAGCTACGTATATTACGTACTATTTTCCACATCTATTCTCCCCCCTTGTTTTGTTTTAGTGGCACTTGCCATTCAATATCAACATATTTTCTATATTTTTTGGAAAAAATGTGCGGTTTAGTGACTCCAACAATGACTTCAGTGCAATAATGACTTTACTATCAAACCAAGAACCGATGACACCAGACCCTGAACAGATGACTTTGATCAGCAGAGGAAGGGCCGCATCTGATTTCTTCCTGGGATCTGCATGGCCCAGGTGGCTATAGGGCAGAGCCACGTCTTTGCTGTCACACAGCGCGTTCACCTTTTAAAAGGACCTTAAAAGTTGCTTTAAAAGGTATCCAGATGTCCTGGAAAGATCCGCACTCTGCTTCATTTTCCATCTGTAGCTATTCAACTGACCCTTTTCTTTGGCAGGGGTGGAAGCAGGGAGATTGAGTGTGTATGGTAACAATGCAGCTGAAAATGAATGGGATTTTGAACGATACAGACTGAAGGGACCCAAATGGGATAACTGGGATCACGTTGTTCTGATGAACGTTGAATTGATGTGCTGTGCGCTCCTCGTCCATTTCACAGCGCTCACAAAATGTAAACTCAAAAAGCATCAAGCAGCAACAGATGCTCTGAAGGGTGAAATGTGTTCAGTCGTTCAGACGGGCCGCCCGCAGGAATATGGCAGTGGTGTGCGTTTGTGTGCGTATGTATGTATGAGGCTCTGAGAGGCGAGAAGGAGACATTTACACGAGCCTTTAAGCCATCTCTTCACTCAGTCACTCACAACTGACACTGATTTCCCTGTAAAGATCCGGAGAGCGAATATCCGTCTATTCATTCTAATGATCGCTCATTATTGACTGGCACCGGGGCGGGGGCGTGCTGGAATAATTATCTTTTCTTTTTTTTTTAAAATGTGGCATCCTAACTGACTGTATAATAGCCAGAAAGGCCCCTCTAATGGACGACTGGTGTGACCCTGGGCTGACCTGTCCAATGCACAAGGCCCATTTCCATGGGGACAAGAGAGAGTTTGATGCCAAAGATCAAACCACCAGCACCAGGCCCAGTCTTTCTGCTGGACACATCTGTACAGGAAGCACAAATAAGCCTGACACACCTATAGTTCCCACGTCCTGTCATCCAAAACATTCTGTCCTCTATGACAATTCAATTTTTAATACTGTTCAAGCCTCTTGACCCTCCTTCCGTACGAATCACAGAAGACCCACAAGGAAGCGCCTTCAAATTTGCAGTGCAGTAAACATCGAGGTATTTCCTACCCTGACCACAGCCTTCGGACATCCAGGTTTATATAAATCCCTGCAGCTTTCGTGTAGCACGCTGCACGTCCTGAGGAGCAGATTATTGGGTTACCAGAAGCTGGGCTTCTGTGTGTGTGTGTGTGTGTGTGTGTGTGTGTGTGTGCGTGTGTCAGAGAGAGATTTTAGGAAACTGGATTTAGATTTTATAGATGTGTGTGTTTATGTACCAGACTGTGCTTGCCTGTTTTTCATAAGTGTGTGAGCGTGTGTGTGTGTGTGTGTGTGTGTGTGTGAGAGAGAGAGAGAGAGAGAGAGAGAGCAGCTCGTTAAATACTTTTTCTTAAAAAAATTACAACCATTTATCTGCAATAAACTGTTATTTTTTATTAAGATAAAGGAGGAGAACACCCAGCATTAGAGCACGTGCAACAGAATTAGGGAACGTATCCAGTTATTTTCTTGAGGCAGTTCATTGAAATATCATCACAGAAAGACATAAACACATACAAATACTCTTAACCACTGATTTTAAATCATTTTCAGCAGCCAACAAATTCATATATATATTTTAATGTAGTTTATGTTAATGTCTTTCAAAAAAAGTCTCATGTTCAGTTCAAATGATCAGGGGGTAAATGACTGCTGTGTATGTGCTGTGTGTGTTTTGTGATGCTATAATAAAATGTGTTTTGTTGGTGTTTTGTATTTGCTAACTTAAATAATTTACATAGATGCCTTGAGTTAATTAAGGTTTACAACATTAATGGAAAAAATGAGTGCATGTGCTTTATAACGTGTGTGTGTGTGTGTGCATTTGGCCAGAACTCTCCCATCTCTGGTTGCACCGTTGACCTTTCTGTTGGGCACTGAGGGCTATTGTGCCCAGTGCCGATATGGAACTGGGAGATCATGCTGAGTGCATTGATGGGAATCTGCTCACCCCACAAATCAGATATTAACCACAAAAGCATCTGAGGGCTTACATAGATTTTCTGCCACTTTTTTTTTTTTTTTTTTTTTAACATGAGTGGATTGAGTGTGTGTGTGTGTGTGTGTTTATGCAAGTGTCTGTCCACTTATTTAAAAGAAGGGTTCCAAGCAACATAATTTCATTTTCAAGCGCACCATCACTAAACACCTCATAGCCAGCATGAGGGGATCTTACAGTATTACAGAGCAGCAGTATCCAGAGTTAGAGGTCAGAAAGTGAGCTCATCCTCATTCCTAAAGTTTCAAAAGCAGGACATGACACAATCATATAAATAATAACGTATGGCAGGCGGCCTATGGAATCCATATGTTTCCATCTGACAAAGAGATGATAGTGTTGAGCACCAGTGTGTAAAATGGTTCATTTACACCATGCAAGAGCTTCACTTCTGAAATCCACATGGCTCATAAAAGCTCACATTTTTCTTCCTCTGATACCCAAATGTGCTTACGCTGCCTTTGCAAGGATATACATTAATTTGGAGATATTTTTGGTCTTTTCTGTGTGCTTAGTTTTCCAGCCACCTCCAGGGTTTACCAGACAGCCGAATGTGCAGCCAGGGGATGGCTGATTACATAACTGCAGACGAGACCTGATTGTTTCTGGCTTTTCCACAAAACCTAATCATTCTCTGCATTCCTTAAACCAGCGTCGGGCCATTAAAGTGCTAGGATTTCCCCTCATGTGTTTTAAATTGAAATTACGATCACAAGCGTCTGACTTAAGCAAACGAGCAGACAGGAGGGAGAGAGGAAGAAGGTAGTGGAACGGAGAGGCTCCGGGTACACAGTAGCCCCGTCATTAGTAGGCTCATATTAATACCTCCACTTCTGGTGTTGAACACCGCGAAGGGGCAGGCAGGCCTTACACAATGCTACAAAAAAAAAAAAAAAAAAAACAGAACGTGCCGTGATTGAGCGTGCTGCGTGTGAGACTCGGCCTGATGATGAACGCAGATGTACGTCGGGGCCAGTGGGGATCTGAATCAGGCTTTGTGGTTGCGGCCTTCCCCCCGCAGGAAGACTGGTGGAGCCACACAACTGCTTAGGTAAAACAAGATAAGTCAGTCTGGCCGGGGGGAAATGCTCCAGACATGACTCCAGCAGCAGGAGGAAATACCCTTGGGTGATGCATCAACCCTTTGCAGAAATAACGGGTGCAGAAGAAGTAAAAGAGGGATCTCAAAACTACTCCACCGGAAGTGGAACTGTTGTTCATGCAGACTAATCATTTTTTCAACCCCCCTCGGGATGGCATCAGAGGCATGGTTTCCATCATTTCTATCCAGGTGTAACAAAAATATGACACCTTTAAAAACACTGAACGCTAAATACTAAGCATATATTCATTTCAATACTGAAAAGTTCATTTTAGTAATGACAACATTGATAGAACATCAAAAGCAATTTTACAAAAAGCATTTTTTAATATGCACACAGCTTTCTCATAGTATATGAATAATTATTGCATTTGAAAATCAATTTTATTTTCAGACCGAAATCAGAAAATGTTGCAAAATAGGAGTAATACTCTTGCCTGACATATGAAACGTTGGTGGAGGAGGATTTTTACCCCAACTACAAGAAAGGCATAGACTGACGCCTAGTGGATTGTTGTGGAGTGTGCGCCGGAGCTGAGCTGCAAAGTCCCAAGAAGCTTTACACCACATTGATGCGTCAGTTACACACAAAAAAAGTGTGTGAGTGTGCAGTGCGTGTGCGGTGCGTGTGTACAAACCCTTCTTCTTACTTTCAGAAGGTGAAAACACTGTAGCATGCAAAGAAAACCCATTTCTCGTGTGGTTCAAAATGAACCAAAGTGATAGCTTTATTCACATTTGGCCAAAATATACAATAAATAAAAAAATATACATGTGTGCAACCACAGTAGTATTAATTTAAAAAAAAAAAAACAAAAAAAAAACAAGCACACAGATGGTTGTAAACCACATTTTTCAAATCATTACTTTAAAAAGATGTAACAACACAATAAATTAAGGCACGCTTCCTTAATTTAGGTAACAGTATGTACAGTAATTTCAGAAGCTGTGAATAGTGTGATAAATGCTGCTTTAAAATCTGTATTTTAAATACAATTGTACTTAAACGGAGTGAATATGTGCTAAACAAATATGTTGTCTCTTGTTCTTCTCAGTCTCAGTCAAGAACAATTAAGGTGAAGTCTAAGATCAATTTCATAACCTTTGGTGATCTTTTTTTCTGTTTTGTGCTTGAAACCTTGTCTGTAGATTATTACTCAAAGTGCATTATTCAAATACACTTTGTGTTACACGGATCTCCCGATGTGAAGAGTCCATACACGCTGACCAGAGGAAACATGGCCATGGCCCCGATCATGGAGCCCAGCTGCACCACAGCTCCACACCACACGAGGGCGCTGTGGCCCTCATCCCGAAGAATCACCCCAATGATCACCTTCACGTAGGACAGGACAAGGACGAACAGCACCCAGGCAATGACCTGCAATAGGTCAAGCGGAAATGATTACTGATGTTATGATGATTAAAACTAAATAAAAACCATTACCACTGTTAATAGTTTGTACCTATCTGTCTCAGAATTATAAGCATTATTTCATGTTTAATAATAGAATATAATAAATAAAAGAGTGACACTTACAATAAGTGCTGTTCCCAAAGAACTGTGGACTAGTGGTGGACAGGGGCTCAAAGCAGCGACTGCCATGATGTAGGATGCAAACGCAGAGCCAAGCGCCGTGAGCGCACCCATCAACACCAGGGATCTAAAAGTAATAAGAAAAAGCATATTCCACTTTCCTCCGAATTCTTGTGATTCATCAGTGTTCACTTGGCTATAGACATGTTTGACTGAAAAAAAGTGATTAAGGTAATTAGTCGCAATGCAAAATCTATGTTGTTCAGCGACACCGGCGACCAACAGGGCAAAATGTTCCCTACATGGAAAGCAAAGTGATTGTCATTGTGAAGCACAGCAACAAAATGTGTCCTCTGCTTTTAACCCATCGCCCTTGGTGGGCAGCCATGACAGGCGGGTCGGGATTCGAACCGGCAACCTTCCGTTTAGGGCAGATTCCTTAACCGCTAGGCCACCACTGCCCCATGAGTGAGTGAGTTGAGTCCTTTCGAGGTACAGGGCCATTAAATGAATTATCTGAAAAAAGTTCTGAAAAAGCCTCACCTGATGGGCATGTACATGGCGATGAGGCAGGCCGCAGGGTTGGCCACAGCAGCCATGGTGGCTCCCAGGTGGTACGCCTGGTTCCCATAGGGCAGGCAGGAGTAGGACTGAACTGAGGGCAGCACCGCATTGGTCAGTGCATTAACCCAGGCCAGGACCACAAATATGAACACCACCTGCGGATATCGGTACGTTCCCTTGCCAAAGCTGCTGAGGGGCTCTTTGTCCTCAAGTCCCGGGGTGTGACCAAGCATGGGCTTCTGTTCAGGGACTGAGGTCTGCAGCGGCAATTCTGGCCCACCTTTCCGCACCACCCCATTAAGGTAGCGTTCGCTCTTCTGTTCAAGGAGAACGGCAGGGTGGAGATTCAGCATGCAGAAGGCTCCTAAGCACACCGCCATCATGGCACTGAGGAACAGGAAGAAAACCTGGGCCGAGAACCTAGCGGGCTGGTAGTGGGCCTGGAGCTCATGGGTCCAACTGGAGTTTTCCAGGGTGCCATTCCTGAGCTCAGTGGCATTGAGACAGCGAACCACTCCCACTCCCTGGATCAGAGCCACCAGCGCAGGGACCAGACCACTGAGTCCCTCCCCCACAAAATATGTGGTGAGATACTGAGATGGCAGCCTCATCATGAAAGGCAAGAAGGTGACGGAGGAGGTGCAGTCTACTATGGACAGGAGGAAGCTGAGGACCAGCAGGGCCACACTGTGCGCAACGCTCCCCACAGCCATGGTGTGCTTCCAGAGGAAGGCCAGGAGGAACGTGGCCACCATGCCCAGCACAACAATACCGCCAATGACGGGCCGCTCATCCAGACTGCCTGGGCGGAAGCGGTGCATGAGCGTGACAAACAGCGGGCCAACGTTGGCCATCTGGATGATGATGGTGAGGTAGGAGGGCAGGTACCAGCCCTCAGGGATTTCTGGGACAATTAGAGGCAATTCCACCCACATCCCATTAATGGCCACCCAGGAGCCTATGCCAAAGAGGCAGGCCAGCACGTGGGTTAGCATTGGCATGGGTGCTGGGTATAGTATTGTTCTGCTCTCAGTCATGCTCTGTTAAGAATCTGAAATCCAAAAAGCAGAAGTAGTTTATTATCAATCACCATCATTCATGCTCACTCAGCTTCACCTTCAAAAAAGGAACACAAAATTTACACATTTCACACTTCACCCTGTGCTTACCTGGTATAAATGTGTGCCACAAATATACTTAAGAGGGTCACAGAAAGGGCATGTGACCTTTCACACAGAAACACACTGCTCTAAAAGCAGCCCCGCGACATACACAGTCTAATCATGAACACAAGAACACCTTCATTTCCGCTCAGCACAAGAGCTTCAGTTCCTGATTTTGTAGATCTACCTCCGGCAGCTTCTGTCATCAGCTGTCAGAGCCAAGACCATGTGAAGAGCAGTAATAATATACCGGAACGTTCACCTTTCTACCACACATGCACACACACACACACACACACACGCTCAAAAGCCAACCTTGTGATTCCTCTTCCTGACCCTGAGTGCTCCCACGAGGAACTTCCCTCTCCATTGTGATTACTGCATTCTCAGAGTTACATCAGCCAGCATGTGAGTGAGTGAGTGTGTGTGTGGATGTGTGTATCCACCCCCCAACTTAGTGGTCCCAGTGCACTGGACGCCAGATTTACTTGTCCCACGTCCCCATGGAGCTGCTCAAAAAAAAAAAAAAACAGCCATCCATGTGCTCGGCTCTGTCCTTCCTGGCCGCAGTGAGGGCGAAAGAGAAGCCGGCGGAGTGGAGGAGGAGGGGCAGGCCTGAGCCAATCTGGATCCTCTTTACTCTGCCCCTCCTTTCACCAGCCTATCGAAGCCAAGCGCACTGCGAGGAAGGAGGTGTTGCATGTGTGCTGTGCAGGCAGTGGCAGAGCAGATGCATCAGTTTCCGTCTGCCGGAGGACAGACGCACTTATGGTCTCATGCTAAATTCAGGTTCCACAGAGTCTGTCTGGTGAACTGCATCTAGCTTAGTATTCCATAGTATTTTCACACAAAAAACACACACCCTAACATGCAATTAACATCAAGCCTGAATATGGAAATGTTGTATAATTGCTGTGTAATTCATCAATTTATCACAGCCCACACCAACAAGGAGCAGGAAATACTTAATATTTACACCATCAGTCAAAAGTTTGTATCTACCTACTCTGTGGCAGTTATGGAGACTACGGTGGAGTCATTTTGAGGATTAACATGATTGAATGATAAGAAAGTGTTCACCATAAGCCATCAAAGTTGTCTACCTTAATGTGGTGGAGAGGTAAATGCTGCCTTCACAGCAAAAGCTCCCTGCTTTGGGAGACTCAACATATTCAACTTTTTGCTTTGTTTGCTACTTTTGTTTATTACATAACCCCATGTGTTATTTCATACTCCTGAGTTTGTCGTTTTTTTGAAAGAGTCCAAACTTTTGACCAGAAGTGTATTTCACAGAAGACCCAGGTTCAAATCCCACTTACTACCATTGTGTCCCTGAGCAAGACACTTAACCCTGAGTTGCTCCAGGGGGGGACTGTCCCTCCAACTACTGATTGTAAGTCGCTCTGGATAAGGGCGTCTGGAATTTGCCTTAAATATAAATGTAGATGACCATCATTAACTCTCTATGTTAATATATTTGAAGATACCACACTCTACATGGAATAAATTTTGCACATACAGCAAGATGTACATAGAATAACAGAATAAATCTCTCCATGAAACTCTCCATAAAACACATTTGTTTTAGCTAATTGTCATTTGAGAAATTCTTGTTGGCTTGGTTGGTTACCAGGATGAGACAACATTAACAAAAGCACTCGGCCGCCCACTCACTCGTGTGATGCAGAGAAGGTCCTGGAGGCTGGGTCCAGTCAGGAAGAAAAAGTTCCAGAGCACAGAGCACGGTCAGAAGCAGAATGGCTACGACTTCAGCAGAGTGTGGGAAGGTGGGTGTGTCCTGATCAGCCAACCAAAAGATAGCTTTTGACATCACCTTGTGATTTCTAACATCGGGGGGTGTTATTGTTCTGGATAACTTACTTGGTAAATGAATTGGTCTGATGCTTGTCCTGGTGGTACACTTCATAACACACCCAGAAGCTATATTAATACAATCTGTGCTGGTTTCAGGTCATGGGCTAAACATGTACATGGTATATGGTGTCCAAACATCCTGACCTGGATAAGTCTGAAACATGTCTGAGCATGCTGACTTGTTCCGTTCATTAGCAAGCATTAACAGGACTTAAGTTAATGTGTTCTGAGTGCCAGATTTTTCACTGGGACTCTTGCTGGGTAAAGATCAGACCTCATTCCTTTTCAACCCATTTTGCTTCAGTGTTCAGATTACATTTGTTTGAGTTATAGAGAGATTGTATTATTCTTAAATCATGAAGCATGCTCTGAAAGGGGTAGGGAGTAATGGACACCAAAATCACACTGAAAGCACCGTTTCAAAAGCACAAACTTGTGGCCACCAGCTGACCCTGGATGCTGAGTATTTATGGTGAGACATAATAATTAATAGAGCTGACTAAGCTCCGGAGCTGTTCAGGGAGTAAAGACCTCTAAAGAAGCAAGACACAACACTATCTCTCATTGGAATGAAAACAAAGAAGTGATTCAACCTGCCTTTATACTGATTTGTTTGCATGGTTCTTTTTCTAACCTTGGAATGTTAGACAAACGGCAAGTCGATCTGCCCGTTTCATCAACAGTTCAATGAAGGATACACTTTTTGATCAAATTTCCACAATGTTTCTATGATATCTATTCTTTCTTAACCAAAGCAATGTCTATAGACACTGCTGGGACTTGACCCTGGACAAACGCCTCTTTCTTGTGAGGCAAATTTACTCTCAACCTTTGTCTTGGTTGAGGTCCAGGTCACTACCGCACAGTCTGGAGTGTTTGTGTAAATCTAGTATTCAGTGTAGTGACTTCCTATATCATTGATAAAATCAGGGTGAGCCTGATTAATCACTTTCACAGACGGATCTCGTCCTTTGTTCAGCCTGTGGTTCTGTGACAATGACAAAGGTCAATCACTCGCCAGGGAGTAGAGGACGGGAAAAACAATGCGCTCCACTGATGGGATTCCAGGTTTTATAAAAATGTTTATTTTACAAGAGGCTATCTGGGATGCCACTATAGTATTCTACAACGAGTTAAAATCAATACCACACAAACAGGAATACTTTACACATACAGTACACAGATTATTGGGTGCATAGCAGAAGGGCTGTTTTGAATAGTTATAAATGCAGCTATATATTGCTCAGCAGTCATAGAGAAAAGGGGGTGAATGATGAAATATAAAAAATGTGGAAAAAAAACAATATTACTTCTCTTAAATAATAAGAGAAAGTTGACAAAATTGTGACTCCAAAGTGGCTTTGCTGATTTTATGACCAGAAAGCAGCACAGTCGACCAGCAGAACTGCTGAATCACAATCAGGGAGAATCAAGAGGATCAAGTGCATTTGAAACTGTGTTTAAGGCAGATACACCAACGCACATCAGTAAAGGAGTAGCAACAACGTCAGCAGTCATAAGAGTTGTCTCTTTTGGTTTAGAGTTCAGGAAGCAGGACATACTATCGGTCCGGAGCACTTTGCACATGTAATCATCCTGTCTGTTGGTCTCATTGAGACCTACACATGTGTACCTTCATACATAACAAAGAGTCACACGGTGAAATACAGTTGGTTTACACAAATGGAATCAAATGAAACTTTCTTCAGTCTTTCATCCTATCCATACGAAGGAAAAAGTCACTTCAAATAAATCTGTTAATTACACAGTGGCTAATGACTAATTTGAAATAGACCTTGGGAAAGTGCATTTTTTTAGTAAGGAGTAGGAGTTTAGTCTGGCACCCATTCTGTCCCATTAATAAAACTCCAGTAGCTCAACACATTTTCCATCTTAACAAGGAACTGAAAGGCATCACCAAACCTGAGCAAATTCTACAAAACAGTGTAAAGATCATTTGCCATCATTATCATCAATATCAAACATGAATTATAAAACAAAAAAGATATACATACACAAGGCTCAAGCTTTCACAAAAAAAAACTAATAATAAAATTTAGTTCTGCTCTACTGTCAGCAACAGATTACTGAAGAAAATGTACTTCAAAAAAACAATGGGTAGAGTACTGCAACAATTACTCAAACACAAACTCTTGTGCAACTTGTGTCGAGAAAATGTATACTGATCAGAAAAACTCAAATGTGTGCTGCTGAATTCTGTTGGAATGATTGAGCAGGTCTGTAAAAACATTCTAAATGATAAAGTACCAAGAGTTTCCCATATCATGCGGTCAGGACCCATGCAATACATTCCACTGCCTCATGCCCGCCCAGCCCGAGAAGACAGTGTAACTGGAAAACAGGGATGGCACCATACGGTTGCTGTCCATGAAAGGATGCGTGTCCTAGGCAAAAATGCATTGGATGCATTATCCTGTTGGGATTTAATGGCAGTTTGCTCCAACGGGTGTCTGTGAGCATCTCGCCTGCGCTTTTGGCTGGGGCCATTTTGCAGGGATAATGCTGATAACCACTGCTTCCTTGACTTCCTAATCCTGAGGTGATTGTTTCATGTTGGCGGTCTTTCAGCTTCCTCTGAAAAGGCACCAAAACACTTCGGTTATTGTAGCCGGTACCTACAACAGTATGGCAAGTGACACACATTTTATTACTATTCCTGAGTCTATAAAGATATGAGCAGTAATACACTGAAGCTCATCATATCCCATAATATACTGGCACAGTAGGCATGAGGGTGAGCTTAGTATAATAGTGGTGATATCTCATGGTATACCACAACCCTTTATTTTACTGTGTCTCTGTCATTATTTACATTTACAGTGTTTAACAGACAGCATTACAATCAGTAGTTATAGGGACAGTCCCCCCTGGAGACACTCGGGGTTAAGTGTCTTGCTCAGGGACACAGGGGTAGTAAGTGGGGTTTGAACCTGTGACTTTGTGGTCTTCTGGTTCAATGGCAGGTGTCTTACCCAGTAACCTACTATTTCATTACCACACAATATTTATTGTCTATACATTACTGAATAATTAATAAGAAATGCTAAATGCTAGAGCCCTTGATAATAATAAATAAATTCTGATTGTAATTTGCGCTGGAAATGGAAATCAGCTAAATGCCATAAATGTAAATGAAAAATATTTTATAAACTGCTGTGATTGGTCAATAATTTTTATTAGTATGTTGGATGGAGTTTTGTGAGACCTGTGGGTGAGGGAGAGTCGTCATCTCCTGCTGCTGTAAACTGCATCTCACTCCCTAATGCAGCAATGGAGCTTCGGGGTCGAATGCATCGATCACCAGAGAAACTTCTACGGAGCCAAGCCTAACAAAAAAAATAAAAAATCATGAGAGTTCATTGTATTTGCAGTACAAATTTAAGGTGAATACTGTTAATACACAACTGTTCAAAAGTTTGGGGTAATTTATTTTTTAAATGTCCATTCAAATAAAATGAAATTGATCAAAATTGTCCAGGCATTGTTGATTTTGTACAAAAGCTTGAAGCTGTTAATGTATGGAATATTATAACAGTGAACATGGCTCGATGACAAGCACAGATGACACGTGGCAAGAAAAAGTATGTGAACCCTTTTGCAATTTCATGTTTTTCTGCATTCATTTGTCATAAAATGCTCTCAGATCTTTAAGTCAAGGGTACAGCCAAATCTTTCATGTTTTTATTGAGAACAACTATAAATAAACTCACATCACTTGTGGAAAAAAGGTGTGTGAACCCTTGAATTCACTACTACACAAAAAAGCTAATGGTGTCTGGTTAAGAAAATTAATGTAAGTTTCCAACCAGCATCAAGACACGTGCAGACAACTGAGCTAGTGTGAATCCATTACTAATGCTGTCATACTAAAATAATCTGGTTTGTATATAATCTGGTTTCGAATATTAAGTACATTTAGTACATCATGTTCCAATATTTCTTGCACCAAAAATATATTACATTTGGTGCTTCTTAACTATTTCTTGTAATATGTTGTGACCTTATCCTACAGTAATTGCTTTGAATTGCTTTGAATGGAGTACCTTCCCAAACTATGGATATGGCTGTGGGAATAACATGGGCTATTAGGTTACCCTGCATATATTTTTTTTACATTTTAGTTGGTTAGTTGGTCAATGAAGCAAATGCCTTGTGCCACAAACTAATTCCGTACAGTGATTTAAACAGGCGGACTTTGCTCACCTTGCGTGTAAGGGGGCTGCTTGGGGCCGAGGCACTGCTATACAGGCTGAGGCTGGAGTTGGAGCGACTCACTGTGAGACCTTTGGAGGGCTGCCTGAGTCCTGACATGTCAAAGGACTCCGGAGACAGGTACTTCTCCTTAATCTTCAGATTGGTTCGCCCTTTAACTGTAAACCCAACAGATGACTGGTAACAAAATATGCTGCCTGTAAAATGAACGGAATAAGACCATAATCACATGTGCTTGCTCACCTCTGCATGGGTCATTCTTCACCAGGAATTCATCTAGAGCTGTCCACCCTCCTCCAACTCTAACCATTAGCGTGCTACGCAGGATTCGGACCATTCGCAACTGCTGAGAATCTCCAAACTTCAAAAAGAGTTAAAAATTATGAGTATCATCATATGCAGATGCAGATATATGGAAGTACTTAAAAAATTCAGAGAATACAGAACCTACTCTGTAGCGATTGGCACTTATTTGTTCCACTTGAAACCTTTTTGGGCAGTTACACTGAGACACCTGTCTTCTCACCTAAATGTAATTGTTCTTTTAGTAGCATTTAAAAAAAAGTTTATGATGACCTTATTTTAATAAAATCAGTGAACAGTTTTAGAAATATACATGACTTACCTCTTCATTAATTTGGTCTGCATCTAATGGCCGTCTGTATGGGTCTCGGCTTGGATGGAGAGCGCTCACAAACTCATAATAGTCAATGTAACCATCATTGTTACTATCAAAGATGGTGGCCACAGCTGTCATTTCCAATGAATTGGTGGGAAATTCTACATGTGCAAAAGTGTGAAGATTCAGACATTAGAGGTGTAGGGAAAATATCCTACCAACTGTGTGCCTTCAAGTCTTCATTTATTCTGATAACAATGTAAACCCATTAGTAAAACCGCGTTTTTCCAAACGTGCTTTTGGAATGCCCCATGCCAGTAGAAATCAAAATGGGATGGCGTAAAAGCATCTTGGCAGGGGGTAATCCATAAAAAGGGTTGGAAAAGCTCGCTGTACAGGATATTTCTGATCACATTTTTGCTCATATTTATGCTAAGAAGAATTCATGACAAATTTACTGGCCAAGTTTTTTTACAACTTAAGAGTAAATCTGTGCTTACTTGAGGCCAAAACATTCTCAATGAACTCCTTTTGGCTTATTCTGCCATCCTGATCTCTGTCAATGCTTCGGAAAACATCTAAGATTCGTGACTTCATGTGACTGATCCACTGCATGTAACGCTTGCGCCACACATTGAAGTCAAAGTTGGCGAACTCTTCCAGCTAAAGCAACAGATTCAAACATATTACCATTACAACACAAACACTGGACACTGAATACACAAGATTATTCTGGTCTTGAGGAGAAATAAAGACGGGTGGGATCAACCTCTCGTAGCCTTTGCTGGTGCTCCTCCAGTCGGCTCTGCCGACCGTGGGCCAGAAGCCAGAGTTGTTGCCAGCTGCTGACCAGTTTACACAGCTGAGGGGTGTGAAGGTGAAGGTTCTCAAAAGGCACAGGTATCGATGGCTGGCGTTTTAGGGTGCTTTTCCTCTCTGCAACAGAAATAGAATTAAATACTAACATCAACACATCTTGCATATACACAGCTCTGCTCCATTAAAATTAAAGGAAGAGCATGAAAACACATCAGATCTCAATTGAAGTGATTGTCACATGTGATACACAGCAACACAGCACACAATTGGGAACATCCACAGACTCTGGACCCGCTTCAATTAGTAAGGACATGTCTCAGCCACCATCACTCTCAGCACTGGAACCCCCCAGGGCTGAGTTTTGAGCCCGCAGCTGTACTCTTTGCACACCCACGACTGTGCAGCCACAACAAACTCCACCACCACCATAAAGTTTGATCACGACACTGTTGTGGTGGGCCTGATCTCCGACAACAATGAGACTGCCTACCTGCATGAGGTTGGAAATCTGGAGAATTGGTGCCAGAGGAACAATCTCCACCTGAACCTCAGCACGACAAAGGAGTTGATAGTGGACTTTAGTACCATGCAGGAGAGTACCAACTAGACCCCAACACAGTGGTGAAAAAGGCCCGGCAGTGTCTCTACCACCTCAGACGCCTGAGAGACTTCAGACTGCCCTCCAAGATGCTCAGGAACTTCTACACCTGCACCATGGAGAGCATCCTGATGGCAAACATCTCAACCTAGTTTGGCAACAGCACCGTGCAGGACAGGTGAGCCCTAAAGAGGGGGGGTCGATCAGCTGAACGCATGATCTGTTCCAGGTTCCCTGACCTTCAATCGACCTACAGCAAGCGGTGCTGCACCAGGGCCAGGAAGATAGTGAAGGACCTCAGCCACCTCAACAATGGACTGTTCTCTCTGCTGCGATCAGGGAAGTGCTTCCGCTCCCTGAAGTCCAACACAGAGAGAATGAGGAGGAGCTTCTTCCCGCAGGCTGTATGAGCTCTCAACCACAACACTACATAGGACAGAACACTAATACACTCCAGCACTTTCAATCACTTCTGGACTCTCCCCAGAATCTTGCACAAATGTTCACTTTACTTTCACTTTACACATTTGCACACCTTCACCCTACCTGTTACACAAATTTTATGCTAAAAACATAAAAGTGTAATATTTAATTATGTTTGCAATATTTGCATATTGGTTCACTTGAATATTTGCAATATTGAGGTCTATAGCAGTTACTAAAGCATTTCACTGCATATCATATCGTGAATGACTGTGTATGTGACAAATAAAATTTGAATTTGCTTACCACCCAAACCACTCCACAGATGCTGCCTTTTCATTTACCTTCACATGACCGTTTCCCATTTAGAGAAAAAAGACACTTATGTCAGAATGCTGTTTAATGAATTCAGCTTGCCATTCAATACCATCATCCCCCAGAAGATGTCATGAAGATGTACATGATGTGTACATGTGTACATGAGCAGAAGGCCCTGAGGTGTTTTGAGGATGGCAGAGAGAATGATTGGAGTTCCTCTCCCACCCATCTCTCAGCTCTACAGCACCTCATCCGTCGAGCTGGCAACATTGTGAAGGACTCTCATCACCCATCACATGCCCTGTTCTCCCTCCTGCCATCTGGCAGATGGTTCTGCAGCATCAGAACTGTAACTGCCAGACACTGCAAGAGCTTCTTTCATCACTAAAAGACTCACACAACACTTCACTTTCACATTTGCACAATATCAACTCTTTACCTAAACTAAATCTGCCCAGTTTGCATTTCATATCTGTCTCAATTGAAATATCCTGGATATACTCAAACTTTTCGTTAATCTCTGGCAGATATCGGTTCTGCTGATGGGTTAAGGACCCTCAACGGTCCTGTCCAGTTCTCCTAGAGCTCCAGTCTCCTGGAACCTGACTGTGCTGGGAGACATAGTAAACCATCTGGCAATGGGACGTTGTTGATGTGCCATCCTGGTGGAGTTGAACTGCTGGTACAAGCTCTGTAGGGTCCAGGTTATCGACTCGTGCTACCAGTCGTCACACTGACCCTAGTCAAATGCAAAAATCCTGAAATGCAGTCGAAAGAAATGTCTGTGGCCTCCAGTTTTTGGGGTTGTCTGTGTGTTGCCCCTTTAGTTAACCTGTTGTCAGTTTCATCAATGTCAAAACAGTTGACACTGATTAACAACCCCCTCTGCTACGTAACTGACCACATAAATATAAAATACTCTGATAAAATGGTGTTCCTTTAATTTTTTTTGGAGCAGTGTATTTATTGCAAAAAATACATTGTGCAATATTTCACTAACTTGTTGGTGTCTTGCGGCTTGGAGAACTTTGCTTTTTAGGAACATGTTTCTTCTTGCAAGATTTTGTGGCATTTTCAACTTCAGGTACTTTCTGATTCAACTCCTCCATGAAAACCTAAGGAGAGGGGAGAGATGAGCACTGAAAGCCACTCACTAGAGCAGTGACGAATGAGAGAAGGGTCATTATCTCAGTTCAAGAACATGCAGTGCGAACTCAGTTTTGAGAACCATGTTCTGCAGTGTTTTTTCATTGGGCATGTTTTACCATGTGCTTGGTAATCAGCTCTTCTGTCTGCTCCATGTCAACTGGCAGTGGCTCTTGCTCCAACAGGTTGAGGGTCTCCTCTGCAGAGGAGATCCACTCTATCAGCCTGTGTACCTCCTCTTTCTCAGCCTCCAGAACGGCCAGGGTGGTCTGCATCCTCCCACCTTGCTGTTGTGCCCATGTCTGAACCTGAAGGTACAAAAAAGAAATAGAACAAACAAACCTTGTGTTTAGAACCTTCAAATCCAAAAATGCTTCCACTACTGCTAATGCTTCTGCACTATTTAAGTAAATTAATTATGCTCACTTCCTCAAAACGAGTCTTGGTGACACTGATCCAGGACTTAATAGTGATGACAGAGTCTGGGTGGCAGGACGTCAGAATCTGCTCGCCAAGAGTTTGAATAGATTCTAGCACCACCTCCTGGTCAATCAAGGAACTCATTGATTCCTTAAAAAAAAGTTTAAACATCAAATTAAGAATGTGAAAATGACTGTATTTGGAATGCAACAAACCCTGCTGAAAAGCACCTGATGCTGTTTATGAAATTCCTGCAACGCTTCTTCTTCTTCTGGAATCACCCCATACTTAAGGGCCCTTTCCACATCTGCTAAACGGTCCAGAAATGTGTGAACCAGCCTGTCAAACTCTTCCGCCTAATGGACGCAAACATTTAAAACCAACACCAGTCAGGCATGGATGCTTAATACTTAAAATAGCTTTTAATACTTGAATACCTGTCGGAGGGCCTCCTCTAGCCTGCTTTGCTTGGAGACAGACAGCTTACACACGGCCTCCCATCGGCATTCTAGCTCCTCCATCTGCTCCTGCAGCCAACGCGAGTCTGCAGTGCTGCCCCTGGTCAGGTCTCTGACAGAGCGCTTCAGTGTTTTGATGCATCCTGCTCGCTTCCCAAGTTCCTTCTGGAACACCTGAGTACCGACAACACAGCAAAAATATTGAAATAATGTATTTTTGTTATACTATAGCACTTTCCACCAGCCAGAACTCTACCTTGTGTTTGTCAATCAAATTATTAACTAAATCCTTTTCTCCACCAACTGCTACATCTTCTGCTAACTGAGGCTCAGCTCTGTATAACCAGTCATTCAGGGCTTGCAGGGCATCAGTGAATCTGCCTGAAAACAGCAGGGCCTCCTCCAATTTGTGTTGTCTGGAAGAGAAATAAATTGAATTTTTCTGAACTTAACTTTCTTTACAATGCAATGATCTGTCCCGTGAACAAATTGGGAAGGTCTCTATGCCAACTGACCTCTCAAAAGACTTTCCACTGATGGTGTCCCATGAATCCCGGAGCTCCGACACCATATTTTCTAAGTGTTGCTTGTCTTGAGGGCTCTGACATTTTTCAAGTAGACTCCTGCCGCTCTTTAGAGTCGCATCATACATGGGTCTCTTAGACCGTAGAAGCTTCTGGAAATCCTGGAACAAATCACAAACATTTTGTTTATATTTATTTAACCAAAGGCATTGTACAGTACTATACAAAACTCTTCATCTAAGCTGCAAGCAATTTTGTTGAGCTAGCAAAAAACCTATACTAATCAAATATTGGTTCTCCAAAACTGTATATTACTGAATTTCTGTATTTTCATGAAGAAAAGACATTATGTGAAAAGACATTTGCTTTTTGCTCATTCATCAGTTTAGTGAGTAGTGAGGAAGGCGACCACCAGTTCTTGCACATCTAGCACATCTCTAGATATCACCTTGAAAAATTTGCCGCTTTTACTTATTAATCACTAGTGTTATTGTGTTTTACAATTTCAGAACCATTTCAGAATTACTGATGGGAAGAAGATATTTCCACTACTGCATAAAACAGTTGTCATTAATTCTGTTACCATGCAGGCTGCAGGAATCACTGACACCACGTACATTCCTACTCAGAATGAGGCCCACCTTCTGCTCAGTCAGTTGCTGCTTTATCTCTTCGTGGGAGACTGCAATTTCTTTGTGTGTGTCCAGCGTCTGTTCTACCTCAGTCATCCAGTCCACCAGGAGGTGCCAAGACTCACTGAACTGAACAAGTAAGCAAGATTCAGTGCTGCATTCACAACAACAGAGCTGGGTAGAGTTTATTCAAGTATGATTAGCATTACTCCAAAATAATATTTTAATAAGAATAAATAATAAGTGCAAGTAAAACATTACTCAAGTATGAGTAAAAATGAATTTAGTGGTAGGACTACTCAAGTACTGAGTAACTGTTGGATTGTAATATCTTTTTTGAAATTATGAATTCAGACAGAAAAAATGTAAATGTTTACTGTTGCTACATTCAGAATGGTCCAATAGTCATGTTGTATGTTTGCGGCATCTGTCTGGCAAAAATAAAGCATACCTAATGTGTGGAATATATGGAGTAAAAAAGTTGAGTGTTGTAGCAAAATAAGAGTAGAGAATCTAATTCACAAATGTACTCAAGTAAACTCTTAGAAGTACTTTTTATTACTAAAAGTAAATGTAAGAGAATAAATGTAACTCATTACCATCCACCTCTGCACAACGGACAGATAAACATGCTGTGCACAATTGCCTGTAACTGTTGTCTGGTAAGTGTACATGTGGTAGTTGGTGTAGGCCGTTTCGATTTACTCCTGTTTTATACCTGTTTTGCCTGCTTCCTGACGTCCTCCAATGTCTTGCCCCTCTCTGTGATGCATTGGTACAGTTTCCTGTAGCGGTCCTGTACAGTCATGACCAGGTTCTGCACCACATCACTGTCCTCCTTCCTACTCAGTTCTGTAATCTGTGCAGCTGCATTCTCCAGGGTGCTTTTCTTTTCTCCGTATGAACGTACCTCGCTCACCAGCATCTGCGCAGCGACGAGTCAAGTGAATACAGAAAGGCATGGACCCAAATGTCCAGCCACACTCATTATCCCACCCTTTCTCACCCTGTGGTCTTGTAGCTGGCCAGTGACTATCTCAAGAATGAAGCTAGGAGGAGGCTGAGATCCAATGGCCTCTTCGCACTTAGCCATTTTTGTCAGGATGTCTTGAACATTACTGTTAAACTCCTTAGCAAGACTCAACCCCTCTGTTAACTTAGCCTGATGGAAGATCAGAAATAAAAACCAGTAATTTAACATTATAAATGCATTGCATACTACTACTTCACATTTCATACAAAGATTACACAGTACATTTATATTCAGAATATACAGTGAATTTGATTGTTGCAAATAGAACTTATGAAAATATATATCCAGAGAAAGATGTCCAGCTTGTCGTTTAGGCTGCTCCTGACCTTGCGCTCCTGCATTTTGGCATAAACAGAATTCCACTTCTGCTCCAGTATACACAGACTGTGCTCTGTGTTGGAGCCACGGCTCACATCGCTGCCCTCCAGCATCCTGTTGATGGCGCTCCGAACATTTGTGTAAGCATGCATCTTAGACTCCATCTCATTGCACAGCTCCTACAGCATAAAGACAGAACGGGCCTTAGACGTCCACAGGAAATATGCTGACTACACATCCTGCCGGTCTGAGAATTACCAGGTGTGCACTGAGCCTCTCATTGGCCGAATCAGGCATACCCCACACAGTTTTAGTGGAGGACAGCCTCAGGTCTGTGTTCTCCAGCCACTGCAGAAGGTCCTGGATCTCCATGGTGACATCTTGAACCTAAAATTATTATAGAACTACTTACTATGCATAGCTATATTTAAATGTTCTTGCTGATCTCTAGTACAACACAGATGAAAGTAGACTATAGTAGACTAGTTTACAACACAACATGCAGAGACACACCTAATTCTGGTTTTGAAAAGCTATATTTTAATGCATTCTTAATGCATTAAATGACAGTCATTAGGTAAGGCTAAGCTAAGTTATATTAGAACAGGTTATTGTGACCTGGCTCAGGCTGTTTTCCAGTTCTAGCTGCCTGCGCTCAGTCTCACAGCGCACAAATTCCCAGCGCTCACTGAGCTCTTCCAGCCGCGATTGAAGCCCATGGGGGCTATCTCCTCCCCCAGCTTCCAGCAGTCCCCGGCCGGCCTGGTTCAGAGACTCTACAGTGTGGACGTGGGACATCACATCATTACGTAGAACCTGAAACAAAAGTACCTCTTCAGTCTCAATGTCTATCTCAGCCTCTCAATGCACTGAAGACGCTATCTGAACAAATATCATTAAAGTAATGATTTGGTCCGATTTTATCACTCTTTGAAATGCTTTCACTTAGTGCATTTATTCATTATAAATCAAGATTCAAAATCACTGTCTTCCTTACTGTCTACCAAGCTACTGACTGTCATGAATGAGCGAATTCTTGAAAACTCTGTACCTTGTGTTTGGCCAACTCAATCTCACAGGTCTGCAGATCTATGCTGATGTGCCTGGAGGCCTGGAGCAGCTCGGCCGTGTGGGACACCCAGGAATGGAGCTCATCCAGTGTGTTCTGGAACTGACCCAGACCCAGCAGAGCACACTCCAACTGGTGCTGAAATCACAAAATGTCACAAACACCACATTACTAATATGCCCCTATTGTTCCCGCCCGTAGGTTAAATTTGGGTATCGCTGGCCTCACCTGTCTGCAGACAGTTTCTGTTTCCAAACTGTCCCAGCGCTGACGGAAGTCACACAGCGGGGAAACTGAACCTGGCCGCTCCGTGCCCAGGGACAAGCGACACACAAAGCGATGGTTCAGACTTTCAATTTCAATCTTCTTCTGGTAGAGTTCCCTCTTAAACTCCTGAGAATGGGGTCACGGGAACAGTGAATTCTGGCTGATTTCAGATCAAAGCGATCTGATTCTGAACCTCTTCAAACCCACCTTAAGGTCGCACAGTTGCTCTTTAATAGATGCCAAGTCAGGTCCCACCAGGAACTCTTCTGTAGACCTGAGCTCTGCTGACTTTAGCCACTCAAACAGCCCCTGCAACAGGAAGCAATAAGTAAGAAATTGTTTGTGTGCCATATTTCATTATGCATTTTTTTTTTTTTTATTTGTTTCATTCAAATGTGTATGGCACAAGATACCATGGAGATGTCACACAGATCAGGTCATCCAAATTATCTGTTGCCCGGTGGCAGAATGTCACACCCTGTCATACACATATCATTAAAGCCACAGGATGCTAAGAGCTTTTCAGAAAGGGTATTCAAATTTCAAGTCTGACAGGGGCCAATTAATGTGAAACGTTGCCACAATTTCTCACATTTAGTAATGAAAGACGTTTTATTATTCGCTATTAGCCAGACATACATTTAACTAGTTTTTTTTATCAGTTGCAGCCAAAATTAGAAATTGTTTTTTGTCTGGGTCTCATGCTTGAAGAGTTAGCTGCTCATCCTCCTAGATTGAAAAAACGGGTACATACCTGCATAGTGTCCTGGTAGTGTAGCGCCATCTGTAAAGAGTCCTCCAGTTTGCTGTGACACTCTGTCCAGATTTTGTTCAGGTTGTTCCATGTGCAGTAGAGCTAAAGTGACAAAGAACAGGTATTTTCAGGTAAACAGATATATAGATACTTGATTCATCCAAAGATGAAATACATTTTTTTCATGACTCACCTCGTCCATGCTCTTGGTGACATCGGGTTTGTCCGTGTCCCCACACGCTGACATCAGCTCCATTCCCAGAATGCCGAGGGTATCAAGGTCCCCCTGTAAGCCGTCTATGTCCTCTCTGAGTGTCTGTGGAGATGTGGGAGTGTCACTTGGCGAAGACGCATTGGAGTCTGTAAGGTTCCTTTGTTTTGATGAGGTCTGCATACCTGCATGGTCTCAAGGCTTTGTCGAATCGTCTCAGAGTTGGACCGACAAGAGTTCAGGTCCAGAATCGCCTGCTGGCCATCGTTCAAGCCTGCTGTAACTTCGCTCACGTCATTCCAGAACCTGACTGCCAGCTCCAAGAGGTTCAGCAGCCAGTGATCCCTGTCTTGTGCCTCGACGTGGGCTTCTTCCCAGAGTTGAGACAGGCTGGACACTTGATCCTGGATGGCTACATGAAATCAAGCATTTCCTTCTATCCTTATGTAAGAGCCCAAACCTTTTACTGGTATACTGGCGTTAATCTCTGTGTGTACCTGTACCAATAGATCCATGTCCTGCAGCTTGTGTGTTAGCCAGGAGCTCATCCGCCTGCGTCCTCACACTGTTCAGCCCCAGCTCCAGCTTAGACAGCTCGGCCAGGGTGTGCTTGTTGTCCTGCAGCTGCTCCTGGATGCGTGGGGTGAGGCCCTGCAGCATGACTGTGGACTGCATGTGGCCACGCAGACGACTGAGACTCTCCTCTATAAGCTTCATACGCTCGTTTAGCTGAAAGACAAGAGCGTGTCACTTACACTTGCTCCTAAAATCCCCCTCGGTTTCCTGCACTCCTGAAATGTATTAGTTGGACATGTGATTTATACCTGTGTATAACGGGGCAACGACTCCTCCAGTAAGGCGGCCACCTCTCGCACCCTTTCCCTGATGGCTTGGTGCTCTACCTCAACCTCTTTGGCTTTGTTGCAGTACTCCTCTCCCTGGGTGGAGTTTAGGTCTGACAGACGTTTAGCCAGCATACCCAAACGTGCTATCAGGGGCTTATGCTCTGCAATGGACTCCCTCAGGTCCTGTGTAAGGAAATGCCAGCTTCGTTTAAAAAAATCATTTAAACAGGGTTACTGATTGACATCCGATTGTATTTAAAATAATTTAACATTACTAAATATAAATATATATTTTTTGCACAAACGACTGCGTCCATTGTGAATGGCAAAAAAAGAACTTCATGGTTAAAAGGACTTCAGGTCACAAGAGGCTGTTAAAAAAATGTCTTCTTTTAAATACAATTCAAGTGTGCGTTCAAAGTGAACAAGGAACAAGAGTGGAACTTGAGAGATGAAAGGACATCATTGAAAAAATGAAAGGAGGGATTGCAAAACAATGCAGGCCCTTGAAGTTCCAGAGGTAAGGGATTAACACCTGTAAGAGGTCCTGTTGTTCTCTGAAGGCCTCAAAACTGATGGTGTTCAGGGAAAGCTGGCTGGTTAAGGCTTTGGTTTCCTGTAGCCATGGCAACACCTCAGCAAAGCCTTCTGTGAACTGGGACAGAAGAGACTGAGCATGCTCCAGCTGCAGAACCACATGGGAATTGGTGGCTGAAGTAATCTGACACTGTTCCTGCAGGGCATCAAGGTGTGTCTACAGGAGGAACAAAGGTCAAGACAAACGTTCACACAGAATTAGACACTAACAATGTTCTCGTTTTTCATTAAAAGCACTAGAAAAGAAAATAATAGGTCTTTGGTATCAGTGTGAACTTGGGCTACCTGCAGTCCCTCAGTTTCGCCTTCCTCACTGTACATCTGTAAGAGTTCAGAGATTTTCGCCATCTTCTCGATGTTGAACCTGTGCTGCAGTATTTCCACTGAAAGTATCTGAAAATATATCAAAATGATTTGCACTGATGAATCTTAATATTAGCATGTTTAGAGAAATGGACAACTAGGTTCTTCTATACCAACCTTCTGTTCATATAGTTGTGTGGAAATGAGGTCCGGATCCAGAGTGATGGCTGTGAGATCTTCCAAGGCCGCAGCAGTCTCACGAAACCAAACCAGCTCCTTTTGTATTGCCTGTTCCAGCTGAGAAAAGGATCAGAATCAGAAAAGACAATGTGTACTTGTTGCTTCAGTAAAGAAATACTTGCTAATTAAAGTCTAATGTTTCCATTAAATCAAGAGGGTATTCCATTTTCATAATTCAGAAGCAAATCTTTGAAGCTATTTTAGCACCAAATTGATGATTATGTCACATGACAACATAAAAGTATGGATCTAAAAACATAACTAGTAGAAATTGGCATAAAAAAAAACAAAAAAACAAGTCATATATTCTCTTACCCTTTGCCTTTCCGCAGCACAGAGTGTAGCATCGCCATGATGTGCCTGCCCTGATGGGGCTAGCAGTTCTCTCTCAATTCGGCCCAGCCACAGGTGGAGGTCCTCCTGGCTGGAGGTGCAGCGGCTAGAGGCCTCCAGGGCCTGCTCCAGTCGCTGTAGGACATCGGCACTGCTCAAGCTCAGCACAGAGTAGCGGACCCTCAGACTGTCCACCCGCTCCTGCACCTGCTGGGACTCCTCGTCTGAGAAACCGCAGTAAAGACATGGCGAATTCAAATTTATTCCATAGATACGTCTATAAAACATCCACACACACATTTACTGTGAGACGTAATGAAAGATATAAATATACCTGATACTTTCTCCATCAAATCACGACCATTAATTTGAAGTGTTCCCAAATCTGCATTTTTGCCTTTTATTTGATCCATCACAGCCTATTAAAAGGAAACAGGCTTTTTTTGGTGTTCAGAAGGCATTCAGAAACAAAAAGGTGTGTACCACATCAACAAGGTCATAAAAGAGGAGCTTTGAGTTTCACACCTTTGCTTGCTCTGTCGCTTCCTGAAGATGGAGCATCCCTCTCTCTGCAGTACGCAGCTCTGCCAGGTCCTGCTCCACAGATATAAGCCACTGCTGCAGACTGTCCATACTCCTCTGAAACAACTGTGCCCTGGGTAGGACGAGCTCCAGGCTTGCTCGCCTAAAACCAGCGACAATCCAGATAACGTGGTTACACCGACCATTCCAGAATGCTATTATCACTATTCCAGGGCATGGGAACAGAAACTGTGGCCAACCTCTTTTCTGCAACCAGCTGCAGAGCCTGCCATTTCCGTTTTAAAGTGGACAATTTCAGTCTGGTCTGCTCCTTTTCACCTTCCTCTAGAGCCTCAGATAGATGTGGACCCTCTAGCATCATTGTCTCCATGCTGAGCTTCCGGTCCTCCAGGAGGCGCTGCAAGAGCTGTGAGGTCACATGGCATCATTAAAGCATAACTTGGATGTTCAATTGTTCAAAAATTTCTACATTGTAATATGAATAGAATAATATGTGCCAAATTGGACTCTATTGCATTTGTGAAATGATCTTGCGGGAGGTTTTCCAAGATAAAATGCACTACTAAAAGAGAAGATGCTAAGAGCGGCAATTAGTATTTAATTTCCGGGATTTTTTTTTTTTTTACTTGAAAAGTAGTTCAACGGATGTGCTATTCAAGCCAAAGCCTTAGGTCCTGTATCAAGTGTGCATTGTGAAAATTGAGATATTTTCTCGAACCCAGTGTGCTCACAAAAGATTCCAATTCCAACTGAAAGGCTGTAAATGTCTTTTTATCCTTGTGCACAAAAGAACATTGTGGCCACGTACATTTACTGTTCAGCTCTGAATGGCAGTGAATTGGTTGAACAGTGTGAAATGCCCTCACAATTGTTCTGGCAGTTCATGAACTGTGTCTAAGCATCATTTTCTTCAGTAGATACCTTCTGCTCCTGTAGCTGTGCTTTCACCACCTTAAACTCTGAAGATGGAGGTTTTTGATTGGCCGTAAGTTCTTCGATCTCCCCGACCCACGTCAGCAAAGCCTCCAGATTCTGATGAAACGTCTCAGGGTCGCCAAACTCATCTTTCAGTGTTAAGGCGGATCGTGCTCCCTTTAAAGAAGTGACTGATTATTAATTGAGGGAATAAGATCACCGGTGAAGAACGTTTGCTATGTTTGCTTTCATGTACCTTCCACCTGTCCAGGCTTAAGTCTTGGTCTGAACTGGAATGCCCATCACTTTGGAGCTGCGAATAAAAATGTCATTTAAAGTTCTGTTTTAAGGTTAAGTGCAGTAGCAGGCTTCTAAGAACGAGGGAAAAATAGACGGGCAAAGTAGCATTAAGCAAATCAAATGAATTTAGCTGCAGTTGGTGACTGCTGATTTTTTAATGACCTCAGCAAGCTCCTCAGCTGCTCCGGTTAGGACTCTAACTGTCCTGGTAACGATGGGGTCACCACCCTTCCCTCCTGATGGGTACTCTGTCACCTCCACAATCTCAGTCACAATGGTCTCTGTCACTTCTGTGACTTCTGTAACCTCCCGAGAGCTCAGTGTTTTCCAGGACCAAGGACTTCCTGAGTCCCTTCTCTGAAGGCTTGATCTCCTCTCCACCCCTCCCTTGTCACAATGGCCCAGAGGTGAGTGTCTGAACTCTGTGGCATTAGTCATCCTGGGCAGAGATCCATTGTGAGGTGTTTTGATGGGTGAGGGAGTGTTACGCCAAGCGTTATCCAAAGTGCTGGTGGTTGTAACTGTAGGGGCAGGAGAACTCCTGGGCTTTTCCGGGGTTGGACATGGTTCCTCGTCTTCCTTCTTCTTCTCCTCGCGAGGTTCTCGTGGAGGCCACTCCCTTTTTCTCTGATAACACTCCTTCAGGTAGTCCTCGTCTGTCCTAACGTGCTTGGACTTGTGACCCAGACAACTGGGCCGGCTGATGAGGTTACCCATAATCCTCCAGCCCTCATGGGCTAGTAAGGTGAAAGTTTAAGGGAGGCCTCTGGGCCATGCATGCATCGGTTGAATCAGCTGCCTAAAACACAAGGGTATGGAGAGTGAATACAGCATGCTGTCCAAAGGTCTTACACCCTTCCAAAACCTGACTAATCACAAACCTAGACTAGAATCTACACAAGATCTAACACTTTATGTCATTTTGTTGCACTGAAATTTGAGAACAAAATGGATGAGACACATGATCTCAGTTTCCAGAATGCTAAATTCCTTCTTCCCTGACCATGTCACCATGATTACAAGCATCCATATTCCACATCAGACAAGATACCAACTGAAATTGGCCCAACGCCTATTCAATGCCCCAAAAATCATCCTACTACAGCCTTTACATTTACACTGTCCCACATTTTTTTTTCTGGCAAGAAATCCAACTGACATCCTTCTCCAGAATACCCACTGTGTTGTCTGGCAGACAAGCCCTGTGTCCCCTGCCAGCTCAGTACTCACAATGGCCCCGGGAGCCCATTAGGGTTTTGATCAAATATGACAAGCAAAAAATGTTGCATCATTTCCTGGTCATAAGCAGTGAAGGGGTGCTAGTTACGGGGTGGTCATTGGGAGACGATGGCTACGTGCTTGGAAACCCGTCTACAGAGGAATCGGAAGAATCCCTAAAACTTTATGCTACAGTGACGACTCATGTAAAATGTATCCACATTAAAAGGCTATACGGCAATATTACACTAGGTCAGCGAATCAAAACACATTTAGATAACTGCTTTGCTACAACTGCATTTGTCATGCTAGGCAATTTCCATATTACCACATTACCACAATTTAAGACTAGTTAATGCAAGAACAGAAAGCAGTGGATTGTGGGGTCGTTGTGGCTGTGGGGTCATTTAGGATGACTGTAAAACAGTATTATGGGATACATAATTACGTGCTACCCAAACCTGCACAGGGGTTCTCTGACTCAGTGGACAAAATGATGCTCAACTTAACACTTAGCTTTTGCTCTACCTGCTCTTAATGAAATTAATGAAAAAGGAAAACATAATATGGTTACAATCAATTAACTAATTGCCTTTACCAGCTTGTATTGATGTGTTAAACAGATTTATTAGCTATTTTCTGGAATCAATCATTTAATTACCACAACCAATCAATACATTTCATTATAATGTCACTTTGTGAGGGTGGATTCCTCTAAAGATGTCAGTCTGGTCTTAACACACCAGTCAGCTGGAAGAGGCACTGGTCCTTCTAGGCATTCCTGATGTGGATGAACGGCACTGAGACAATACTGAATCAATATTTGTAATGTCAGTGCTCAAATTTATTAATAATTTAATAATGTTGTCAACTGGTGAACAACTTTAATTGCTTTACACTGTTTATTATCTTCATTCATTTAGATGAATTAGGGGTTTCTAAATAAATACAGAATTTAGTATTCAGATGGTATTAAGATTATGGATGACCTGTCATGCACAGTCTGTTGATATTCTACCACAAATCAAATTTCACATATACTACAATACATTTGAAAAGATATATCTAAAGTCAATATACAGCACAGCACGAAATACACAATGACAGCACAGCACTTGTGATTCTATGCGTGGGTCACGAACAGTGACAAACCAAATAGGGACCCTCGCAACCACAACAATCAAAATGGCACCAGTAACCATGACAACAGCCAGGGACATCTGGACATGACGGTCCTTTTTCTCACACCTATAAAATGTTGTATGTGGGTGTCAGAATGTCATAGACAGTGGTTGCTAACCACAGGCACTCTCTCCAAAGTTCACATCCAGGTCATCCACTTTCTGAAATGACACGGTTTATTCATCCTCTTTTCCCATCTCTCCAGAGCAGTAAAGTGTCACGGGCCCTATAAATGTAGCCTAACCAATTCCTGCACTCGACCCATGATGACCCAGGACATCTCTTCACTCAGCCTACTGAAGATCCTCCCTCCCAAAGTGAGCGTGATTTATGAGGCTGCCTTGCAGAGGGGTTTTCTTCTGAATTAAATTAACGTGGTAATGGAGGGATGGTCCTATTGACCATCTACAGGCCACCTATTGAATCACAAGAAACTTGAGTCTGTTGTGTTGTAATCCCATTAATTAAAAAATGTGATTAATTTGCCCTTTCTTCATAATGAAAACAGACGGACATATCTTTGACTTTGGTTTTATGAAAAAGACATTTGTGATATAAAGACAACATAATTAAAATAGCAGGACCACACAGGGACTGAACAGGACCTTTTTGTTAACTACAAGTGGCCATACCGAGGAGAACTATAGGATCAAACATGGCTTGCCTTAAGGCTGGTGCCATGTCACATTGCATTTGTTAGTTATGCTGGCAAATATTCCCTCATGCTTAGGCCCCACAATAAAAAAAAATAAATGAATGAAAACTTGCAGTTTAAGGTGAGGTGAGACCTACTGATCACACCAATCACGGTAATGGGTTTTAATATAAGCTGTCAGATGTGTGCCTGCCCAATAAGGCATGTAACAACGTCTTTCTTAACGAAAAAGGACAACACAATATGTGTGCCTGACGGACACTTCAATTCCAAAACCACGCACAACACAACGGCATTCAAGAAAAGAAACTAAAAACACAAACTGACAGAATCTATTTAAGGAATATGCTTTTAATTTTTTTTTTAAGCATAATCATTTTAATTCTGCCCCAATTTTTTTTTTTTTTTGTTACAGTTAATTCCTCATTGTCTTGAATTTGAATAAGAACATACTCACAACAGTGGTGTTTGTAAGAGCCAGTGGGGAGCCAAATTCCTGTAAATCCCAGCTTCTGATCAATGCTCTTCACAATATCTCACTAGCACAATTTCACAACTGCTGCCAAGACGTCCCGAAAGGAGATTGCTGGCGGTTTTGGCCGTTGGGTGTTTCAGTTGGTGCTTACTTACCCCTGCGCAGAGAGAGGTGAACAAACAGCTAACCGGCCAATTCCAGCGGCCCCTCCGTCATCATTCAAAGTGAGCGGCAAGGCAGAGCCCCTTCAGCATCTTTAGAGCGGCACCCACCTCCTCCCAAGACAAACGGCCCCGTGCTCAAACACAAGTGTGTGTCCACCTGCTCCCACAAACATCCACCTGCTTACACACATGAGCTTTCAAACACACACACACAGGGCCAGATACTCCATGCTTTTCCGTTGCCCGCAGCCACAGGCAGACAATATCCCACTCTCCTTCACGTTGCCCCCCCCCCACCCCTCCCACTGGCACTCCTCCCTCTCTCCTTTGTTGCGCGGCGGCTCTGACAGAGAAATTCCTTCCTGGTTGGGATGTGCCGCGGGGGAACAATGAACAGTAAGACTATAGTCCTTGTATTCCCGGCTTGGGCAGGAGGTAACGTACCCTCGGGAGGTGCCTGCGTCCAGGTAGCTCCGTGACACTTAACTCTACATGTCCCCTTGTGCCGGACAGTTAGACATCCGAGTCCTCCCGTCTCCATTCACTTTCCCTCCCTCCGTAAGCCCCTCCCCCAGGCTTTCTTTGGGCTCAGAAACTCCATGCTGCTTCTGGTTCGGGATCGAGAAAAACGAGACAAGGAAAGTAGGAAGGAGAAAAGCTTTCTAAAGACCCCCGGGCTGCCCCCCGAACATTCACATGTTAAGTGACAGCTGCCTCCAAGTCCTCTCGTTCTCCCTCTCCCGTGCTCATGCAGCGATGGTAGGGGCACAAGTACAAAAGGAGGGACCCCTGCCCCAACTGCCCCTCCTCCACACACAGACACACACAACCCCATTCAGGGCCAGCGCACTAGCCTTCTCCACGGCAACAAAGACTACTAATTACTGTAAAACATCTTCAGATTACTTTTCAACACACTTCCAGACGCAAAACTGCCAACCTGCAAACAATAAGGTCTGGAGAAAAGAGGGGGTGGGGGCAGAGTCAGCATCTTCACAGCGGCGTTGTGAGATTATCTGGCTGTTCCATCAATGAACTTTTGACACCTTCTGCCCACTGAGCGACATAGATAATCATACAAAGGTCTAAATGAAGAATATGATGGTTTTTTTTTTAAAGAAGGAAGGTGAAATCCTGAGTGGTTCTTCTTCTCTTGGCTGCAGGTGCACTTCAGGTGCACAGGTGGGCAACAGAAGACACCTCCCCCCCCCGTGGCTTTTCCCATGATCCCCAGTCACCAGCTTCACTTAAACCGCATGTCCTCTTGGATTAGCCTAGAGAGGGAGAGTGGCAGAAGGGGAACTAAATATCGACCAGTGTCACCATGTGGAAGAAGAGTGCACCGAGTGACAAATCTGCTCTCTTTCTCTGCTGCTGTATGTTCATCTGCTGGCTGATGGGTTCTTGGCCACGTCCAGGGGTTTAAGATTCATTCCCGGTTGACCCTTGTGTTTCAGGCAGCTGAAGTGAACCTTCTTGTTTTTTCTTCTCCATCCTTTGTTCTCTAGCTCTTCGAGTGACATTGATCTCAGCTGAGATCTATCGCAGATCTTCTCCCCTGCGGCATTCCCTGCTACAGTTCAATTAAAGGATCCAGAGTCTGATCCAGAATAATCATCTGCCTAAATTGTTCAAATAAAAATTGTACCCCAGTACAAATGTGTTTAGGGTCCTTGTTTTCCATGTAAAAAAAGCAAACAAAATTAATTTAAAAAAGTTAGAAATAATGATTTTTATTTGAAATAAAATGTCAAAGATTCCTCCTTTTAAAGTTTGACAGAGATTGGGCATTCTAGCTGTCAATTTGTTGAGGTGTCTATAATAATTCATTAATAATGACATAAACTTGTCATTAGTGAACACAGCATAGTCATTTACAAGATACTTGTCTATTAATATTATGTTCATAGCACCTAGTTAAGGCAGATAAAATAACTTGTGGCCTGCTTTCTATATGACATTCTGTTTCTGGAAAAATTTAATTCTTATTTTTTTGTATAATTTAGCCATTGGTTAAAATACACAAAGCCTCCTCGTTTGTTAATGACTCTGCTCAACTCGAGACGAATGAGAGAATCCCCAGGGCTGGTCTTTGTGTCACTGCTTATTAGAGGCAGTGTTTCTAATGGCTTTGCCTGGGATCCCAGTCTCTCTCCCAGCCTGAGAGCTCTTGGCAGACGGAAGACCTCCCCCTGCCAACAAACCCATGTCCTCTAAAAAAAAAAAAAAGACACCTGATCTTCTTCCCCAAGAAACAATTGAATCTTTGCCTCCACCTCGCAGACCTTTCCAATTCGGCGTGAAAGAGCTTGGCCCACCCACACCTCAAAAGGTTAAACTAGTCTTGGAGGGTGTTATTAGCCTAGAGGGTAACACACTCACCTATGAACCCAGGTTCAAATACTACCATTGTGTCCTGGTTAAATATTGATTGTAAATCGCTCTGGATTCCCAGGGCAGTGGTGGCCTAGCGGTTAAGGAAGCGGCCCCGTAATCAGAAGGGTGATGGTTCGAATCCTGATCCGCCAAGGTGCCACTGAGCAAAGCACCGTCCCCACACACTGCTCGCCTGTCATGGCTGCCCACTGATCACCAAGGGTGATGGGTTAAATGCAGAGGACAAATGTCACTGTGTGTACCATGTGCTGTGCTGCTAGGATAATGGCATCTGATAAATGCCATAAATGTAGATGTAGTCGCTACAGTTAAAGATGAAATTGTGAAAGTGAAATCAAAGGACATGTCTGGAGAATGTACTTCCCACTGTACCACTGTGCTTCCAAGAGGTCAGATCCACTTCTCAGTGAACATGTCTATTAAAAGTGATCTGTTAAATCTCACTGGAATGGCTGATGCTCACCGCATTAAATATGCAAGACCCAAAGGCAGTGGTCTAGGCACTGTAGATCTATAGTTCTTATATCAAATTAGTCCCAGACTCATATCTACCATGTCTGTCTCATGTTGACACGCATCCGGCACAGCATTGCAATGGTATAGAGGTATGGATACAGGGGTGCATCACAAGACAGCCAAATGGGTTGCAAATTGGACCAAATGTGATCAAAGCTCCCATGTGCCAGAAGACCTGAGAGCAGTAAAGTGGATTAAATCCGACTGGCGTGTTACCCCTCCCCCAACCAAACCAGTTCCCAAGCACTTTCCTTCTCCTCTTCTCCAGACTGAAATAAGAGTTCGGCTGCGACCCCCTTCTGCAAACAGTTGCAGTCACATTAGGGTTCTTGTCAATGAATGAAAAAAATTGGACGCTTTATATAGGTCGCAAACAAAAGCACACATTCCCTCCACAAACACGGCGATTTATCAGCAGGGCCCTCACTTCTGTGAAAAGCATGTGTCCAGTGAATGGGAATAATGCGGCTCCCTGCCGTGGTGCGGAGGATACTGGAAGTTTGAGTCAGAAAGGGAGGAGGAGGTACTTCTCATATCTGTTCCCCGTATTCTCTCACTTACGGTATGTCGCCACAGTTGTTTTGTTCTGAATTACACCACCTTGTGTGAGTGTGTCTGTGAACATTTCTTCTGGATTCTGGTATTTTCTGCAGTAATTGCTGCGACTGTAGCCCGTTTCGGTAAAGATTCTTGGTCCTTGGCCCATGAAAGTCATTGGAAATGAAAAGTGACGTTTGAGAGAGTGTGAGAAGAGGAAAGCTCCCCTGGGCCACTTCAGTGCTTTTTGTAGGTTACGTGTGCAGAACATATTTACGATTCTGGCTCCGCAGTCATCTTCGGGAACCTCAAGAGCACAAGACACAGACAGTTTCTGTACAACAATCTTCATTAAAGGAACGTCAAATACGGAGGAGGCAGCGTTTCCAGTAGCAAAAAGGCTATGTGGTTTAGAGGAAACAAAGTGGAGGTGAACTTCTGTGGAAACATAGCTGCAGGCCATTCAGGAAACGGCTGAAGTGTCTATTGAGAAGAGCAGAAAGCCTGACTGCAGGTCTCCGTTGAGTGAATGCAGAGGCGTGAACGAGCGTCGACATGTTTGGACATACACTTCTCCCTCAGTGGCAGGTGTCTTCTAGCTTATTTGCTGTTTGGGGCCGACTAACACGTCCCCACAGACGGTAAGCAAGAGTGGAGCAGATTAAGCGCATTAGCATGACAAAAAAGCATGTGGTTGGGTGGAAATGTAAAAAAAAAAAGAAAAAAAAATGTAAATAAAAACTAAACGTGGTTTTTATTTTACAGAAAAAAAAACAGTAAAAATATGTTTTCGATATGAATGTAAAGGACTGAACGAGGACCGATAATAAGAGGAAAATGGATAAATCAGAGAATTAATCACAACATTAACCATATAAAATGGCTGCTGTGTAGGAAATGAATATCTTTTAAATCAACGAGTAGCCTTGGTCAGTTGCCTAAATTGTGAGAATGCTTTTTCTCAGGCCAATATTTGAATTCAAAACAGATACTTCATGGGCAGGTTACATAGGCACCATATCCCTATGGTAATTTTTAAAGTTGATTAAATTGCGTTTAATTGTAATAAGTTTAATAACTGAACATTCATTTGTATGTATATGTAAAAATGATGTAAAATGTAAATAATATTCATCATCCAGTGTAGGTTTAACTGATTATTTTTGTGAACAGCATTTCAGACATTTGTGCAGCAGGACTATACCTGACACCCTCCACATTATTTTGGATTCCTAAATCAGACCCCCTTGTCCAGAGCGACTTACATTAGTGATTACAGGGACAGTCCCCCCAGAGCAACTTAGGGTTGAGTATCTTGCTCAGGGACACAATGGTAGTTTGAACCTGGGTCTTCTGGTTCATAGGTGCATACTACAACCCCATTAGAGGTTAGAGCTGCTCAGACTCTTACATTTGTCCTGTTTTCAACACTTGATTAAGACCTTGAAAGGTGCCAGCAAGATATTCAAGTTATTCACTTCACCTCTCCGTGGTTTTAATGTCCTGGCCGACATCATATTGGGCTGAATAACATGCTTTATTAATTACTGGATTAACAAATTTCATATGCCTAATTTACTAGTAACGCAACAATGAATAACAGTAATAATGAACACCACTACACATTCATCTACATCTAAACCCAAGAATTAGGCTCTAATGATGATTAGGAAAATGATCAGTGTAGATGAACTGGGTGTTCACAACAAGCCAAGTTGTGGTTTGATCAGAGTGTTCTGCATGTAAGATCCTTTTTCTCCTCATCCTCGTCCTCCCCTCTGGGGCTAATGTTCTTTCAATCTGCTCCCTCATGTGTGCAAGGGGCCTCCGACACCGACCAGCTCCCCGTCCCTCGGTCCTCGCCGCACAAAAGAGCCCGCCTACCCCTCTGCCTAAAGGAGGTCCGCGCTCTCGCTCACTCCTGCTCCACCCCCCTCTCCCAATTGCTGCCAGCCCTCCTGGGCTTTGGTGTCAGTGTTCGCTGCAGCAGAGAAGGAAAAAAAAAAAACGTCTCTCTCGGCCTGGAGCTTAAAGCGCATTGGGTAGGGATGCTTCTCCCTGTGCCATGGGGACAGTGGATTAGCTTCATATCGCTGCTTTTTTGTTTAAAGTTTTTTTTTTTTCCATCTGTTGTTGGCAACTTCAGCCCACACAATTCCTGGTGCCAGTGGGCTGCCTGTTTGATCATGGATTGTATTAACTGTGATTTTGGCATAAATTATCCTGAATTAGCAACAAGTTAGTTTTAGCTTTTTTTTTGAAAGGGGGAAAAAGCAGCACGTCAACCTCACTTGGACACACTGTAGTGTAATAATATACTCGTATAATATATACATATATAAATAAATGCCATCTGCACACAGGCCTGCAAGAAAAAGCTAAAAGTAGCATTGGATTGGATTTTAAAAGAATGAAAAGTCGCACGTACAGCAGGGTCTACCGGCGGCAGCCTCATCTCCATGTTCTTCAGCCAGTGCCTCAATGCACGGATCTGGCTCCTGAACTCCCACTGCCATTGGGTCCAGTTTTCCACACTCTGTCTGGAAGCATCACTGTCGCAGACAGCATTGTTTTGTTAATAGTTTGCTCTGTTGTAAAAAATTAAATATCCAACTGGATGACAATCTCTTTCAATTATTTAAACAACGATGCATATAATAGTTGATATATAGTTGATCCAGATGTTAAATGCTGTGGAAGTTCCCAAAAATTGTGAATGCTGCCATTTCGGTCATCCGAGCAGCCGAACCAAAAAGACTGATGCAAAGGACGGCAAAATGAAAAAACGTGCCTGTTTAACAAATCATCCAAGTGCTGCATTAAATTAATGAGACCGATGAATATTTCACCCAGAGCAGACATTTACCCATGTTTTGCCGAAGGCCCTGTGACTCCAGAAAATATATCCTCTTCCTGAAACAGAAATAAAACAACCATGGTACTTTGGATTGTAATTGAACCTAGGCGTGGTTCTAACAGCACAACTACACTTAGTGCTATTGTACTAAGCATTATTTAAGCTCTTGGAGAACATCAGTTATTCCCTTTAAACAGACAACAAAGACAAGATGTACAATACAGGCCAAAAGTTTGGACTCATCTTCTCATTCAATGTGTTTTCTTTATTTTCATGACCATTTACGTTGGTAGGTTCTCACTGAAGGCATCAAAACTATGAATGAACACATGTGGAGTTACGTACTTAACAAAAAAGGTAAAATAACTGAATGTTTTATATTCTTTACTTTACTTTACTTTACTTTACGCTTTTATCCAAAGCGACTTACAAGAGGAAGACACCAGCATTCATATTTTAGTTTCTTCAAAATAGCCGCCCTTTGCTCTGATTACTGCTTTGCACACTCTTGGCATTCTCTCGATGAGCTTCAAGAGGTCGTCACCTGAAATAGTTTTCCAACAGAGGTGTTTAGCACTTGTTGGTCCAGCTCACCCCAAACCATCTGGATTGGGTTCAGGTCCGGTGACTGTGGAGGTCAGGTCTCCACTTTTTGTTAAGTACATAACTCCACACGTGTTCATTCATAGTTTTGATGCCTTCAGTGAGAATCTACCAACGTAAATGGTCACGAAAATAAAGAAAACACGTTGAATGAGAAAGTGTGTCCAAACTTTTGGCCTGTACGGTATATCACTATGGGCAAGAGCATCTGCTTAATGTCATAAAGTTTTTTTTCTTCCAAATATATTTCAAACAAACAAACATATTCACTTTCATCTTAATTACATTAATTCTTCAAATGTAAATGTTAAAGAGATATTACTAGCCCCTCTGTAAATATTTGCAGATAGACTGAAATCATACCTTACTCCCATCACTATGGAGAAAAGAAGAAAGAGGTGGAATATATTCTAGATTTTGAGATCTAGCAGGATGGCTAGCATCAGTCATTTCAGGTGAATCTTGACTGACCATCTCCTTCCCTGGCTTCACTGCCTGTTACACAATAGACAAGGCATAGATCTCGCTAGAACTGTATGCACAATAGTGAACCTCTTCGTAGGCACAAATTCATGTTTGACTGTTTCAGAATCTCTTTGTTCCATCTAAATCTCTAAATTTAAAGGTCTTGTATACATGCAGTAAACAGGAGCCATCGTGTGGTGGGTTGGAGAACTACATTTTTTTTTCATATTTCAAAATCCCATTCACATATCTTATGAAATCAGATTTGTGGCAACATTTTGTTGAAATGTTGGAATTCTGACGACATAGGCCTTTGCTTACATCTGGCTTGTGTGATTTTTTTTTTATTTTTTTTATTTTTTACAGTTTTCTGCTGGCTTTTCAGTCACTCCGCCCCATTTTAGGTTCACGCTGCCTGAGAACACTGTTGGACTTTTGGCGCAATGTTCTCATGTGGGCGGGGCTTTGCTTCATTGGCCAGCAGGTATTTGAGTGATAGCTCTATTTCAAAATTTAGCCACCAATCTGATACCATAAGATCCAAAGTGTTTGATTTGTGTGCATTTCTAACCATTAACTGTAACGTACAGTTGCATTTCATGTAAAGTATGTAAATGTAAGACTACCATATTTCATACTGAGACCTATATTTAAATAAATGTCATAGAAGTTTGAGTTACATATTTATTTACATTAGTGTTTTAAAAACATACATTCCTTTCAACCCCCTTCAAACCAATCTATATATATTCATAACCAAAACCAAGTATTTTGCATTGCATATATTACTGTATCAAACTTAATGTCAAATACTAACATAGTATTATGCTAGTGTTTTGAAAGCTCATTTTAAAATGTTGCAGTATTTTCCATACTTACTACCAAGTTAGTTGAACATGCAAAATAGTATTTATATATATATTTTACAATAAATGATATCAAAAATATGATGAAAATGGAAATAAAACAAAGGGATTTACATAAATCAAGTACTTTCAGGAAAAAAAAAACAAAAGCAGAAAAAAATCTGGCTTGGGCAGCAACACAAAATGACAAAGCATAATGAATTGTGTTACAAAGGAAATGTGAAATTGAGCACATACTACATTGAAATATTTGCCTCTGTGTGTTTTTTGCATATTTGGTTCAAAGGAAAATGTGAGCGCAATTAAAGTAACATCGTTATTAAGAACTGCAGCTTCTACTGGGTAAGGCAACTCTGTAAATATAGTTAATATATATATATGTCTGCTGCATCCTTGACATACTATTTTGAGATCTTTAACAATGTGCTACAGATTCTTTATTTCTATCTTCATGGATTATTACAGCAAGGCTGCTAATGTAATGTGATTTGTAACAGTTTAACATGGGAAGACACTCTAGATGTCCATAAGCTTAGCTCCTGATGAAGATATCTTTGAGTTTTAGCCTCAAAGGTAATGACAGAATGAGCAAGTCCAGTGTAAAGGTCTTGGTATGATGTGTCAGATGGAGTTCAGTGGAACCCTAGCCTCTATTTTCTCCTCTCAAGATGAAGGGGCAATGGAAGAGAGATGCTTGGCTGCAGATCTAAAATAAAAAATTAAAATGGAATTTAACTGATAATAATAAAAACTAATATTAATAATAATGACATGATCTCCTTTGTCCTGATGGAAAGAAAGTTTAATTACTATAATTACCTGAGAATCTAATTTTTGGGGCTGCTGGTTGACATCATCCCAGACTGCTTGACTACTCATTACTGAGCTGATTGGAAGGAACTCCTAGCATGCAAAGAAATAAAAGATAAAGAAAGCCATACGATTATATATCATGCTTTAATATGGCAGACAGATTAAAATGAGAAACCGACAACCCAAAGAATCTTTAACTATTTCTCACAGGGATTTTGTGGCCATTTTAGAAAAAAAGAGACAATTGCAAAAATACAGTTGAACCTAACATAACTTACAGGTACAATGAAAGTCCAGGAACAGGCCTTTTGCAGGTAACATGAGTTGAGGCTGTGTGAACCATCTGGGCACATCATCATGGGTGGGTATCCAAAAGTTGGTTTATATGATTAACCTTGACTGTAGAGTAGATGCTACGCAATGATCTTCTAGACACCAGGCTGATTAAGAGCTTGTTGTAAAGGGGAAGCTCCAGTCCAAATGGATGAGAAAGTCCATTTTTGTGTTGCATTTGAACAGAAGCCAGCATTGAAATGGTAAATATTCATGTATATTGTTGATTGTTGCCTTCTCCAGTGTAATTAAGCAATTGTAATTTATTTTCTGCCCTACTATTTCCTTTTTATGGCCAATATCCTCATTTTAATAAAATTATTTCTTCAGACATGTATAAACATATAAAGCCATATATATATGAAAATCTGTTTTTAAAATCTGTTTAAGTATATTTACTAATCTCAAAGAGTATTCTGAAATAAATCAAAATCTAGAAAAACAATAAACAGGGAAAAAAAAAACTCAGTTTCAAAGAAGAAAAATCCTCAAGTTGTAATAACTATAAATCAGCTATAACCATTTATTAAAACACTTAATGAAATAAAGTTAGTTTTACTGTACTTAACATTCTGTTCAGATAATATTTCAAAAATAAATCTAAATTAAAGTAGAAGAAATCCATTAAGGCCAGATAGATAATGCATAGATTTAAGAGTCCTCACTATATTAAGTGGGACCATTGCATACTGTTAGAAATATTGTAAAATGTTTGGAATGCCACTTCCTAAAATAACCACATGCAAAGCAGAATAAATATGTTTTTTATGAAGAAATCAATAATTCCAAAGCCTAAATACTGACAGTACTTTAAGGGCATTGTCAGTTAGGCTAAAATCTTCTTCCATAGCTGGCGGAGGAGTATGAGGAGGAGGAGAAACTCATACTGAAACCGGAACCAGTGGCATCAAAACTGCCCCTTCGGGAGCCTGATCTTGACCCTGTCCTTGAGCCTGAACGGGAACCAGCGGCAGATCCTGCGCCGCTCACATTGTAGGGGCTGTACAATCCTTTACTGGACTGGGAGGATGCCTCCAACAGTCTAAGGCCAGTCCCTTCTTCTACCATGCTTCTGTCAATGGCATCTTTGTAAGAAATCTTTAGTTTGGTTTTGGGGCATGTTAAGTATTTGGAGTAGGCGCTGACATCTCTGAGCTTCTGAGCAGTGCGGGCATCGATTGTGCCTTTCTTTATAGCATCTTCTAAAGAAACTCTTCCTTCAGCTTCTGGTTCAATAAGACCGCCAGTAAGATACTGCACTTCCAAAAACCGCTGTCCAGCTTCATAGTAGAGCCAGCCTTTCTTCAGAGCTTGGGCAGCAGACATCTTTATTTTTGTTCTCGGGTCCTCAAATCCATTGTAAGCTTTCTGGGCCAAGTGCATTCTGTCGACCATTATTTTATCAAGAAGGCCTTTTTCAGTGGCTTCGGCGACAGAGAACTTTTCACCTGTTGAAGGATCAATTATGCCACCAGTGCAGGCTTGTGCTTCGAGCAGTCTCTGCCCACTGATGTTATCAACCAGGTTCCTGTGCATAGCCTCTGTGACAGACACTTTTTCTAAGGTGTCTGTATCCAAAATTCCAGCCACTGGCCCAGTTTCTTCTGTTGGGTCATTCCATATAGTGGCAGGTGCTCTGATGGAGGGCACTGGGCTCATAGGAAACGAGGAAGTGGATCCAAAAGATGATGAGCGGGAGCGGAAGCCACCCATATTTCCAGACAACATATCAGCAAATTCAGTGATGGCTAATGTCCCCGATCGGTACTGATCTAGAGCTGACTGATCAATAAGGCCGCGTGCAATTGCATCATCTATGTCATACTGTCGGCCTGACCTTCGATCAATAATGATGGACTTCACAGAACCATCTGAGGTGGTAGTGGTGACCTCCTCCCATTCACATTCTTGCTCTGCCAGTTCCAGATAAGTCGGATGGTCAATGAGTCCTTTGCGATATGCCTCATACACAGACATCTCCCTGCCTGACTCTGGATCCACAATGACTACTCTGCGTTTGCGCACTGAGGACTTGGAGGATGCCTTCCTTTCACGTTTCTTTTCTTTCAAAAGCAAGAGCATGAGGTTGGTCTCAGGATCAATAATGCATCTATCCATCAACTGTAAGTAAGTGAGATTTTCTTCAGTGTTTGGGTCAAAAAATCCCTTAGTGTCATCTGATGGGTCACTGAGGATCTCATTCATCTCTTCGTCAAAGAAACCCCGGCTGTATGCCACCTCTACTGGCAAGCGATGACTCTCTTCAGGATCAATGATTCCGCCTGTGGCAATCTGAGCCTCAAGCAGACGTATCCCATGGTCTTTCAGAATGAGACCTTTCTTCATGGCCTGGAAGAGAGAGATGGTCTTGCCTGAGTACGGGTCTCTGTAGCCTGTCACAGCACGCTCTGCAGAGAGAAGCTTGTCTTTAAACTCTGGACCCACTATTCCCATCCTCACGGCTTCATTGACTGTTAATTTAAGGTTTTTGATAGGGTCAATTACGTAGCCTGTAGCAGCTTGAGCTTCAAGAAGTTCAAAGGCTGTTCCAGGCCTGATCATGTTCTTTTTCATAGCCTGATAGATTGAGAGGCGCTCTTTAGTGGACTCTTTAAACACACCAGAAATGCAGCTTGTTCCCTGGAGATATTTCTGGAGTCGCGCACTAACCTCTTCCACTGTGACTAGACCTTCATTGAGCTCTGTGATGGTCTGCTGGTCAATAATTTGGGAACGAAGTAACTCCTCTATTGTGATCTGTTTCCTCAGACCTTTAAACATTGGTCTCCATTCTCCAAGTGATAGTAAGTGCAAGTTATTTAGAGGATCTACTTTACACCGCTTCAGGAGTTGTGCGTAGGACAGTTTTTCATCTGTGATTGGGTCTACATAGCCCTTCACTTCATCAGAGAGCCTCTCCATGGTTTCCTTGTTGATGTAACCACGCTGTGTAGCAACATCTGCTGGCAGGTGGAAGCTAAACTCAGGGTCCATTATCCCTCCAGAGGCTGTCTGGGTTTCAAGGAGCCTTAGGGCATAGTCCTCAGGAACAAGGCCCTTTTTCATTGCCTGGAAAAGAGAGATGATTTTACCACTGTAAGGGTCCTTGTAGCCTGTCACTGCCCTCTCAGCTGAAAGTAGTTTATCATGGATTTCTGGGCCGACTACACCTTTGCGAACAGCTTCATCTACAGTAAGCATCTCATTTCTGATGGGGTCAATGATAAATCCAGTTGCTGCCTGTGCTTCAAGAAGGTCCATGGCAATTTCAGGCTTGATCAGCCCTGCCTTCATTGCCTGATAAACACTAGTTCTGGTGTTTGTGTTAGAAACCACACCAGCAACGCTGCCAGTTCCAAACAAATACTTCTTCACACTCTGCATCTCCATGATATCTTGAATTGACTTCTTCTCTTGCTTCAGCAGGTTGTAGGTTTCCAGATCAATGATGCGAGCATTGAAGAGTTCTTCAATTGTAATTCTGCGTCTAATGGTGTTACAAGATGTGGCATTTTGATCTCTGAAGACTTCAGTTTTCTCCATGATCTCAATGATAATGATTATCATTCGTTCTTTTGTTATTTGCCCAGAACGATATTCATCCATGAGTTTTGTTCTCTCTGCTTGTGGAAGGAGATTTGAGTTCATTATATCCCAGAGGGACATTGATTGACTACCTAGGCCTTCAATTGGTAGGTCAACCTGGGTACTTGAAAGATCACTCTGGGTTTGCTCCTCAGTGTAAAGGTATGTCTTCTCAACCACGGTTGGTGCCTGTGGCTTAGAAAGAGGTAAGAAGTACAGGCCTGTGTCAGGGTCCTGCATGCACTTGTCCTTCAACTGTTTGTATGTAACTTTCTCATCGGTGGTAGGATCAGAAAATGTCTTGTATTCTTCTGGAAGTTCCTTCAGAGTATTCAACATTTCTTTGCTAAAATATCCCAGTTTTAAAGCAACATCAGTAGGAACACGATAGCTGTTCACTGGATCAATTATGCCACCAGTGGCAATTTGGGCTTCCAAGAGTGGTATGGCTTGATCTTTCAGAATTAGATCTTTCTGCATAGCCTGGAACAGGGAGATCTTTTTTCCAGTGTAGGGGTCCTTATACCCAGTGACTGCCTTCTCAGCAGAGAGTAGTTTCTCATGGAGTTCTGGGCCAACAAGACCTGATTTTACAGCATCATCCACAGTGAGAAACTGATTTTTCATTGGATCTGTGATGAAACCCGTAGCTGCCTGAGCTTCAAGTAATGCTAAACCTGTATTCTGCCTGAGCTGTTTCTTCTTCATGGCTTGGAATATGCTCACCTTCTCTTTTGTTGGTTCAAGGTATATCCCAGCAATACTATCACAGCCCTGTAGGTACTTGTTAACAGATTTATCTTTGCTAACCTCAACTGGTGTCTTTTTACCTTGCTGAATCATGTCATAGGTAGCTTTGTCAATTATCTTTGAGTCAAGCAGTAAGCTAGCAGGAACCTGAGCTCTGAGCCCTTTGAAGCTGGTCTGATCTTGCTTTTTGGCTTCTTTTTCATCAACAATCGTGATCACAATTTTGATGATTTTTTCAATTGTTATTTTCCCTGTCATATACTGTTTGATCAGATCTTGTCTCTGCTGTTCAGTGAGATAGTCAGAGTTGAGAATCTCCCATATGCTAACTCTTTTTCCTTTGAAAGGACCACTCTGTAGTTCCATGGTGGCCTGGATCATGGCATCTTTTGTCTGGGCCTCTGTGTACTTGTTTTCTTCCTTTGCTTTGATTGCTTGATCGGAGAGTGGTAGAAGCTGCAAACCAGTCTTCTTGTCTGTGACACATCTCTTAAAAAGCTGCTGGTATGTGACATTTTCCTGTGTGTTGGGGTCATAGTAGAGTTTTGTCTCATCAGTTGGGTTGCTTAAGCTCTTGCTTGTCTCATCATCAAAGTATCCCTGTTTGAAGGCTATGTCTTGGGGGAGACGGTGGCTTCTCACAGGGTCAATGATACCCCCTGTTGCTATCTGTGCATCAAGGAGTCGGAGTCCCTGGTCTTTAATGATGAGATCTTTTTTCATTGCTTCAAACAATGACACTGTTTTCCCAGTGTAAGGATCCTTGTAGCCTGTGACTGCTCTCTCTGCAGAAAGGAGTTTCTCATGCAGCTCGGGACCAACTATTCCGGCTTTAACAGCCTCATCCACGGTGCACTTCTGATTTTTGACAGGATCAACTACAAATCCGGTAGCAGCTTGTGCTTCCAGCATATTCAATGCAGGACCAGGTCTCATCACATCCTGCTTCATGGCTTGATAGAAAGAGAATGGCTGCTTGGTGGAGTCAATAACTACGCCAGCAATGCAATTTGTGCCTTTCAAGAACTTCTGAACAGGTTCAGTCTCAGATACCTCCTTGACTGTTTTATTGCCCTTTTGTAATTTGTTGTATAGGTCTTTATCTATGATTTTGAATTCCAGCAGATTGGTTGCAGGGACTGGTGCTCTCAAGCCGTCAAATGCAATCTCATTCTTTTTCTCTTTCTCTTCAGCCACGGTAATAACAATCTTGATAATTTTTTCAATTGTAATCTTTCCTGACTTGTACTGTCGAATGAGATCCTTTTTCTGGTCTTCTGTGAAATACTCTGAGTTAATTATCTCCCAGATGGTAACCGTTTTGCCTTTGAACCTTCCAAAGGGCACAGACACATTTGTTTTGTTGAACACATCTTTTGTTTCTTGATCTGTGTAAATGGCCGCACTTTTGGCAGCATCTTCTGAGATTGGCAGGAACAAGAGCCTTGTTTCTGGGTCTGTGACGCACTTTTCCATCAACTGCATATATGTAAGATTCTCCTGGGTGTTTGGATCATTATATCCTTTTGTATCATCTGTGGGCTGTTCCAGAATCTTATTAGTTTCTGCATCCAGCTGACCCTGCTTGTATGCTGTCTCCGTGGGAACACGGTGACTGTTGACTGGGTCAATGATTCCACCTGTTGCTATCTGTGCATCAAGCAGCCTGATGGCTTCAGCCTCATCAATAAAGCCCTTTTTCATGGCCTCAAAGAGTGAGATATTTCCTCCAGTGTATGGGTCCTTGTAGCCAGTGACAGCTCTTTCAGCAGACAGCATTTTGTTGTGCATTTCTGGTCCAATGATACCTTCTTTAACTGCTTCATTGACGGTAAGCTCTCTGTTTTTAATAGGGTCAACAATGAAACCAGATGCTGCTTGGGCCTCCAAGAGGACAAGGCCTGTACTTTGTGGAATTTTTCTGTCCTTTATGGCCTGATAGATTGACATTTTCTGGTTAGGATGCACCAGTAGTCCGGCTATTGAGTTCTTACCCTTGAGAACTGTCTTAAGTTTGTCAGTCTGGCTAAGTTCTTGAACAGTGGTTTTGCCCTGGTTTAGTTTTTCATAATCCTTCTTGCCCAGGACCCCTACATCAACAAGTCTGCTGGCTGGCACTTTCTCACGGATGCCATCAAAAGAAAGGAAAGATTCCCCATTTCTGGTCTTACTGTCAATTTCATCCCCATTGATGACTTGTTTTGAAGAACGTACTAGCTCCACCTTAGTTTGAGCAATCACTTGGTCTTCTGGACCACGATCTGTTTGGATCTGTATCTCTTTGGTGCCAGATGACTGTTGAATGCTCTGCAGCTGCTCCAGTTTCTCACGGAGCTTCTTGTTTTCATCAGCAAGCTGTTTCTCCTGTTGAAGCTTTTTCTTTTCTAGTTCTTGCATCTCTCTTTGCTTATTGAATATCTCATCTTCAGCCTGCTTTTGTTTTTTGAGGGCAGCATCCATATTTGCCTGAAGCTTCTTTTTCTCTTCCTCCATCTCCTTTCTCTGTCGTTCCTGTTCATCTTTGAGAGCCTTGGCTTTTTTGACCTCCTCTTCAAACTGGCTCTCCAGCTTCTTTTTCTCATCTTCAATGCGTTTTTCTTTCTTCAGTAGTTCCTCTTTCTCTGTGATGAATGTCTGCTGAAGGATAGTCTTCTCGTGTTTGATTTGTTCCTGCTGTGCATTTGCCATCTACAAGAGAGAAAAGATGTAAAGATGTGAGACACGCTTTTTCTAAAACATATAGAAATTACTGTGAAATAAAATATTCATTTATGTAAATGAAATTTAAAAGGAGATGATTACAAGAAGATGATTGCAATTTCAGTAAAAATACAATTAAAATAGAAACTCAAAAGTATAAATGACTTAGTATAGAGAAATGATTAGTTACAGTAAACAATATCAAACATACGCATTCGTTAGTTAAAGGAAAGAGCCTAAAATGACATAAGCTGCACTTAAATCCCATCTGAAGCACAATACCTCTCTGGACTTATTTTGCAAGTCCTCAGCCTCCTTTCTCAGTGATTCCTTCTCTTTTTCAAGCTTTGCTATGGATATGCGCAGCTCATCAGATTCTTTGTTACTGCTCAGTCTCTGGACTTCAAGTCGCTCCACAAGTGTCAGTTTCTCCTTGGTTGCAAGCTCAGTCTCATGCAGGCGGGCACTGATATCATCGGCTTGTTTCTTGAACTTCTTTGCCTCGGCTTCTGCTTTGGACTGAGCATCACTGAGCTGAGACACCTGAAGTTTGAGTTTCTCTGCCTCAGCTGTGATCTGCAATTGTCTCTTGCGCTCAGCCTCCAAAGACTTCTGGAAGCCCTCGGTTTCTTCCTCCAAACGCTGCTGCATTAGCTGTTTGTCCTCTAATAGCTTCTGAGCCTGTTCCTGAGCCAAGTCCTTTTGTCTCTGGAGCATTTCTGCTTCTGCTCTTAGTTTAGATGCCTCCTGAATAGCTTGCATTTTTTCTTTAAGCATCTTTTCAGCCAGCGCCCTTTGTTGCGTAAGATCTTCTTCTGCTATTTGTCTCATGCGTGCAGCCTCTTGGGCTTCAACACTAAGCCTAGCAGCATCCTCTGCCAGCTTCTTCATGTTTTCTGCCTCCTCTGCCAGGAACTTCTGTGTGTTTTCTTTGTTCTTTTTAATGAGGCGCTGGTTCTCCTCCTCAATTCTCTGCTTCAGTTTGACCAGCTCTTCCATCTGAACTTTAACTTTGAGCAGCTCCTCTTCCACTTGAGCCTTCTGCCTGACAGCATCCATGACTTCATTCTTGAGACGCTGGAGCTCATCATCCAAGAGAGACTTCTGTTTATCTGTCTCATCAAGCTGCAGCTTCACCTTAGCCAGTTCTTGCTCAACCTGAGATTTCTGCTTGAGGGTTTGCTCTGCGAGTTGTTTGTGTTTTCCCATTTCAGCATCAGCCTGTTCTTTCTGTTTAAGCGCTGCATCTTCAGCCTGGGCTCTCCTGACCGCTTCCAGCTCTGCTTCTTTTCGGAGGCGTTCCGCATCTTCTTGGGCTTTGGCTTGTTTGGCTGCTTCCACTTCTGCCGACTGCTTCTGGCGCTCAGCATCCACTGCCTTTTGACGAAGAAGAGCAGCCTCTTTCTCCGCTTTTTCTTTAGCTTTTTCTGCCTCTTGAGCTAACCTTTTAGCCTTCTCATACTCATCTTTCAACTTCTTCTGAACAAGGCTGTCCTCTTTTTGTTGGACCAGGACACTCTGGACCTGTTGCTCTGCAGCAGTGCATTTCAGCGCTGCCTCTTTGGCTGCAGCAATCTGTATTTCGGCCTCTTTGTCAGCATCTTCTTTTTGCTTGTTGGTCTCAGCCGCTTTCTTTTTAAGACGTTCAACCTCCTCCTGTGCAGCCTGCCGCTGACGCGCTGCCTCCTGTTCTGCGGCTGTGATTTTCTTCAGTTTTTCCTCGGCTTCTCTCCGTTTGGTCTCTTCTTCCAGGGCAAGTTTTCGGAGTTTCTCTGCCTCTTTCTCCGTCTGAATTTTGCTCTGTTGGATTTCCTCTGCAACATTTTTCAGTTTGTTCAGTTCTAGCTCCAAATCAAGCTTTCCAGATGAAGCTTTCTCAAAGTTAAGCTTGAGGATTCTGATTTCTTCCTCTACAATCCTCCTGTGTTTCAGTGTTTCATCAACTATTGATTTCTGTCTTTCGAGTTCATTTTCAGAAGATTGCTTGAGCTGGTTTATCTTTTCTTCTATGTCCTGTTTGTGTTGATTGGCTTGGTCTTCAAGTGCCTTTCTCTGGTAAGCTTCATCTTCGGCCTGCCGTCTAAGCCGCTCATTCTCTGCTTCTTTCTCTTTGAGAGCAATCTCAGCTTCAGTCTTCAGTCGAGTGGCCTCGTTTATGGCAGCAAGCTTCTCTTTAAGGATCCTCTCAGCCTCTGCTCTCTGTCTGGCAGCCTCGGCCTCAGCCATCTGTCTTTGTTTTTTTGCCTCCTCGGAAATTGCACGAAGCTTGGCAGCTTCTTCTGCAAGGTCCCTCATCTTCGCAGCTTCAGCTTCCAAAAGCTGCTTGCTCTTTTCAGTGTTGGACATGCTTTCTTTTTCAGCTTTGGACTTCAGCTGCAGAAGAATGTCCATTTCACTTCTCACCTTAGCCAGCTCATCCTCAAGCTGCTTCCTCTGTTGTTCTGCAGCACTGACTTCGTTCTTTAGACGGTATAGTTCGTTGTCAAGCAGGGACCTCTGTTGTTCTGCATGGTCAAAATCAGCTCTGAGACGAATAAGCTCCTGCTCTGCAGAGAGTTTTTGCTGTGCTGTGCTTTCAGCCAGCTTCCTCTGCCTCTCAAGTTCTTGCTCGGCCATTTCCTTTTGCTTCAGGGCAGACTCCTCTGCCTTTGCTCTCCTCTTGGCCTCACGCTCAGCCTCCTCTTTCTGTTTCTCAGCTTCTTCCTGGGCAACACTCTTCTTATGGGCTTCTTCTTCTGCTTGGAGTCTAATTCTGAGGGCTTCATTGGCCTTCTGCCTCCATTTCTCTAGCTCTTTCTCTGCTTCTTCTCTCGCCTTGTCAGCTTCCTCCTGCAGCTTCTTACGTTGTTCTGCTTCTTCTTTAAGCAGGATAACAGTTCCATGTTCTTGTTTGAGGGACTCTTGAAGCTTTGCTGCAACAGCACTTGTCTGTGCTGCTTCGTGGACTAATTTGATCTGTCTGTCTTTCTCCACCTCAGCTTGCTTCATGCGCCTCTCGGCTTCTTCAGCCTGCAGTTTAAGTGTCTCTAGGTCCTCCAAGGCTTTTTGCTTTTGTCTGGAAGCCTCCTTCTCAGCCTCAAATTTCAGCTCAAGCTCTTTTTCAGCCTTGCGCTTCTTTTGAGTTTCATCATTGACCTGCTTGCGTAGTTTCTCAGCTTCATCTTGTGCAGCCTTTCTAAGCTTCTCAGCTTCATTTGCCTTTTCCCTTAGCTGCTTCAGCTCAGATTCGGCTGTGCTTTTTTGCTTCACCGTTGTTTCAAGCTGAAGTCTGATAACGCGGATTTCATCTTCTATCTTGGCTCTACTTTGAAGGGCATCATCAACTAGCTGGCTCTTGGACTGGATTTGTTGTTCAGAAATGCTCTTCAGCTCTTTCAGCTCCTGCTGAATGTTCAGTTTTTGCTTCTCTGCATCCACAGCAACTATTTCTCTTTTGCTAACCTCCTCCTGCATCATTAGCTTGAGTTCCTGAGCCTCTTTTTCCGCTTTGGCAATGGCTTTTGCATGAGCATCTGCTAGCTTCTTTTGCTTGTCTAACTCAGCCTGCATTTCAGCCATTTTTTTTCTTTCTTCCTCTTTAAGTTTCTCAGCAGTTTTCTGTATTAGTGGAAGCAAATGGTACAGAAGTTTTCATTTAGCAACAAGCATGATTGGTTAATGTTAAGATTAATGTGTAGCTCAAGAGCAAAATCATGACAATGATGTTAACATGTTTCACAAGACAGATGCAAGTGCAAGGTTAATATATTAAATAGACTTTGATATGGTCAAGATGTAAAACAATAATTAATGTATGGAGACATGAGACATTATTTCACAACGCATTACTTCACACTTTGATTATTGATTCATGCCACTGGACCCTTTAAAAAATGTCTTCATGGACAACTTGCAGAACATTTCAAAACAAGCGGGGCAACACCATTTAAGTATTTTCTAAATTAAGACAATTTATTATTATGCTGAGAACAGTGTGAAACATATATTTTTTATGACGTAATTAAAACTGAATCTCAACTTCACATTTTGTAAATCTTGTAAGCCAGAATTAAAAATACATTAAAATGCTATTACAGAGTGAAAGGAAGGTATAGGATGAATAAAGAGGAAATAGAAGTTAGGATTTATGACATATGTATCTTCAGAAATGAAATGTTTGCCCTGCATGTCTGAAAGCCAAGCAAGTATATGCACTGAAAGAAGGTAAAGCAAAAAAAAGGGTGGAGGCTGCAAATTCTTTAAGATGTAAATTCTGATTATCATGTACCCAAATGAGAGAAGATTATAAAAAATATTTCACCAGGTAGTATGTATAAGTAGGGCTGGGCAATATACACTTATAATTTACCTTTTGTAATAGGGTTATGATGAGTGTGGAGCAATACTTTAAAATTCTTCTTTTTTCTTTTTGGTACACAGAATCAGTAACCATAACAGAGGTAAAAAATCAGGTATGGAATGGAACATGGTTGTAAATGGAAGCATAAGGAAAGTAAAGTAGTAGCTTGGAGAAGCAGTGTGAAAAATTTACCTCTTTAGCACCCAAACAATCATGAAAAAGCACTGGCAAGCAGTTAAGAGAAGCAAGGAGACAAACAAAATACTAGGGTTAGAAAAGAACAGGAGAAAGAAAGTTGTGTTAATTTGGAAAAGTGAAGTGGAAGGCCATGGCTACCAGTCTAAACCATACAGAATCTACTTCACAGACATTGTGTGGAAAGAGAGAAACGTCTCAGTAATGAATTTGCAATATTATTTACCCTGATTAACCTGCAAATCCCATGTCTGATTATTAGGCACCATACTGGTGGTATGTGCCATTCAATGAGGGGCATAATATATTTTTTTCCCTCGTGAAGTAGTCTTATCACTTAATATAAGTCTAACTGATATGACTACAATGGCAATAAGCAATGATTTAGGGAATGTGAGCCCTAATGTTTTTATTATATGTTGCATAATTCCTAAGCCATTTGAAAATAGACCTTATTTCAGGCACCACAGTAAAACTGAAAAAAAAAAATGCTACTCAGGTGGCACTTAAATACCAAGAAATGTCAGGTCACCCATACATTAACCATATGCAGTGTATGTGTAATGTATGCACGGTCTGATTTTGTGCATGGTTAGGGTTAGTATAAAAGCATGCGTAATAAGTCTAGTGGGGCGTAACGGACCTCCTCATCCTCTAGGCGGCGCTGGGTGTCTGTGATGAACTTGATGTACTGGCTGGTCAGTGTCATCAACTCGCTGTAGCGAGTTCTCATTGTCACATACTTCAAAGTGTCAAAAAAAAAAACAAACATGATTAATTTTGTTCATAAACATATTATTTCAGGCATTTATGAAATTCCTAAAATCATTCTTGACCGTGAATCCTTATTCTTCATTATTCTATAGAATTATATTTCAGATATTTTCAGCAAATTCTAACCTCCTGAATGATACTATCTGATGCAGACTCCATTTTGGTTTTCTTAATAGGGGATGTCAGAGGCTCCACCTGAGCTTTATAGGTCACCAAAAGCAATTCATAATCCTAATAAAAAAAAAAAAAATTAAACAGATTAATGTTGTATTATCCAGAGAACTATTATTGTGGGATAAGCTTATTTAATTTCAAGCACACCTTTATTGTGTCGATATATGTTTTGGCATATTTCTGGCACTCGTCAACCTTTTCTTTGTTCCTCTCAATTTCTTCAAGGAGTTTCTGCAAGATGAGAGAATTTATAAGGTATGTGTGCAAGCAGCAAGCATGAGAGTAAATGTGAAAGATGATTAGTTAAGTGGTTTACCTTCTCCTGAGCTAGTTGCTCTTTAAGAGTCTTGCTGTCAGTTATAGGCACGGCTTGGATCTTCTCCTGCCTCTGTTTGGCATCAGCTATCCAGCGAATGAGCCAATCATAGCTCTCGCGATAGTAGCTGATTTGGCGGCCCAGTTGGTCCAGTTCACGCTGCCGTAGGTCAATCTGAGCAAACATGGCCTTCCAACGATCCTGAAGATTGCCAAGGACGTGCCGGTAGTGATCAAGTTCTGCATCCCGCTCGCTGTGCAGCCGGGACATGCGTTCGCTCACCACGGCTGCCTTGCCCACCTCACCATCCAGACTGTCAAACATCGGCTTTTGATTTTCTGCCTCAGAGCGCATTTTCTACAGAGATAAAGGCACACACCCAAACATTTTGAACCTGAGTTTTATATAGGCATCATGATATGAAAACATGGAAATTATAAAGCTAATGTGTGTTTATCTATGAGACAACAATAACCAACAATGTTACACTAACATGACCAGTGGTTACCTTGAGCTTTGAGCAGTAGGCTTCCACCTCTTTGACATCGCTTGGCACCTGATGGACATCACGAAGGCAGTCCTCATACGTCTTCAGTACATCCTCAGCTCCCTGAGTGTTACGGATCACAACTTCAATTGTTTTGAGCCTGAAGCAGGTAGAGAGAATGGAAAAGATACCACAAGGAGGTCAGGGCAGATACAAATAAAAGTTACTTAGCTAACTGAGACTTCTTGCTTTGGGGAATAAACCCACAGATTATTTTTGGAACAAAGTTTTACCAAACACAGTGAATCAATTTACCCAGTGACTAGATTATTTTAATACCCTAATATATGACACTTACTTCTCCAGGTAGATGGAGGAAAGGTTGTATACTTGGTCCATCTTCCCCAGGGTGATTTCCAGCTCAGAACGCAAGACAGGCGTGCTTGCTTGCTCAGGGGCAGAGAGGACCTCCCCTGCCTGACCTGCCACCCGGTCCAGATTCTTCTTGATGCCTTCAAGCTGTATGTGGACTTTCTGGGAGAAAAAAATCAGTAAACCTTAAATTACAGTCATCTCTCCTAGACCATACGTAGACAGGTCAGACATCTTTTGCATCCAGATCAGGACCTGGTTCTGTCTCTGTGTCTTAAAATACTCCAGCAGGTCATAAAGGAACATGAAAGAGAAGAAGCTCAGAAACACAAGTCCCAGTACAGGCCACAAATCCTGAAGACTGGCCAGTGGGCCGTCGGCCCCATCTCCCAATGAATTCATAAAAAAAGATAATGTGAGTTTCTTTCTGCTGGAAGAAAGCATCCAAAAACCCTTGTCCTTCTGTCTGAGTGGAATGCCCAAGGCTGAAAGGGGTGAGGTTGGTGTCCGTCCTGTCTCTCCTGCCCAGCACACTTTCCCCTTTTCAGTCAGTGATCTCCGTTCCTCCCTTCTCTGCTACTGCACGCCCAGCAGTACCTTACAATTACAATCGCACACACATTTCTAATTTCATTTATCTCAGTTCTATTTGCACCAGCGAATGCAACAGCTTTTCTGTCTGCCTTCCTTCCCTCCTCTCTGGCCTCATGCCATTCCCTCCCTCTTATGCTGCCTTGTTTGTGGTGCCACTCTGTAACTGGGGATCTTTTCTTCTTATGCCCCTCCCATTTTTGTGTGTTATCTGTGCCCTTTTTCCTAACTGAATTACATGAAAGGTACTATGTTTAGTTCCAGCACACAGAAGATGACTGAGAAGAGATTTTTTTTTTTTTAATCTATTTCTTTCATTAGTTCTATGACACTGTATCTATTGTCAATAGACAAAACCATTGCTTCTTCTTGTTTCATCCTGCTTATTTGTTGTAGTCTGTCCAGCAGTTAACTGCTAGTAATGGATGGAAATTAGCTCACTGAAGATCCACACCAATGTCTTTGTCTAAAGGAACTGAAAGACACCTGACTTCAATAATGCAGTTGTTTCTTATTTGCATGAATCAAATCATAGCATGTTGCAGACAATGGTATAATTTAAAGGGTGCAAGCAAGTGAAAAGAGAAACAAGGAGTAATTTGAGTCTCCTGTACCTTCTGATCAGAGGTCCTCTGAAGGCAGTCCTTTAGTGGCTCTTTGTCCATAGGCTGGCGGATGCGCGCTACAGTACGGGACTCACAGTCCTCGATCTGCATGCGTAGATCTTGGACCTGGGAGATGTATGTCTTACACACCGACTCGTCCTGCTCACCTGCAAGATGGAAAAATCAGTCAGAACTCGAACACACTGAGACAAATATGGAGACTGAACATAACAACACACATTTGTGAAGAGTGTTCAACGTGCATGTGTTCCAATCTGAAAAACACTCATTCAGCAGAAGCGTGTGCCTGTTGATAGTCATGTTGTGGACAGGCCTAAATGCAGAGCTCAGTAATCTCTAACTACATTTAGAAACTGCAACTACATTTTAGCACAAAAAAGACAACAAAAAAGACAACAAAGCCAAAAATGCAACACATTTTTGTGATCTATGTTCAAAGCACCAAGAAGATATCATGCATTTAGTTCTGTGACCTACAACTAATAAAACATAAAAAATATAATCATTATTACCATCCCATTCACATAACTGCATGGCACTCACCTTTAGGTCTGAGCACAGGCCCTGTAATATGAATTGAACAGTTACCTAAAACCCCTTTTTTCATCTTACTCATCTGAGCATACCTCTTAACCACAAACAGAGGTGAACCGTGGAAAGGATCACACAGCTAACCAAAGTCATAAACTCAGCATGAGCAGGGGGCAATGTACCATTGCATTAGTAGGTTGTGGGGGGATATTGCATCAGCACCTCTGAATAACAGCTTTGGGGCCATGTCCCTCCCAATATATTTAATAAATGCTCTTGCCTTTCTCTACAGTGTGCAGCAAGGTGTCGTAATGCTGTGTAGTCTTGATGTATTCATCCTCAATCTGGCGTCTGTCATCTGGGCTGAACAGCTGAGAGTCCTGACTGTCTCGCAGGAAGTCCTGGAAGTGTAGCTCCAGGTTCCTCAGAACCATTCTGTATTCATCCATTTTCATAGTCTTGAACTGAAGGACACAGGCAGTTAGATTCAGCACTGAGACTCAAGGCATTGCCAGGTTGGGCAATGCTTCTAATCCAGCATTTTTTTTTTAACAAAGCTAACATGACCACATTTGTTACTTTAAGCTCTGGTAAATTTGGGTGAATTATGGGTAACGCTTCTAAAGGATACCGAAAGTAATTTAATTTGGTAACTAAATAAAACTCCAGTCCATGTTTACTTGATCCTTGCTATAAAAAACTACCACCTGCTTCTATACCACATCCTCAACTCCAGGGGAAAACCTAGAGGTTCTGATCACAGTTCTGCTAAACACTATGGAAAAAAATAAATCTCACCATCATCACATTCCAAGATTTGATGAGTTGAATGTCCTTCATGAGGTACTGCCAAGACAGTAGGCTCCTCATGTCCACATGGAACCTTTGCCAAAGGAACATCATCTGCTGGTGACCAGCTTCCAGGCTAAAATAAAAAAAAAAAAACTTAGATCAATCTTTGTTTTTATTTTACAGTTTGGTCCTGTGGTTATACATTATTGATCATACAGCAGAAAGTACATACTTGGACACACTCTCTACGGCCTCCTTGTTCACAGGTGGTACCATGAAGCAGACGGAAGGTACTACTGACTCGTTGCCTGATTGGCTGAGTACTTTCCACTTGTAGGGCTGGGAGTTGTTGAGGAGAGCACATTCATCTCCTTTATGGACAGTGATCTAGAAGCACATGCAAAAGCATCTTTAGCCATAGCTCCATTACCTCACCAGTCTGTCTTAAGATCTCATTGAACATAAATATCTTGCTTGCATTATAGTTTGCCAACATTTTTTATTACATTTTATTAGCCTTATTCTTCTTCTTTTATTCTATTTTATTTCTATAACTATGCACAGTAAAAACAGAGTGGTTCAGGATGCATTTCACCTCATGTTAGAGTATGCATGGGACAAATAAAAATCTAAAATCTTAAATCAAATCTCAAGTCCCCATGTGAGGAGATCTATGAACCTTACCTCCATCTGTTTGAAATCACAAACTGCCTGGATGGGCAGTTTCCCTTTAATAGGAGTGGTTGGGTTGCGTGGTTTCAGCTGGATGATGGTCTTGGCTCGCTTGTTAAGACCAGCAATGTGTGTCTTGAACTCATTCAGTTGTTCTCTCTCTTCCTGCAGAAATAAAGTAAACTAAATGTGTTACATGGTTATACTTTTTTCATTTTAATTCAAATTTGCCTAAATATATAGCACACACCACAGCATCCTGCAGAAGATCTTCCAGACGAGTAGCTGTAGTGGAGCGGTCACATGTGTACTTCTTCTTCATGTTCTCCTGCATCTTTTTCATCTTCTCCTCTGCATCCTTTACATCTGCAAAGAACTGTGCAAAAGAAAGAAAGACAAATCAAAGGAAGTGGTTGGATGATAAGTGCATCTCTTCAAGAGGAAAAAACGATTTTGAAAAGACAGATTCCCATGAAAGTGTTAGGAGTTGCAATCAGAGCATGAACCTGGTAATAAGCTGTGTTCTCTTTCAAGTGAGCTTCAATGCAGCAACACAGCTGAAGAATCCAACTCCACTGGGTTTGCAATGCAGCCGTGAAAGCCTAGGAGATGGCAATGTGAGAAAGCATTTAACAAATGCATAATCAAATGGATGAATAAATTAATAGATAAATTCACACTCACCTCAACTGTCTTTTTGCCTGGATGTCCCTCTTTGATGAGTCTGTCCCCAGTAGCCTGGATGTCATTGACTTTCTTTTCCCTGAGCTCAAGTTCTCGCATGAGTCCCTGCATAATGGCACCACAATTACACATACAACACCAACACTGGACTACAAATTTTACTGTCCTATCAGAGACATGTTTATTACTGATACTGTAGTTGTATAGTAGTAGTAGGAATTCAGCTGCTTACAGAGTAATTCTCTTTCTTTGCAGCCATGTTGGAATTACGTTCACTCCAGTCATATTTGACCTCCTCCTCTTCTTTATCATTGAGCCACATCAACTCCTTGGTTGCTGCACTGACAAATGCATGAAGCTGATCCAGGTTCCGCAGACGTGACTTGGATGAGTTCTGGGGGTGCAGGAGAGAGGCATGCTTAGACAACTGAATGTATTCGACCAAAGGCAGACTCAGAGGTAATTGCCTTTTCAGAGGAATACTCACCAGCAGCTTGGCATACTGAAGATCCAGTTTACCCAGGTATTCCCTGTATGTAGTTTTACTGACAGGTGACAGTTGGCTCTGAGACACAAAGAGTACATTTACATTTACATCTGTGGAACTTATCAGATGCCTGGTTCATAGGAAAATTTCTGACCCACCAGGCTAATACCATCCCTTAACAGGGGCAGTTAAAAAGTAAAACGAGAATGCTATAACCACGGGTATGGATAGAAGTGAACTGTACCTCATCAGCACGTGCCCGTTCAATCTTGGCACGGAAGTCCTCTATGGTCTGATGGAGTCCCCTGTGGCTGCCCAGTTGGGATTCTACCGTTGGCAGGTCAGAACCCCACTCAGCCCCATCAATGCGCCTCTGGTTTTCTTCCACCCAGGACAGGAGGTCCTGGGCATAGCGAAGGGTGACCTCATCCAGCTCTGGGCGCACCCGTGCAGGAGACTGTGTCTGTTGGAGTGTCACCTGGGTGACGGGTACAGATGACTTCAGGCGGAGGTTGTAATCACTGCGCAGGTTCACCAGGCGCTCGTGCAAACGATAAACCCTGTAAGAAACAATCAAATTTCATCTTATTGGGGCATGTGACAAATGCCATGAATGTAAAATATGAAAACATGAAATTAAATGAGGGACTGACCTGCGATACATCTGCTCCGCCTGCAGGTGGCGCCCATCCTTAAGGATTTGAACATCGTTGAAGAGCAGCCTTATCATGTTGTCTGCCTTGTCAAGGTCTCTGTCGATCTCAGCCGTGTGCAGTGCTGACTTTCCTGCACTAAGGAGACGGATGTCCTGGGAACAGAAATGTCAAACGTAAATTGTCAGATTTTCCAGTGCCAGGTTTCCATGTCCAGTTTGTTTTTGACTAACAGATGCCCAGATCTTTTCCTTCCTTTGGTGATTCATATTTAAATGCTCCTCATGTTGCATGAAGAGGAATGGAATGTACGAGCAATGTGCAATTTGAGAGGAACGCTATCCAATAAGAGCAGCAAGGTATAATGACTGGTCTGTGTGGCAAAGTGTGGGAAGTTATTCTTGTAAAACCTACAGATTTGGGGCAGAAGTTCTGTTCCACTCACCGACTGAAGCAGGGACTCCAGCTGGTTCAGCTGCTCCTCACACACCCCCGATTCCATCTGGATTTTACCCACAATCCTCTGTAGCCTCTCTAACCTGGATAATTATTAAGATGTCATGATAAGGCTTCAGTCAAACCAGAACAAAATGTACTCTTCCTGACATATAAATAATGTTAAATCAATGGCCTACATAATCCAATTGAAACCATTTTGACAAACTTCATTTTACTATACTGAATTGTATAAAGTAATAAAATAATTAAAATAATTAAAAGTAATGAAGTGTCAGGATTGCCTGCAGCTGGGCTCCACACCTGACTCCAATCCTGACACCCCATAAATGCCGGATGTTTCCGCCCCTTCTAGGTCTCCAGCATTTTTCGTGAACTTGACATTGTAACCGTGTAGGTGTTCGTAATTTCAGTTCTGGCAATCGCCACACGCCTACGGGTTTGTTTACGTTCGTTTGTGTTGTTCCCTTTTATTTCCCGTTTTTGGCCCCCGCGCCATTGTTTCTTTGTATTTATTGTTTGTTATAATAAATCCCCTTCCCAGCATGTCAGACCTCTGTCCGTAGTCGTGACATGAAGAATTCATGAACAAAACTCAACAGAAGTAATACTGTGTATCAGTAAATTGTGTCACTAAAATGTGTATTACACATTTTTAAAAAAGCAAATCAACTTATAAACTCACAGACTCCTTCTGCCAAGATGAAGCAAGAATTCTAGCTTATAAGCATCTGTAACAAATGCCATGTACTCCGCAGGACTAGTCCAGTCATATGCAGCAGCACAGCAATCAAGTCAAATAAGACATTCCACTGCCCAGTGTGCAGCCTGATCATCCACCAACAGCGAACAAGGCTGTCTTGTGATATTGAGTCCAGCCCATTCTCAGAATACTAGGTTCAAGATCCAGAATGTTATATTTATGATATGGTAGCCCACAACTTTGAAGCCTATGTCAGTGTTAAGCTTGTTCTTCTTTGCCCTGAGATAACAGTTGTTGACAAAAAAAGTTAAAACTGCCTACCCCAATGGAAGGTTGAAAAAAGAACCGTTGGCAACCAACCCCACCCCAGTTATTTTTATGAGGATGCAGAACATAATGCAATTACTGAACTCCACCTTACACTCATAACCCAGGCTTTCAGGTGTGTGCATGCTTTGTCCTAACATGTATAGAAAACAGGGACAGATGCTCTACTATTTTATTTTATTTTAAGTAATATATATATATATATATATATATATATATATATATATATATATATTTTCCTTCAAAATAATATTTTACCCTTTGTCAATGTTACTAAACTCATATTAATTGTAGTGCAGCAAGACACTAGGGGAAGACTTTGATAATTTCGAGTTATTTAAGGGTTGAACAATTCGGGAAAAAAGTAATATTGCAATTACTGAGATCAATATTGCGATATGATAAATGGCACTTGCTTAAAAAACAAACAAAAAAAAAAACCATACAATTAATAATTACTTAATCGTTACATCACTGCAAATGTTATTTTCCCAATACTGCAGCTTAATAAAATCAACAAGAATAAATTAAAAGAATTTCTTCATAAACAGATAGAGTACAGGCCAAAGGTTTGGACACACCTTCTCATTCAATGTGTTTTCTTTATTTTCATGACCATTTACGTTGGTAGATTCTCACTGAGGGCATCAAGACTATGAATGAACACATGTGGGGTTATGTTCTTAACAAAAAGTGGAGACCTGGTCTCCACAGTCACCAGACCTGAACCCAATTGAGATGGTTTGGGGTGAGCTGGACCGCAGAGTGAAGGCAAAGGGGCCAAAAAGTGCTAAACAGGATCTCTGGGAACTCCTTCAAGACTGTTGGAAAACCATTTCAGGTGACGACATCTTGAAGCTCATCGAAAGAATGCCAAGAGTGTGCAAAGCATTAATCAGAGTATTAGAGCACCCGACTCCATATGCATTCCCAGCTGGGCTGTTGTTGTGAAGTCACACATATGACTTTTAAAATGTACTGGTTGCTTTAAGAAATACGGGGTGGGTGAGGCTTTGAATGGCAAACGTAATATGAAATGTGGTGTGGGGTTTGGATAAAAAGCCTGTGAAACGTAATAAGTCCCCTGCAAAAAAATTATGATTTTTTGCCTCACCACATGCCACAGAAGAACAGGAGTTAGAACTAGAGATTTGTATATGTTGTATATCACCTGACGACGATGTGATCAAAAAACATTTAATACAATTATTTTCAACATGCAAAAAAGTATCCAATCGCTGAAACAAATTTACAAGCAGCAAATCATATGGAAATTCACTGACTGAGCATTCCTCGGCTTTCGAGAGACTTACATAATAGTATTATAGATATCAGAACACGTCCACCGAATTTAGCACAGAATTTAGTCATCTAGCTCCATATGCAGTTCCACTAATTGTAAACAGATAAGCCAAATAGTAACTGATTCAGTGCTTCATTACCTGAGCAGAATTGTCTGTTAGTCAGAGTAGGTTAATGCAATCCAGTCCACTCACCTTTCAAATTCAGTCCTGAGCAGTCGCTCTCGGTCCAGAATGGCCACATGAAGACGGCCCCATTCCTTCTCTACATCGATAGGGTGGTATCCAGGAGGCACGCTGAGCTGACCAGCTTGAACTGCATCCTGTGAAAACATTATATAAAGTTCTTGTCCAAAACACAACCATTAAAAAAAAAAAAAAAAACATTAAACGCAAGTACAACGTGTAATGGCCAAAAATGCTTACCTCAAATGACTGGTAAATTAGTTTAGAGCGATTCTTGTCTGCTTCCTTCTCTGGCAGCTCACTTTCTTTGAACTTCAGAAACTGGCGCCAAAGGATCTATGAAGGCAGACAAAATGTCTATTGCACATCTGTCCAGCATTGTATTTATAAATGCAACCAGACTAAGAGTTTGTGTAATACATTTAAAATTATCCTTAAATAATGATGGAAGAAGTTAAAAGATATCTTATGTATTATTAACTATATCTGGCTGTGACTTGGATGTCCATGACACAAATGAAATAATATGGTCACATGTGCAGGCAGTATAAAGGCCAGTATAAAGTATAAAGTCAGCTAATACAATTACTGAGAATAAGGCATGCTGATCAAAAAATGATAAATGCAGAAATCAGGTCACACTGATGTCTTGAGAGCTTGAAAGTAATACATGGAGTGACAGCTTAATTTCAAGCTCTAATCAATGAACTCTATATGCAGTTATGATACAATGACTTGTATCATAAGTGATGAATGAATAAGTCACTAGAATATAAACATATAAAGCACGAACTATCAGCACTTCAACTTGCTTAGCCATAGAACGCACATCTGAATGATATGGTTGTTGCTATTAGCAACCTTATAAGCTGTTGGAGCAGCCCATGCACACAATGGCCATTATGAGTCACGAGCAAGCATAAAGGGGTGCACACCATCAGTCTAATAAAAACCTGGGGTCTCACCTCAATTTCCTCATAGCTGCTAGGGAACCTCCTCTCCTCAAAGATTATAACATGATGGCGAATCCACTGCTGCAGCACAGTGACCAGTTCATAGTACTCGCGCCAGCGCAGCTCCAGCTCCTGCAAAATGCAAAGACACACGCACTCAACAATGGGCAAGAGCAGCCCACCCTCCAAAATGCTAACTTGCTTATTCGTGCACCATGCTCCCTCAATTAGGTGTGAACAGACGTGGCCTTGTCTCATTGTAAACAGATAGAGACAGGAAAGAGAGAGTGAACTCCACTTCATGATTTTTAAAAATATTTAAGCGAATGAAAATATCTGTGTTCAGGAAGGGACAGTACGTTGTGCTGTCAGTGGGATTACAAAAAAACTTGTTTCTTTTTTTGTGTGTGACATGGACGCTTTAAAGATACACACTGCAGTAGGTTTGTTTAAAAGTTTAGCTGATTTCTCTCCCAGTTTGGAGTTTGCAGGAGAGACCATTTATTGTTTCAGCCATGCTGAAATTGTGAATTTGCTTGTAGAACTATTTTGAACTTCGTTTCTTTTGCCCCTCATGATCTATTTATGATTGGCTGGGTGTCTGAGGCAAAGACACACATATAGTCGACATGCGAGTCAACAAGTTACATAAACAGCCTTAATGAAACCTGATTTAGTAAGACAGGGCAAATCTAATTTCCTTGGTTCAGGTAAGACCCTTACATTGGCCCGAGCTCCGTCCAGGACATCCTGGCGTGGCATGGCATCATAGAGGGAAGAGACGTAGGTGATGATTGACTTCTCATCAGGGTGTGGAACATCGACATCTGAAGAAAAGTCATAAATTCAATTTACAACTAACAAATGGATGGCTGTGATATCTAGTTACAATGTCACCTCAGGAAACAATGCAATTTAAAACTATTTATTGTCATTAGTGCTTATTATAGAAGTGTTTTCATCACCTATTATAAGACTTGCCAAAACGGGTCTCAATACCAACCTTCTGGATCGAGCAGCCGAGTCACACCCAGATCTCTCTCTGCAACACCAAAGGCCTGTTCCAGGTTCTCTTGGTTGGTCTGGCGGTACACTTTACCCATGTCAATCAACCTGGGCCTACAGAAACAAATTCAAGCAGTCATCAGCTCAGCACAATCCATGTTGCCACACTCATGTTGTAAACGTACATTTACATTTAAGATATAACAATTAAACATTTGAAACATACATTACTAATAATTACAGTAATTTACAAGGTAAAGGCCAGCCTTCTGTCGGCTTAACATGCTAATTATGGGTATGGCAGTCAGAAGGGCTATAGAAGATGGAACCACCTGCCCCATAAATCTAAAGGAACACCTGTCTACCGTGGGGCATAAAGCCTTAATGACAAGCTACAGAATGCAGAGAGTGTGAGGGACATTTCAAATGTCCAAAAGTACATATCTGAAGCTGATTTAAGTCAAATTTGTGAATGCATTTTTAATACGTAGCATTTTATGAACTTTTAGCGAAATTGCTCAACCCTCTGTACAACCAACTGTATTTGCCCTGAACCCAATTTAGAAGAAAAACACAACCCCAAACAAACATGAAGAACCATACAACTCTTTGACTTGTAGAGTGGAGAGAACAGCATAGTGATCTCCAGGGCTTGGTGCGGAGCTGGAGTCAGAGCCACGCATTTCCCGTAACGATAATTGCCTCCCCCTGCTCTCTACATGAGAGTGGCTGCGAGATCTCCAGCACTGGCCATTCTCCGCCTCTGCTCCATGAATGTCACTGCAAGCCATGGCACGTGGGCTATGGGACCCCAGCCCTGAGTCGAAGGAGTTCTCTGATGGTATGTCCTCACACAGCATGATCACACGGTCCTCCAAGTCGCTCACTGAGCTGGCCATGCTGCCCGATGAGCTGCCATGGCGCTTCTTAAGACTCAGTCTCCTCTTAAATCCCTTAAAGCTCATTGTATCTTCTCCGAAAAATTAATAGCAAGAAAATTTGAATGGACTGTTGGCTGTTGAATTAATTTCACCCCTAAACTACAAAAAAGGCCCACTGTTTGTCCCTGAAGAATCATCAGTTAGATCCAATTTCTTTGGTTAATCCAAACATTCAGTTTACTTGCATGCATCAAAAAAATCTTTCCTCCAAATGACAAATGCAATGAAAAAATATGTTGCAATATTCCAGAAAATATCCCGCAACAAAAGATCCAGCTCATTCAGATCCAGATGTTAACATGGGAGCACAGGTAAGTCTGTTCTCGGAGAATCGTCCTCTACTTTTGGTGTTCCTGACAAATGAAATTTGTCCCTCCCTCTTACCGTGTTTCTTTGCTCTTTTTGGTGGATTTTTTGTTACTGAGAGGCGGGTGTGGCTTGGCTTGGGAGGTACACTTTTCAGCTTTTTCGCGGACGTGCCCTGCGGGAATGGCTTTCTGTCTTTTCACAAAGTAATGAGGTTTGAACATGCCTCAGTGACCTCTCTATCACTCTCACCTGTCACCTTCCCTCAGTTAAATCAAATGTCTCTCAATAATCTTTTTGCAGAAAAGGTTTTTATCAGAGGAAATCCCAACTCAAAATAACCAATTTGACAATAAGCAAACGTATAGCAGGTTCACTGATTCAAAATAAATCTACATAGTGTATTTTATTTTATAACACCACCGTCAATCACAGTTAACATCACTAGCTGACATTTTAGGCCTTGGGCTAGCTTCCTCTCAGTAAAAATGTTCAAGATCTGGCTTCTAATGCAGGCATTTAATTTTTTAGACTTAACAAGTCTGATCAAGAAAACAGTTTTCATGCCAAATCAAACCTACCAAGTCAAAAATACTTCAAAATGAAAGGTATGCCTCAGATGTAGCCCTGAATAAATGAACAGATTCCTTTTGTGTACCAGAACATGGACCAGTATTTGTAAAGATATGTCATTTACATTTACATCATTTATGAGACGCCCTTATCCAAAGCGACTTACAATCAGTAGTTACAGGGACAGTCCCCCCCTGGAGCAACTTAGGGTTAAGTGTCTTGCTCAGGGGACACAATGGTAGTAAGCAAGATTTGAACCTGGGTCTTCTGGTTCATAGGTGAGTGTGTTACCCACTAGGCTACTACCACCAGATGTCATTTCATAATTAGAGTGAACACTGACGTTGGAACGTTGAAAAAAATAATAACTTACTGGTGTTTGTGAATGACAGCATTGAAAAGTTTGCCATCTCTCCAGCTGGTGGTGAAGTTGTCACAGCGCAAGCCTGGGTATCCTTCCACCATATGCTGGGACCAGAGCAGCAGCTTCTCCTTGGCTGTCATGTCATCTGACTGCCCATTCACCTGAATGTCTGAAATCTGTGGTGAAAAGAAATGCAGCAGTCTGCTCTAGATCATTGCTGGATAGATTTTTTGTTTGTTTCTTTTTCTGAAAATTTGTGCATGATCAATGTACCAGTTATTCTGGGTAAAACAATGTTCCAGAATATACCATCAACCTCCAGGCTCTAAGTCAGTCATGGTTTTCACTTCAGTTGTAATGGATGGAAAAAGCACAAAAAAGGAAATTCTGACCAGAATGGAGCAGCCATGGAACCACATGGAAAACTACTGTTTGGCCCACTGGACAAAACCTTGCCACAGCAGTGGCCGCCCCATAATTTAAAAAGGAAAAACTGACTCACAGCCCATGATCACTGAGAGTAGCGAAGAGTACTGTGTGATTTGGCATAGTCTTCCACAGAAGAACACACTGACATTGTCTGGGAGGATATTGCGCTTTTAGCATGTCTTGTTACAGGACAAAGCTTGAGGTCAGTATAGCCTTCCCAGGGAACAGGCCTGGCTTTTTTTGGTGGGGAGGGAGGGGATTCCCATGTGGCTTCTGGTCTGATGTTTTTTTATCTGAATTTTATCTGATTACACACCAAGCCAGAAAGACAGCGTGACTCATGGACCCACCAATTTTCTCTATTCTATTCTATTCTATTCTATTCTATTCTATTCTATTCTATTCTATATTTCTCTATGCTCTACACCTATTTTCCTAATGCTTCTCAGATGATGAAGGGGTTTCTCCATCCACTCAAGCAAGCCAACATGCAAGACACCAAATTAACAAAAACAGAAAGAATTTGTGTACTTCTGGCCTTCAGCAGAAGAATGGTTCAGTATTTCATTTCATTGGATTCAAGTCAGTTTGATCTCCTTGATTACAATTTTGATTAGCTTTTTGATTGGGACTGTGTAGAACAAAGAGAGGAGGTGAACGGTACTGGAACTTGACACTGACAGAACAGGAGACCTGGAAGTGAAGGATGATGGTCCAAATCAGCCCAAGCGTGAGCTTAGGGTTTCCATCTGCAATATCATCATTCCTGATGTTCACCAACTTGACCTGTGGTCAGAAACAGCACAAAATAAGATGCAGCAGGTAATAATGAAGCAAGGCTCCCTGTACTGCAAAAATATAAATGAATAAAAAAATAGGAAGATGTCAGACTTGGACATTTTACCTGTCTGTGTTTCAGAAAGTCCAGTGCTATCTGAACATTTTGAAGCTTGTGGAATCTCATGCGCCCTTTTTCCCGGGGCTGTAGACAAAGAGGAAGACAGAAATATTTGTCATGAGCAGGTTCAGGACATGAGAGAACGTGTGAAGATCCTTTTGGTCCCAGCAAAAGAAGGGTGCTTTAAAAGGAACAGTAATGGCTCTGTAATATTATGACATTTTACACAGTAATGATATTTTTTTTTAACTAAGATGTCTGAGTAAAATAATCCAAAAACAAATATGCAATCTCTACTACATCAATGACACAAGTGGATTTCTGTTGTGCAAACCTTCATATGCATTCAAACATAAACATGAACATTAAAAAAGATCCTGATGTCATTTTTCTTATCATTTCATGAAGCAATGATAAATGACAACACATGAAGCAATGTTTCATGCAGCAGCTCAAATGACGTTAGCAGCAAATGAAACAATGATGTTGCATGAACTGTTTTTAAGTGTGTTTGTTTTATTTATTGAAACAAAAAAATGACATTCAAATGAGCAAGAAATTTAAGATGGGGAAACCTTTAAATAGGACTTGTAATTTGCATCTGAGTTTTAAATTTCAAATAAGCACACTTGGATCAAACAAAACGTTTTACACAGCAAAACCCCAGACATCTCTTTTACCATATTCCTTAGAAGGAAGGATATATATGTCCTTAACCAGATTATGCAATGCTGCATACGTGGTTAATAAATGAATGACTGATGTAAAACAGAAACAAATAAATAAAGAGAAAACTGAAGCCAATGAATACAGCAGCATGACAACAGGAAGAGGCATCATGCACAGCCCAGGCATTTGAATGGACCCACGCTGCGTGTGAAGCCACGAGTTACAACCCACTCACCAACCGCAAGTTCCTGACAACGTCCCTCTCCCTCGGCTAGCCCCAGCAAGAGCAGAGCAAAGGGCAGCAAACAGGGCAGAAAGAGATGGAGAGGGTGGGGGGCAGAGAAGGAAAATGAGTCAAACTGGTGCCCACAGATCCAACTCAGAAGCCAAAGTGAGGTTAATGTATTAGGGCAATGGAGACTTCTCAGCTATCGCTAGAAGTGCAGCATTGCAAGAAGCTTGCAGATCAGGGGACTGCCAGAGGAGAGCTGTACACAGGTGCTATTCTGCGCACGCCTCAGTGCTTTGCTGCTGTCATACTGAGGTTAGGGCACCAAATTTCAGCACATTGCAAAAAATGCTCCAAATGTGGAATCTTCTGTGATCTGCTGGCTGCCGTTTACAAAGTTATACAAGAAAATTGGGATTTCAAGAAGGAAAAATAGTTTTTTTATTGGTATGAGTGGTTGAAATAGGAAGAAGATACCATTCAGGCTGGGGTTAGAGTTGAGCTTGGCTTTAGGCTTATCCACTTACCAGAGTCTCCCCAGAAAGGACCTCTAGAAGTGAGATCAGGTTGTGTCCATCTCTGAGATCTTCGTACAGGTCAGTTACATGACGCTGGGCCTATGGGACAGAGAAAACGCTGGGTCAAATGTTGATTCACAGTAAGACAAAGAGTTCCCATACCACCTTCAATGTACAATACTCAGCTAGTTAGAAGACATTAAACCATTAGCAGTATATTTCCCAAACCAACCACATGTTCCATATTTGACTTTTCTTTTAATTAATCTCACTCTGCAACAACCTAAGGCCACGCTAGATAGGCTAGGAATGCATAGCCAGAGGCAGCAGAGCAGGCATTCTTCAGAGGCACCTGGCCAACTGCAGCTGCCAGACCAGGCAGATACTCTAATAAAAATCTGAAACCACCACCACAGTGCAGCTGCTTTACACCTCAGAACAATCCACCCACCCCAACCTACACGTGCAGTGTGCAAGAACCGACTTCAATGCATGGCCAACACAAAGTCGGTAGACAACAACGACACCCGTAGTAAATGCTGCCCTCACAGACATTGTGTGGAAACTGAATAGACCAGGAAAGATGAAAAAAACATGAATTCAGGTTTCTTATGCCACAAGTGATTCTCATATAGATTCTCATATATATAGTAATAATTAAACTTCATCAATTATGGTAACAAACTAATGTTTCACGTGGACAGCATAAGAAGCCTTTGACTTCAGAAGTGCCTGTACATGCAATTTGGAATGTGGAGGTAGGCAAGCTCCAGTTTGGACCTGTATACACACAGTGCAGTACCTACCTCAGCTCTCGGATGCTGGATGAGGGGATGAGAAAAAAGGAGAGAACAGAGTGGGGCATGAAATGGGTCAGAAGTTAAAAGTGATCATACCATGTTATGAGTTAAAATCTGTTAGAAATGGAGATGGAGTTTAATGGGGGGTTGCATTGGGTATTTCTCAATGGGGCACTGAGAATTAGTCACTGTCTGCCATTAAGTTGTCATTAAGTGTCACAGAGAAATAACCTGCAAGTATTAACAAATTGTAACAGATTGACAGATTGTTAAATAACACAAGATACAGACAAGTAAGAATCTAAAAGCTTAATGTAACACTTTGAATAAAATATATATATATATATATATTTTTTAAATAAAATATATTCTTAGTACAGAGTAAGGGGAGAAGTACAAAATATAGCCACTAGGGATCACTCTAGACCACTTATCCAATTAAATTAAAGGACCCGCTTTGCACTGGGGGATATTAGGCCAACACAAACCCATGTGTCCTCTAGCAGTACTAGTCAGGCTTCCACTGAAGTGTCAGTCACCACAGTGCAATTGCACAGTTCCCCACTAGAGTTCTGCCTGTCACAGTGTTTGCACTGTACCTGTTGACAGGAGGACTCACTCAATGAAGTTCACAGTGTCAAGTGTCTGTCTCTTTGTACGCTTGTCAAGGTTAAACTCATAATCCTCGTCAGGTGATAATACGAATGTTAAGCCTGTAACATCTTCGAGGTGCAGAATTTTCTTACTCATTTTCCTCAGACGAGAGTGTCTCTCTCATTATGTTCTGCAGTCAAGGCATTGAAAAAAGACAGCACATGATAGGTAACTTTTACTGCTGTGGGGTGGGCAAATCTATCAAAAAATTTTCTGAAAAGGTTTATGGGTTTCACCTCAATTTCACTATGTTCCTCCAAGGGTCGCTCATTAACCTGCATAGGGTGAATTATTGCCAGCAAAACAGTGGAATAGACAAAAATAAACAATTCTTTGGTTGCATGTTTGATGGATTTATGCTTATGAGGTTTGGGTGTAATAACTCCACATCTATTTACTACTCCCAATAGCTGACACACCCCGTGAAATGGCTCACTGTAAATATCTTGGCTCTCAAAACTTGCTCCCACCAAATCCTTCATCTAATTTACTTTAATTTCTTTAGTTTGGTTCGGCTGAAGTCGCTTAATGACCATCATGACCTTGTTTTACAGCCACTCCAGTAGTTAGTTTGATATAGTCCTAGTGAAATATATTCATGAGTATTTGCTGGTAGATTTTAGCAGATACCATGGAAGAGACGAGACAAGCAGGCAGACAGCCACCCAGGTCCAGGCGTCTGGAGAGCACATGTGCTACCGTTGGCCCAGTTTATGGGCCTTGAGCCCAGAACACAATAAGCTGCTTCAGAAGGTTCAAATCCAATCCAGATGTTTGTGACTCACCCTCATGAATATGCCGAAAATACTTGCAAGTTTGTTTTCTATCATGAGTGGAAATATTTGGTGTTGGGCTACACCTTCATGCAGAGAATAATGGGGTTTTGTGTTAATATTCCCCAACCCTTCACTGTGCTGATTTAAATGAATGGGTCTATTTCCACTCAGACAGATTGTGATCTAGCAAGCAGCCACACACTAGCATGATGGTGAGATGTAAGCTCCTGCCAGATGAAAAATGACATGGCTTAGCTATTTTTACTTGGAGGAGTGGCTTTCGTGGGCTGCCTTCATTTTTCTTTACTAATGAGAAACTACAGAGTGAACTGTTTGCCCTGCCATCATCCTGCCATATTGTGAGTTGGTAGTGAAAAAATGTTGTTCGCGCTCACTCCATTTGTTGGCACTGTTACCGAACTAGACTTAAGGTGAGACCAGATCACAATCTTCCAAGAAAAGTTAGATTGTTACGCAGGAGTACAGAACTAGTCATTTAATGGCTGTTGGTTTTGGTTTGGGATATTTTAGCTGCATCATCGTAAATGTTCCCAGTATTCGGAAAGCATTAATGGGGCAAAACCACTTTTCCTGGTTTCACCATGATGGTTTGTGTGTGTGAGGGGGGGTGTTCTCAACAATATTTTGTTGCCATGGAAACATATGCATCTGGCCAATCATTTCTATGCTGACTGAGGTTTCTGTTGTAATTCGAGGAACTCTTACATTTGTCACCCACAGTCAAACTAGTAGAGTATGAACATTCTTTCATACTTTCAATCTCAACAAGGAAATAGGTGAGATAAAAAAAAAGGAAAAAAACAACATATTTCTTAAATAAACTATAATGACTTTTTTGTGGTATTAATAATAAGAGCCTGACTACTGGAAAAGGATTGGTCATTAGTGGTATCTAAACAAATCCCCTTGCATTTAGTAAGTAAATTACCCTAATTTCCCTTTAAATAAGTATCAAAATGAAAATCAAGAATCATGCTTATGTTACCTTTATTAGGTGTTTGTTGACCCATTTTGTGAAGGTCTTTTTCTGTACCCGGTCCCGTTCATCTATAAAGGAAAACAGAATGAAAAAAGTTTGGTTTAGAAGTTAAGAAAACGACAGTTTCAAGGTCATGATATCTGGTATCAAGTGTTCAAATAAAAAACATAGTTGTCATTACTGGGTTAATGACTGAGATTGAGTCACAAATCAGTCTTTGGGTCCATCCGTATCAGAGTATGTCATGTCTTACTGTAGTTACTGTCTACAGATATTCAGGGTGCCTTTGTAGAGGGTTTTAAAAAAAAAAACGAAGTCATAACCACAATCCAGCCTTGGGGCACACAAATCAAAGTGGGAGTGTCCAACTAGCAGGACATTTTGATATATATGAAATCCTAAGCCAGCTAAAACACCCTTAGCTTATGTTCTGTCATCCATCATAACCATTGTGCAATGCAGCCTGTGCTGCAGCCATGGCAGAATAAACTCTAAAGAATACACTTGTGTGCCTTCAGGCTGGTGAGAGATCAGAGAAGGGAAATGGATCTTGTTGCTTTTCTGGTGTGTCTCCATCAGACACACCCTTTATCCTGGAACACCTGACACCAGCAGAGCCAAACCCATCAGCCCAGAGAAACCCATGCTTTCTCCCAACACACATGACACACATAAGCCCAACTCGGGTCACACTCATCACCTGATCTCATAATGACTGACCACACACATGGCTAAACACACAAGTTTGTAAAGGGTGTGTCTCACATTACATCAACAACCAAAGATATAATGTGCCGCACTGTCGATTTTGACAATTTATAAACAGCATTTCTAAAAGCTCATGACTGTCTAGTCAAGGATCTACGACTTTTTTGAAGTTATAGAAATGCTGATAAAGAATGAAGCTGATTCTCATCCGCAGACTGGGATCTTCTACTGGTGGTTTCCATTGTGTTATGGCACTGCGTTCCCATAGCAATGAACCTGGGGGTGAAGGGTTAAGGACCTTTGAGCTTTTTGACCCCAGCTTCTCTTGCCTTTAGGATTATATTCTGGAAAGAATGTTAAGTGGCAGGAAATTCATGGTCTTGAAGCCTGTGGTTAGCGTGTATTGAATTTCACTCAGTACCGCCACAATTTTAATTCACAGTCAACACCTACAGCTTGAGTAGAACATGATCAATCTCGTATCAAATAAAAAAAGTGAATTGGAACTTGCATTGGATCTAAAAGCTCAAAGTTGCAACATCTTAATTCCCAAGCCTCCAAAAAAGGCAACCGGGAGTCTTCAATTCAAACTACAACACATAATTTTCCCTCCATGCTTAGTCCAAATTGGGTGGTTTAAAGCCAGAATATCTTGAGTCCAAACCCCTTTTTATCCATGCTATTCAATTCAGCATGAGAAAACTTCTCTTTTTTTATTTTCAAACCACACACTGCAAATGACTCATCAATGACCGCTGAGAGACAAGAATTTTAAAAATAAGCCGGATTTTTTCCAGTAAAAGACCTCTATGGTTTTACCAACCAATCGGATGATGGATAGCAGCTGCGCAGCAAGAGGGGAGTGTCTCCGTTCAAAACACATTGTGAGTCCCGACGGCACTTTATAAGCTGTTTTCAGTTCAGTGGCATGTGAAAAACTAAACATTCGGACAACGTTCACAGCAAATTTCACATTTACAGTTGACTGAACCACCATTTCCACAAAGCCATGCCAATCCAAGTAAAACAGATCCCATTCTCAGCGTCTAAGCCATAAAACTGGAACTATCTACTTGTTCCCATGTACTAAACTAAGCCTCGTTCAGTGGGCTCCAAGCAAAAAACAAACATAAAATTAAAGCGCCACCGCAGAAAAACACCACTCAG